>NC_072446.2:13527500-13836730 GCF_028878055.3 Symphalangus syndactylus | reverse complement strand
TTCCTGCTCCTGCCAAGCTTCTAGGATGCGGTGTTCAGGTGAAGAGATGTGCAGCGTGCGGCCTCGTCCCCAGATTGAGCTTGGAGGACTCCTTTGCTGTATCGTTAGCGGCACTGGGGGGACGCGCCTCGGAGGGATCTTTCTGCATATGACATCCATGGGGCACACGTGTCTGTTTTTATTTCAAAGGATGAGTTCTTGTTTCCAAATTTAGGGGAGGTCGAAATGGGGCCTCTTTGGGGTGTCTGTTGCCTACCTGCCAGGTACGGTCCTCCAGCCCGTTGTTTCCTTCCGCGGTGAAGGAACTGTGCATTCGCTTCAGGAACACGGACCGGGAACAAGCGGCCCGTGCTGCAGGGGTGCTTGCCACGGCCTGTAGGAGGAGAAGCAGGGAGAAGCAGGCCCAGCTGCACCCGGAAGCATGAGCTTTCACTTCCCTGTCAGCCTTTGTCTTAGTAGTAGGTTTCCAACAAGTCCATTTCCACATCCAGGGTAAATAAGCAGCACCGGGATCATGGGGCTCTTCACTCCTGGTGATTGAATTCCCTGGGATTGATGGAGGGATTACAATCATGCAGCCTGTAGCAGAGACCTCAGTCACTGTGCAGAGAGATGTGGCAGCCTCATTCTGGAAACGAGTGACCTGATTTGGGATTTTGGGAAAAATGACGGCCTTTTTTCCCTCCTCTTTTTGTAGGCAGAACAGTATCAAAAGAAGAATCGGAAGATGCTTGTGATTTTAATATTATTTGTCATCATCATTGTGCTCGTTGTTGTCCTCGTTGGCGTGAAGTCTCGATAAGTGGCATTGGGTTTTCGTGTGTGCCGCACGTGTGGATCTCCCGGGTGTGAGGGGCTTGGCCTGCGCCCCGCCAGCTGCCCGCAGAGGTGCAGCCTCGAGGAATCTGAGGGCGTCGGGGCAGCGAACCTTTCCATCCACGGACTCCTCCTCCCCTAGTCCTGCTCAAGCGGTCCGGGGAATGGGTTTTTGTTTTTCCTTCATTGTTGAGAATTTAAGGACCTTTGATACTGCTGCACAATAGAGATTGAGTTCTGGGATCAGTTATAATATATATTTTTTTTAGAAAGAGAAAATGAGCTGAGAGTTTACAGGCACTGCAGAAGCTGTTCAGTATTATATGTGTATATGCTATTTTTTTAGCAGCCATGTCTGAGCAGAATGTTAAAATAATTTTTGGAAAAATTTTCTTTAAACCATCTGGTTTTTAAGAAATTTGGTACCAAAAATTGATGAGTAGAGGTAAAAATGCCTCTTCATCTTTCTCTATATATTTTCCAGTTGAAAACAAAGAAGTCCTTTAAGAATTTATAATCCGTTCCCCATTAACTTAATTTAGCTTTTCCATCACTGTTAATGATCAGAGTAACAAAGTGTGAAAAATAAGAAACCATCATTGATGTTAATTAACACATTTAGATGGGCCAGTTAAAACAGCTTCATAAGTTTAAATTAATTGCAAATGGAATATTCCTGATTTAAAATTTTTGCACTGCATTTTCTACTGTAAACCAAAAGAGGTTACTAAGCAAAACCACCTAAATTTAAGTTGGTGATTTAAATGAATCTCACATTAAAAGAAAGCTTGACAGTGTTAGGAAAGCCACCAGACTCAGCCAGTGTGTCCCCATGGGCATCCCCAGCCATCCTTGCTCAATCCATTACTTATATACTAACTACATAATGACCTGTTCAAACCAGACTCTATTTAATGAACTGTGAATTTACACAGAGGCCATTTTAAATGGGTCACCCCATTTAGGATTAGTGGATCTCAAATTATTAACCAAACATCACTCCATTTCAAAGTAAAATATTCCACCTGCAATTTGATTTATTGGCTCTTCCGTTGCCACTGAGCAATGCCCAGGAAGTAGGCACATTGCCAAGGACTGGGGGCATCTTGACTAGGAAGCTCCTCGTTTGTGTGAGCGTGGGTCAGATCGCCAAAGTAGGACTTCATCATTTACCTACCTATTATCAATATGGTGCTTGAATATATTCCTATAACTGTAGAACAGTGTGGAAAGTGATGGTAACTTTGAAGTTGTTCATGTTATATTGGCTTTGTTTTAATTGACACCAGTAGAGTTTTAATGGTCTCTCTGTAAATTTTAATGGCTTTTCCATTGTTTTTGCTTCTCTTAAAAAGTTTAAGAAGAATATGACCTCATTAAATGTGCTATGTTTTATTTGGACCAGTCACATAAAATGTCTCTCTAGAATTGACTTTGAAGTTGTTTACAGAAATTTAAACTCCGGCCGGGCGCGGTGGCCCACACCTGTAATCCCAGCACTTTGGGAGGCCGAGGCGGTCGGATCACGGGGTCAGGAGATCGAGACCATCCTGGCTAACACGGTGAAACCCCGTCTCTACTAAAAATACAAAAAAAAATTAGCCGGGCGAGGTGGCGGGCGCCTGTAGTCCCAGCGGGAGGCTGAGGCAGGAGAATGGCGTGAACCCCAGGGGGCGGAGCCTGCAGTGAGCCGAGATCGCGCCACTGCACTCCAGCCTGGGTGAAAGAGTGAGACTCCGTCTCAAAAAAAAGAAATTTAAACTCAATTCCAGAGATTGAAGTTGTCCAAACAGCTCATGGGCTTAACATCCAAATCCAAACCCCTGCCCAGCCTTCCCTTTCCAAGTTGGTGCCACCTCCAGGTAGCCATTGGTGGTTTTCTTATTACTGATGTGGCTGTGGAATGATAAGGTCCTAGAGGGGCCCTGGCATTTCCGGAAGCAGACCTGGTATTCCCTGACAAACATTGTTTAGGAAAGAGGGCTGGAGGATAAGAAGCCAGCACCTCATCAGTCAGCCCTGCAATGTGAGACTTCCATAGCTGTTGAGAGTCACTGCAGGTGTTCTTTCATCCCAGCTGATTTTCACCCATGGTTGAGACGTTCGTTCCAAGTTAGATCTGCTGCTCTTAGGAGTGGGGCTGTCCAAATTAGGGAACTTGCCTCAAAAACAGTCCACAGTGGCAATACTGGATTTCTGTTCAAGCTTTTTAAAGTGCTGAGTCTTACAAACCCCTGAAGGAAAGTGACCCTTTAAGAGAGGATCATCATTTATTTATATTTATTTTCACCAAATAGTGTGATGAGGGTTGGTTTTTGTTCCCTCAACCCATTTGGGTAAAATAACAGATCTGATTAGAAACTGTTTTAAGGAGGGGCTCGGCGCGGTGGCTCACGCCTGTAATCCCAGACTTTGGGAGGCCAAGGCGGTCACGAGGTCAGGAGTTTGAGACCAACCTAGCCAACATGGTGAAACTCCGTCTCTACTAAAAATACAAAAATTAGCCGGGTGGGACATGCCTGTAATCCCAGCTACTCAGGAGGCTGAGGCAGGAGAACTGAACCCGGGAGGCAGAGGTTGCGGTGAGCCGAGATCACGCCACTGCACTCCAGCCTGGGTGACAGAGCGAGACTCCATCTCAAAAAAAAAAAAAAAAAAAAAGAAATTGTTTTAAGGATCCCGTCTGGGTGGTGGGAGAACTGTCCCATCCCACCTGAAGCCAGGGCGCTGGGTTTCCCAAGGTGGGAGAGAGACAGACCCAGCCTGGAGCTGGCCCCAGGCCTGTGTGCTGACTTCTTGGGGTCCTCAAACCACTGTATTTTTCTGTTGAGCCTGTACTTGGGGGGAGATCAGTAGCATTTGAGGAAGTAAGAGAAAAGAATCATGGTACTTCAGGGTTTCTTTCCCTTTACTCACTGGCAGCCATTGTCTGTGGGCACCTCATGCTTTTCCGCACTCTGTTGGGCCATGGAGGTAGCTATCATCCAGGCCAGTCTCCTCTGCCTGGGATGCACCCTCTGAGAGGAGGCCTAGCGGGGCAGGCTCCCTCTGGGCATCCCTGGACGCAGCCTCTGGACACATGCCTCCTTTAAAGTGTCCGGGGGCGGCGCAGGTTGAGTGGAGGTAGAAGGAGAAACAGACATGTTTACCATGCATTTTCCAAAGCTCCTGATCTTTCCCAAGATTGTGACTGAAAACTGCTGTCCTTGTTTTGTTCGTTTTGGGGGTGGTGGTGCTGGCTGGGCCATGCTTGTGAAGTCTCTGATTTAAGGGATTCACTGTTTTCTCTGCTAATCGAGAGGGCGCTATTTACATTATTTATTTGTTTTGACACGAGTGCTTTCAGTGTTTTATCCTAGAGCTCATGGCTTCTTAAAGGTAATAAAGCCCTTCCAACGCAATTGGTCAGATAAAACTTTTTTTCTTGTATGCTTAAATAAAGCAATTAGTGAAGCGCTTCTATCCAAAATGACTTTTTTGTCCTTTTTTAAAACCAATTTACTGTTACTGGAAACTTTTTGTACAATAAAGCAATCATGCAGATTAAAGAACATCCTGCAATCCTAGTATTAATTTTAACAATGGGTTCATGTTTTCTTCCAGTGCATTTGTGTCAGGGAAGGGCTTGGCCAGTTTTGTGATCCTCTGGGCCCCTGACTCTTTGTTTTGTGCCTGAGGCCTTTGCCTCAGTGTCTGAAAGTAGATCTATCTAATGGATGCTTTCAAAGGGACAATCTATTTGCTATCCAATATACAAAAAGAACAACTGCCTAAAAGGCAGATAATTATTTTTCTTATGAAAATATATGCTTTATATACATACCAAGAAACATTTGGAAATCTCCAAATAAAACTGTGATGTGCCTTGTTGAGAAGCAATTCTTACACACAGGCTCTAGGAGACTTGACTTTCTAAATGACTTTGTTTCCTACTCTGTTACACCAAAAACTTCAGAGACAAGTGTCTGCCAGTTTAACTCAAAGCCAAGACTATGTTTCCCCTTGATTGTGCCTGTCCTGGGGTCCTCCAAGGAGGACCTTTGTCCTGAAACTCGACTTTGATGCATATGTTTTGCTGGTGGGAGATGTGGACCTGAATGACGGGGTATGTGGTTTCATCACCAGAACCTATACAAACAAAAAATAGCTGTCATGCCAGGTCTCTTTGGCGCACTTGGCGTTTGGTCCTGAGGTGCTGCAGCGACTCAAAAGCAGTACCCTTCAGAGCCTGTCGACAAACCACACGAAAGAAACAACCTTCTCCTCTTGCACTCTCACCTTGTTTTTTGTTTAGAAATTACATTTCCCCAACTCACATGTTGGCCACTGGCTCTGTCCAAGAATCAAATCCACTCTCAAGGGAGAGACGTTTGCCATAGGGTTCAAGAATATTCTGACCGGCAATGATATTTAATAACATTAAAGAAATCCTCCATCCCGAAGGGGACCACATAAAGGTGGCAACACCTCTTTGGTGACCTCTTGGGTTATGTTCTCAGCTGAGTCCTTGGTGGCCCAGTCTTGAACCAGCACTACAAGATTATGCAGACGCAGTCTGAAGAAGCATTGCTGTCAGTGGAGAGCTGCAGGATGCCACCAATGACTTGGAGGCATGACTTGCCAGGAGGCCTGGAAGTGGGGGGCCACTGGGGTATCCCTTTGAATGCTCACTTTGACAGCAGGTAAACAGGCTGGATATAGATTTCCTCTGTGAAATTTAGCAGCCATCCTATAAGAAGTCTGATCCTGATCCAACGTTTGAGCAATCTAGAATCCTTCTTGGTCCGTCTGCCATAGTTCTGTAGCCACAACAAAATTTACCTCGCCTGTGCCATTTCTGTCTAAATCTAATAGGATAGCATGTCATTCTACGTGCGGACTTAATTGTGATCATCAGCATCCCTTACTCTAGTCAAGCCGTGTGGGACCATGCGGAGAGATCTTTTCACAGAAGGGATGTCCCTAGCTGGGTGTAGGGAAGACAGCTCCTCACGAAGCCTTCCTGCTTCTCTGTGGTTCTAATTCATCAATTAGTTATGGTAAGTTTCCATTCTGTAGGTAGGCAGACCTGGTTCATCCAACATGAAGTACATTTCAGAACTTAGCACTGTGCATGCACACAAATGCATGCCTAGAATTGTATATCTTGGTGTATGTTAGCTCTTAAAAACGAATTTTCTTGGCCAGGTGCAGTGGCTCATGCCTATAATCCCAGCACTTTGGGAGGCCAAGGCAGGTGGATTGCTTGAGGTCAGGAGTTCGAGACCAGCCTGGCCAACATAGTGAAACCCCGTCTCTACTAAAATACAAAAATTAGCTGTGTGTGGTGGCACACGCCTGTAAACCCAGCTACCAGGGAGGCTGAGGCAGGAGAATTGCTTGAACCCAGGAGGCAGAGGTTGCAGTACGCCAAGATTGGGTCACTGCACTCCAGCCTGGGCAACAGAGCGAGACTCTGTCTAAAAAAAAAAAGCCGGGTGCAGTGGCTCACACCTGTAATCCCAGCACTTTGGGAGGCCTAGGCAGGCGGATCACAAGGTCAGGAGATCAAGCCATCCTGGCTAACATGGTGAAACCCCATCTCTACTAAAAATACAAAAAATTAGCAGGGCATTGTGGCAGGCACCTGTAGTCCCAGCTACTCGGGAGGCTGAGGCAGGAGAATGGTGTGAACCCGGGAGGCAGAGCTTGCAGTGAGCCAAGATCACACCACTGCACTCCAGCCTGGGCGGCAGAGCGAGACTCCATCTCAAAAAAAAAAAAAAAAAAAAAAAACAAACTAATTTTCTTGACCACCCAGAGGCCACTTCTAACTTTGTTGCCTGATGGTTTTCTTTAATTCTATTTTGAAAACAACCTCCTCCCAAGTGATGGGTATTAGAAGGAACTAATGAGAACCCTGGGTGCAAGCAGAGACTTTTAGCATGTATGAAAGTGCTTCTGATTTAGGACTTGGAGTTAGATGGTGGGTGTCAGCTGCGTGTGTCTTGTCCCCAACTCCTTGCCATCCTCGGACAGACGTCATGGTACCAGTCTATGGCCAGGCTTTCTTACTACACAAAGGGACATTCCATGGAGTCAAATGGCAGAGACTTGTGTACAATTATCTGGTCAATTGAGGCAAAAGAAAATAATCATTTGTCCAATTGTCCAAATTAGCTCTCTGGATTGTCCTGAATGCCCAGGGTAACTGTGGTTCTCCACTTCAGTTCCGTAATCTGGCTAAGATGGACCATTTAAATGAGGCTCCATTCAACACAATGCACATTTAAATGGAGCTCAGTTACAAGAGACCACTGGGCTTAGCATTTTCTATTTGTCAACTATAATTCTATAATTGCTTTTAGCTAATCATCCAAATGATTACATGTTGTAATGGAGGCAGAAGACCTTCGTATGCATCATTTGGTCTCTTTTTCTCAGAGGAAGTGCTGAGGGATCAAATGTTTTGTGTGTGTGTGTGTGTGTCTGTGTTTTAACTTGGTGTTCTGACCCACACCATAATAGACCTCCATTTTCATCAACGGTGGGGGAATGAGAACAACGCCCCCCATCCCAACATCCCCCTTTTCCAGAGGGGGAAACTGAGACCCAAGTTTCCCTCTTGTCAAGGCCACAGGACTAGAACTAGAATCGTCAGCTTTCTGATTTCCAGATCAGGACTATTTCTGCTTATGCCATTTTAATTTTTCATTTCTTTCCATAAAATTAAATGACCTTCTTCAAGAAAGATTTAATGGTCAAGATGCGATTTGGTAAAAAGCTTCCTCAAGGATTTTTTTCTTATTACAAAGATGAGACCGGCTGAGGCTGAGAGAGATTTGCAAGCAGTGGTATGTCATTATCCCCAGCTCAGTTTTTTGTGTAATTGGTGTGAAGAGATTGCTGCTGATGAATCAGCCTGCTGCTCGACAGAAAATAATGATTCTTTTGTGACGTGAGTCAGTGTACGTACGTGTATGTTTGTGGTTGTTTATGAAAGGTATGTGTGTACATAAAACGCTTATCAAGATGGATAATGTCATTTTAAAGTGGTAAATAATAAAAAATAGTCCTGAGCAAAACTGATTTTACAATTGCCTGAGAATGCAGCACTTCATTTTAACACTATGCAATGGCTAGAAATTGATTTTTTTTTTTTAAATCCAATTAAGCCTCAAGGTTGGTTATCCATTTAAAAGGTCGCATGAGTTAAACAATGACAGTACCTTCAGTTCGTGCTAATAAATTTGCACAGAACTTCAGCACTTACATCGTGTGCCTCACAGAGGCATACATTTTGTATCTGCACAACACTGAATTACCAAAGTCCCTGCAGTGGTACAGATACGCCAGCATACCCTGGACCCCAACTGGGGGAGTCCCTGAGCTGACCACTGGCCCTATCACCTCTTCCACTTAGATCCCCGAAGCACCCCCCACCCCAGAGTGCTGAGTCCTTCCATCTACCTGGCCCCCTTTTCTGTGGCCCCAAGAGCATTGAGAGACGAAAAGTTGCCTCTCATTTAAAAGGGGGGAGAAAAGATGTATTCACTACTTGGTTTTGTGTGCTGCCGAGTTTATAATGTAACAGATAAATCCTGTTTTAAAAATAATACTTTATAGTGTGTATTTACTGTGTATTCATAGTGCATTAAGAAAAAGACTTCTGCCGGGCGCGGTGGCTCACGCTTGTAATCCCAGCACTTTGGGAGGCCGAGGCAGGCGGATCACGAGGTCAGGAGATCGAGACCATCCTGGCTAACACGGTGAAACCCCGTCTCTACTAAAAATACAAAAAATTAGCCAGGCATGGTGGCGGGCGCCTGTAGTCCCAGCTACTCAGGAGGCTGAGGCAAGAGAATGGCGTGAACCTGGGAGGCGGAGCTTGCAGTGAGCCGAGATTGCAACACTGCACTCTAGCCTGGGCGACAGAGCCAGACTCCGTCTCCAAAGAAAAAAAAAAAGGAAAAAAAGACTTCGGCCGGGCATGGTGGCTCACGTCTGTACTCCCAGCACTTTCAGAGGCCGAGATGGGCAGATCACCTGAGGTCAGGAGTTCGAGACCAGCCTGCCCAACATGGTGAAACCCCGTCCCTACTAAAAATACACACCCAGCTAATTTTTGTATTTTTAGTAGAGATGGGGTTTCACCATGTTGGTCAGGCTAATTTCGAACTCCTGACCTCAGGTGATCCACCAGCCTCGGCCTCCCAAAGTGCTGGGATTAGAGGCGTGAGCTACCATGCCCGGTCAATTCTTTTTACTTTTTAAAAGATCTACATTCAGATACTACAGATAGATGTATAATAAACACAAGGGTGTTTCTGGAAAAAAAGGTGACTCAGGTTTTGAAGATTGAATCATTTTCAGTGCTCTAGAGAAACATACTATTTAAAAGGATCCTATAAGTGAAGGTTTTCCTAACAAAAGATTCCTTGATCAAAATAAACATTTAGCCCCTAATTTTGCTTTTCTTAAGTCTCCATTTTCTTATATTGAGTTTGCTTAAAGGAACGTGGAACGACATTTGGTCTGTTAATTATTTCTCTTTTCCTTCTTGCAGCCTCCCTGTCCAAAGGCTCCAGGTCTTCAACATGCCCTTGAAAACTTTTGCAACTACAAAAATAATTTTGCTGGTGTTCAGAAGTAAATAGAGTTTAGTTCCTGAGACATGAAGGTTATTGCTGTATTACACTGTGCCCTTCCTGGGAGGATAATTTAGGCTACTAGAATGGCAAGGGACCTTGGAGAGCAACTAGTTCAGCCCGCTCATTTTTTTTTTTTTTTTTTTTTTCTTTTTGAGATGGAGTCTTGCTCTGTCATCCAGGCTGGAGTGCAGTGGCATGATCTCGGCTCACTGCAACCTCTGTCCCCCAGGTTCAAGCTATTCTCCTGCCTCAACCTCCCAAGTAGCTGGGACTACAGGCATGTGCCACCATGCCTGGCTTTTTGTATTTGTAGTAGAGACAGGGTTTCTCCGTGTTGGTCAGGCTGGTTTTGAACTTCCAACCTCAGGTGATCTGCCCGCCTCAGCCTCCCAAAGTGCTGGGATTACAGGCGTGAGCCACCGTGCCTGGCCCTAGCCCCCTCATTTTATCGAGAGGTCCTAAAAACTGATGCTAGAAGAGACGTTTTTCATTGTTAATAAATGATTCTGCTGGTACATTTTTATTAACACATTCTCTCATCTCATTGATCCCAGAAAGTATAGACACAGTACATGCAGATGAGGCTACCAAATGTGCTTTTCAAGCAAAGTGCAAAAGATGGCATGTAGTATGCTACCTTTTGTTTCAGATCCATGAATAATCTTATTTTTTTCAAATAGAATCATGAAAGATCAAACAAAAGCTAATAAAAATGGTTACCTATGGGGGTAAAAAAGGTTACCTGTGGGGATGAAAATGCTACCTATGAAGGATGACTGAGAAAAGGGGGGAAGGGCAGGATGGGGAGACCTTTGAACATTTCCTTTTTATAGGTGTGACTTGAATGATACAAAATGTTATATGTAGTCAAAAAAGAAAATGTAGAAAAAAGGAAAATGGCAAACCTTTCTGTGAAGCACAGATTTATGAACCTAAATGTACATCAAATCAATAAGCTGCACAAAAATCAAGTATATGTGGAATATATTGCTGGGATATACTCTTAGGAACAAAAAGTTAAAACATCTTGAACTCTGTGTTGTGGGTTTGTTGTCGGGAGCGGAGGCTATTGGTGAGTGTTGTGGGAAACAGAGTGAGAAGTCCTAGGAGGGGCTGGGAACCAGGGTCCTCACTGTGGCAGAGGGAGATGCAATTATGGAAGACGGGCAGGTGAGGAAAAGCCCTGTCATGTGGATTTGAGTGGGAGGAATCAGTATCAACTCATGATGTTAAAGAAAACCTGATCCTAACAGATGCAAGAGGACCAGAAGCAATGACGCCCAAGTGGCAGGGAGCATGCCCAGCACAAGAGCTTGGTCTCTAACTCTGAAGCTGTTGGCTATAACCAACCATTCCCCTCACTGAATGGAGCTAGGGTTTCTTGGAGAAATGACTGACTCTGGGTTTGGGTCAAGGAAGGAACAAAGTGAGCCTGTGATCATCTTACTGTTCCAGAGAGGACAAAGTCCTTGGAAATGGATAAGAACACATCAAAAAGGAGCCCGCCTGATGCAGCTCTCATTGGCCTAAGTGGGGACACTTGGGAGCAGTGACATTTGATGAGATGCACACACGTATGGGCTGTGGCAGGGCTGGCTTCAAGGGTGTGCAGCCACCACGGCCACATGGGCCCTGTGCCTAGTTTAGTGCTCAGCTGTTGCCATCTTGAAATTGTTTTTTGAAAGAGAGGCGCTGCATTTTCATTTTGCACTGGACTCCACAAATCACGCTGCCAGCCCTGGGGAGGGGGGAAGGTCTTTGCTGAAGAACACCAGGTAGTTAAGTGTAGAAGGGAGGATAGAGCTGGAAAGTCACTCAACCAATACTTGATTCAGGCAGAAATCATCACTGGATACTAAAGACATTCAGGAAAAGGTGGTTGCGACCTAGACGGTTCTTAGTCTCAAAGTGTCACTCCATGGATTATAAAGAGGAAATTATTTTAATTCAATTAATTATAAAAGGGGGAAATACACTTTTACCATGAAGAGATCTGGCAGACCCCACTTGCCAATGATGGGGGACACTTAGATTATGTGCCTCCTGATGAGGTTCGATGGGAACCATAACCCGTATTTTTGCCAAAAATGTTCAACCTAAATCTAATAAAACAGACGAACGCAGATGGTGAGAGCTTCTGTAGGATATACCAGTGCATGAAAGACAAAGGTAAGGACTGTTCTGGATTAAAGGAGGCCAGAGAGTCTTCACAGCCAAACGCGATGCCTTATTCGGGTTATGGATTTAAAAAGAAAAAGCCATGAAGGACAAGGGGACAATTAAAGTTTCAATGCAAACTGTATACTGGATAACAGTATTGTTTCAATGTTAAATTTCATGGGTATGATCAGCATATGATCATGATTATGTTGGCTGGTGTCCTTGTTCTTTTTTTTTTTTTTTTTTTTCCTGAGATGGAGTTTCGCTCTTGTTGCCCAGGCCGGAGTGCAATGGCGCAATCTCAGCTCACTGCAACCTGCACCTGCCGGGTTCAAGCGATTCTCCTGTCTCAGCCTCCCGAGTAGCTGGGATTACAGGCGCATGCCATCACGCCTGGCTGATTTTTGTATTTTTAGTAGAGACGGGTTTTCGCCATGTTGGCCAGGCTGGTCTTGAACTCCTGACCTCAGGAGATCTGCCCGTCTTGGCCTCCCAAAGTGCTGGGATTACAGGCGTGAGCCACCGCGCCTGGCTGGTGTCCTTGTTCTTAAGAGATACACAATGAGGTAGGGGTGTATACAACTTACTTTAAATGGTACAGGGAAAAATATGTGTACATACATACGTATACATACATACATATACATATATACATACACACACATATAGGCATGTTTGTGCGTATATAGAGGCATACCTCGCTTTATTGTGGCGGTCCGGAACTGAACCCAGAATATCTCCGAGGTGTGCGTGTGCGTGTGTGTGTGTGTATCTGTATATATATGTATGAATCTAGGTGAAGGGTATACAAGTGTTCATTATGCTAGTTTTTCATCTTTTCTAAAAGTTAATGAACTTTTCCAAAAAGTTTCTAGAGAAGTGTGTCTTCATGGCAACGAGTTCTTTTTCCTCCCTTCAGGGAACATTTAGTGCAAATCTAGGTGGCATGTCTGGTGCCAGCTGCAAAAGGGAACGGAGGCCCTCCTGCTGTGCAGGCACTCAGGTTGTAGCAAGGGACAGCACAAACATCCACAACGCAGGGCAGCATTCAAGGCGGTCGTGCGGCTGTCACAGTTTTCACTGGTTGTGGGCTCACTTCTCAGCCAGCTGCTCCAGGACCGTGTGGTGGAGGGAGGTCCTTGGAGCTGAGCCTGCCTCTGCTTCCTCTGGGCTCACGAGCAGGTCATTCTGAAGCAGGAAGGAGCCCTTCCTTGATTTCACTTTAGGCCTGCCTGAGGCACTTCCACTGGTTTCCAGTTACTTGCAAGGTCAAGTACAACCTGCAAGGTCAGTGTATATTTTATACACACTTTATATCTGGCCACAGGAGCTTTGCTTTTTTTTTTTTTTTTTTGAGACAGAGTCTCTGTTGTGCAGATTGGAGTGCAGTGGCGCGATCTCGGCTCACTGCAACTTCCGCTTCCCAGGTTCAAGTGATTCTCGTGCCTCAGCCTCCCGAGTAGCTGGGATTACAGGCAGGCACCACCATGCCCAGCTAATTTTTGTAGTTTTAGTAGAGATGGGGTTTCACCATGTTGGCCAGGCTGGTCTCAAATTCCTGGCCTCAAGTGATCCACCCGACTCAGCCTCCCAAAGTGTTGGGATTACAGGCCTGAGCCACGGGGCCTGGTTCCACATGAGCTTTTGACAGTGCCAGAATGAACCATGTCCTTTACTACTTCAGGCCTTTGCATGAACAATTCCTTGGTCAGGGATCAGACTGCCTGACACACTTTAACCCATCCCTCAAGACCCAATTCAAAAGTCTCATCGTAGTCCAAGGGGCCTTCCCTAACTCAATCTTCTCCCAGTGACCGGATCTCTAGATTTTACTGTTCTATTTGCTTCCCCTTCCTCTTCCTGGCCACACACACATATGTGTGCACACACACAAACACACACACACACACACGCTATTGCATCCCCAAAGCCTGACGGGTCCTGGAGCTTTTCAGAATTGATGTTCAACAAACGTACGTCAAATGAATGAATGAATGGAAACGCTAGAAAATATGAGGCAGATGCACCAAGGAAATGAGTGTTTCTTTGAAGTATCGGATATAATGGAATCCGAGAGCCTCGCGGCGATTAGCTCAGTCTAAGCAGGCATTAGGTTTTATACGGGTGAAGTCTGACATGAAATTAACATATAAATGCACATTTCAAACACCTAGAGCCATCTGACAAGATAGGATTTCAGAAATGTGTCCTAGGATGTGAACTGTACCAAAAAACATCCTAGGAAGTTCTAGGAGCTTTATTCTGATTTGTCCCAGAAGTTTTTAACCTTTTCTTCAACTTTTGAGCAAAGTCTGAACATCCAATTGAATGTGGAATAGGTTCCAAGTCATCAAAAACATAAGTTGATTTTTGGGTTGCATTAAAGATCTGGTAATTTGTTTTAAACTTTCATTTTTTAAGGAAAATTAAATAGAGGTGAATTTTTCATTGACAGTGAAATATACACTAAGCCATGGATTAATACCTTCATAAAAATTCATCTAAACAAAGTGCTGCCTGTCTTATTTATGTTAAAGTCTGTAAAGTCAGCAGTGAAAAAGGGAAAGTACTTTCCTGGAATGTATTTGTATCTGTCACAAGCTGCATCTTGAGGAAATTGGCAGGCATTTGAAGTGGAATAATTCCTTAGCGTTCTGTTTAGTTTGGATTTCTTCAGTTCGGGGGTGGCTTAAAACCAGAATCACCAATATTTGCTTTTAACAAGCATCTAACGTTTTCTCTTGCTTTGTGTACACTAAGTGCTCAACAAATGTTGGTTGAATTGAATCATTTTGTTCATCCTTTCTGAGGGCTGTCAGGGTTATTCAGTCTATTCTTAAATATGAAAGAATTCTAAAAGAAAAACATCTCCAAAATGACCTCTCCACCAACAGTTTATCTCATTTCCAACTCCTTGTACACAAACCTGCTAGATCTGGCTTTCTGAAATGCTTCTTGGATCTCTCTTCAGTTTGCAAAATTCTATCGAGTGAGCCAGGCTCCCCAGTCGATCTCCTCACCCACTCTTCTATTTTCCAGGAACCTTCTGTTCTAACCACACAGGTTTCAGAGCCTGCTGGACATATTCTGCGTCTGTGTTTCCTCCCAGGACTTCTCCCACGTGGAAGGCCTTCTTTCTCAACCTCTTCGCCTGTGCAAGTCCTATTACATCTGTCAGGGCATGGCCTTAGCCTCTCACCCTCTAGGAAGATCCTCCAGCTGTCTCAGTCCTCTGGAGTGCCGTGTGCCTGTCTGCAACGTATTTGCAAACAGAAAAAAGAGTGAGAGATCTTCATACACACTGTTAGTACCCTTTACCAATGTGTGAAAACATTCAGCTGCTGTAAAATCTTTTGAAGAAAATAAGATCCAATTAGCGTTGACTTTTATGTCGGGAAAGCTGAGGGTTTCAAAGGAATTCCTTTCAGTCATTCAACAGCTTTTTTTTTTTTTTTTTTTTTTTTTTGAGTGCCTGCTCTGTGCCAGGCACTGGAGGAAAAAAACCAAAAAGACAAAAAGACCTGCCTTCAGGATGCTGAAGCTCTAGTCTATGTGGTGTTTCTGAGGGGCCAGGGACCATGGCTCAGAGCTGAGCAGAGACCTGGAGCCCGTGGACAGGGAAGGTGAAAGCGTGGCTTGTGGCTGGGCTACAAGTTAGGGAGCTAGGGGGCCAGCTGGGAGGTCAGTGGTGGAAAACCTCCCACACCACGCCAGGGAGTTGACAGTGATTTTTTTTTCTTTTTCTTTTTTTCATTTTTAGGCTGGTTATGAAGAAGAAACTCAAAATAACAGGAGTGGCTTATGGAACTACATGGAAGTAACAGAGGAGGGTACCAACCAAAGGCCCTTGAGCAATCAGGATGTTGGGTAACAGATTTTTGCTTTTAAATGACTCCTGGGTGGAGCTTCCCCAATGCATCGTCATTCCCTGACCCTTGCATCTGACCCTGTGGGTGGGACCCTCTGCCTCCACCATCCACTCACCGCTCACCCCTGGCTCCTCCACCACCCGGCTCCTGCCCCACACCCCCGCTGGCCTTTCCTCCCCTGCAAGGCGACTGAGGTGACTCAGGTCACCCTGCTCCTTCCTCGTCTCATCTCCTCCCTCCTTTCCTGCTTAGACTGTGCCAGATGACCCTTCTTGCAAAGGGGTGGGCGGGAAGGCCCCCCACACAACCAGGCAGTGCCTGGATTTGTAACTGGCCATCCCAGCAGCAGTGCCCTGGATGGAAAAGCCACGTCCTGTCACCCTCTCACATCCAGGGCAGTGCCTGGCAGAGCGGGGTCTGATCAACGCCAGGGAACCTCCGATTAAGTGAGGAGGAAGTGACCGTCCATGCTGTACCCACCAAACCAGGCAGTGGGACAAAAGGACCTGACTCAAGTCCAAGAGTCACTGGGCCCCTCCGGCCTAACTGATGGGTGGCCAGGGTGCAGGGTCCCCCCGGGATCAAAAGCGGCTGCTAAGGGATCTCGAGGGACCTGCTTGGGGCCGGCCTGAGGCCTGATGGGCGGAACTGCGTCGGGTGGGCTTGGGCCTACGTCGGCCCAGGCCCCACTGGAGGCCGGGCCCGTCCAGGAGGCGCTGCCTGGAGGGCCACGTCGCCCCGCGTGTTGGGCAGGGCCGCCCGGGCCGCTGGGCCGAGGGGCGGCGCCGTTGGAGGCCGGGCGCGCGGGCCCTACTCGGCGGGGCCTGCTCGGGGCCAGCTTCGGGCCTACCCTGCCCGCACCCTCCCGCCCGGCCTGGCCGGCGCCCCCTCGCGCCCCGGGCGGGCCCTGCACGTCTCGCGAGCAGCCCGGAGCGGCGGGGGAGGCGGGGCCCACGGGCTGCCGGGCAGGGCCGGGGCGGTGCCGAGCCCGGGCCGGAGCGGGGCGAAGGGGGCCGAGCGACGGGCCAGGCCGGGCCGGGGAGGGCCGGGGCGCGGGCCGGCAGGAAGATGGCGAACGTGGGGCTGCAGTTCCAGGCGAGCGCGGGGGACTCGGACCCTCAGAGCCGGCCCCTACTGCTGCTCGGGCAGCTGCACCACCTGCACCGCGTGCCCTGGAGCCACGTCCGCGGGAAGCTGCAGCCCCGGGTCACCGAGGAGGTGAGCGGGCCGCCGGCCGCCATGCGACCCGCGCCGCGGAAGCCCAGGCCCGGGCGGCCCGCGGAGGCCCCGCCTCGCCCGCCGCACCCCCGCCGCCGCCGGGCCGGGCCCAACGAGGCCAGGCCGCCTCCCTGAAGGGCTCAGCCGCCAGGCCAGTCCTCGCCCGCGGAGGCCCAGCCCCAGGCCCGGTCGCCGGTGCGGCGCGGTGGTCCTCCTGTCAGCCCAGCCCTGCGCCCCGCGAGGCCGCGACACCTGCGGACGGCGGGGGGAGACGCGGCCGCTCCCAGGGCCGCGCGTCGGCCCTGCCTGGCGACAGGCTCTGGCTTCCAGAAGTTCCCATGGCAGTGTCCCCAGCTGCCTTTCCTTGGGGACACCTGGCCCCTGCCCCCTCTCTGGTGGAAGCCGCCTAAGCCCTATCCGAGTGTTGGAAGCAAAGCAGCCCCCGATCTGGCCCTTCCAGTCTTGGTGGCTTCATCCCACCAGGGGGATGCGAGCCAGCCTAGAGACAGTTAGCTCTGCAGAGAGGCGACACATCTCCCTAAGGATGGGAAAACGGTGGCCGGGAGCTGCGCAGTGCCCTTCCAGGACTGCAAGCGTGGTTGTGGCCGTGGCCGCAGGGCAGGGCCTCCTGGCACGTGGCCACTGTTTGAAGCCTCTGTCTCTTGTCTCTCCCTTCTGATATAGCTCTGGCAGGCTGCCCTGAGCACGCTCAACCCCAACCCCACGGACAGCTGTCCCCTCTACCTGAACTACGCCACCGTGGCTGCCCTGCCCTGCAGGGTGAGCCGGCACAACAGCCCCTCGGCCGCCCACTTCATCACGCGGCTGGTGCGGACCTGCCTGCCGCCCGGAGCGCATCGCTGCATTGTGGTGAGTGCTTCGAGAGGAGGCAGCCACGGTGCTCCTAGTCGGGCAGCGGTGAGCTCGGGCCTGGGGAGCTCACAGCCCTGCACACACTGCAGCGCACGCCCGGAGGGCTGTGGACGTTATAATCCCTGCTCTGTAGATGGGGAAACAGGTCCAGATAGACGCGGGGATTTGCCCCAGATCAGTTTTGGTGGCAAATCAGAGACTCAAACCTAGATTTCCTGAGGCCCACTTAGTGTCTGTCCCTCTGTCCCTCATTTTCTTGGCTGGTCAGGCTGTTGACATCCGGCGGCCAATGTGTTATTTCTCCTGGAGCATGACCAATGGTGGTCCCATGGTTCCGGGGATGACGTGAGGGATGGGGTGGCGGCTGCTGTGGGACATCTCTGTCTAGATGTCATCTGCCAGGGAGCTGATGTTCCGGAGGCGTTCAAAGAGCAGCTCCCTGCACTCCCTGGTGGCGGCCCTTGCACCCCTCACGCCGTCTCCCCATGTGCCACAGATGGTCTGCGAGCAGCCGGAGGTCTTTGCTTCCGCCTGTGCCCTGGCCCGGGCCTTCCCGCTGTTCACCCACCGCTCAGGTGCCTCTCGGCGCTTGGAGAAGAAGACGGTCACCGTGGAGTTTTTCCTGGTGGGACAAGACAACGGGCCGGTGGAAGTGTCCACATTGCAGGTGAGTGTCTGGAAGGGCAGACCCTGCCCCTGGGCCCGGGCAAGATCGGGCAGGCGGGAGGCAGGTCGGGAGAGGGAAAAGCTTGTTGCGGGGGCAGGAGGGGGGTGGCTGCTTTGGTTCCTGGGAAGCGGCAGAGGCTTTTCCAAACCCAGGCCCCCTGCCTCTGCCTCAGCGTGGTCTGTGAATTCAGGATTCTGTTGTATACAGGCAGTATTTGTTGAGCACGTAATCAGTGCCAGGAACATCCATGCTGTTTTCCAAATAACCCTGCCCGCTTATGTGAGCTCCGTGTGTGTGTGTGTGTGTGTGTGTGTGTGTGTGTGTATGTGTGTGATGTATGCACGTGTGTGTGTTGTGCGTGCGTGCACACGTGTTGCTGTGCGTGTATGAGTGTGTGTGCATGTATTGTATGTGTGGGGTGTGTGTGTGTGCGCATGTGTGATGTGTGTTGCGTGTGTATGAGTGCTCGTGTGTGCGTGAGTGGTGTGTGTGGTGTGTTTATGTGTGGTGTGTGTTGCTGTGTGAGTGCTGGTGTGTGCATGAGTGGCGTGTGTGTGGTGTGTGGTGTGTGTGTATGAGTGTTGGTGTGTGCATGAGTGGCGTGTGTGTGGTGTGTTTTGTGTGTGTGTATGAGTGCTGGTGTGTGCATGAGTGGCGTGTGTGGTGTGTGTGTATGGCGGGTGTTGCTATGTTTGAGTGCTGGTGTGTGCATGAGTGGCGTGTGTGTGGTGTGTTTTGTGTGTGTTTGAGTGCTGGTGTGTGCATGAGTGGTGTGTGTGGTGTGTGTATGTTTGGTGTGTGTTGCTGTGTATATGTGAGTGCTGGTGTGTGCATGAGTGGTGTGTGTGGTGTGTATGTGTGGTGTGTGTTGCTGTTTGTGTTTGAGTGCTGATGTGTGCATGAGTGGTGTGTGTGTGGTATGTGTTGCTGTGTGTGTTTGCTGGTGTGTGCATGAGTGGTGTGTGTGTGGTGTGTGCATGTGTGGTGTGTGTTGCTGTGTGTATGAGTGCTGGTGTGTGCATGAGTGGTGTGTGTGTGGTGTGTGTGCACGTGTGTTGCTGCACCCTTTACAGGGAGCACTTCTACATGTGTTATTTCACTCGATGCTGAGAATGATCCTTTTGTGGCTGCAAGGCCGGAAGTGATTTCCCAGCTCCAGATCCTTGGATGTGCCTGACATCAGGCTCCCTTCCCCACGGCAGCGGTCCCAGCCTCTGCGCCTGCCACCTCCAGTCCCCGAGCCCACAGCGCCACCCGGGTTGTCTTTTCTCACAGGTCAGAGCTCATTCTTCACTTCTGGCTCTGGAAGGCTGTCGCCTTCACCCCAGGCGAGCTCTCCCACACCGGCACTTGGACCACACCTCATTTCTTTCACTGTGTCCTCTCTGAGGCCTGTAACCACTGCCCCTCAACCCAAATTCTTCCATTTTCACCAGCATGAGATAGCTCCCCTTTTTTTCCTTCGTCTCTGAGCTTTTAAAAAAGCCTAACTGGTTTGCCTTTCTTAATCCTCTTTTCCCTCTTAACGCATGGAGACATAGTTTTTGCCCCCATGCTGACATTGTTTTCTAAGGACTGCTAGATGGGGCATTGCCGTCCCTCCTTGAAGTGCATCTGCCCCATCCAGAGGTCTCCCTCCCTCCCGCTGCTCCCCAGACTGCTGCCACCTCTTGGCATCCCCTTTGTGGCCTCTCCAGCATTCCGACCTGCTCAGCCCTCTCGGGGTCAGACACCAGCATCCGCTTCTTCTGTCTTTAGGGATTTTCTTCTGACTTCCAGGCCTGCCATCCAGGTGGGCAGGGGTGCCCGCAGAGCCCACCTGGGGGCTCAAGCATCACCCTTATTTCCGAGGACAGCAGGGCACCCTAACCTCTGCTGCCCTCGGTCCCTTCCCCTCCTGTGGACTTCCTGCTGTCCCTTAGACTGGCCACGCCCACTCCTGCGCTTGCTCCTCTGCCGGGGTCCTTCCCTCTCCAGCCCAGCATGGTCTCCATCTGGCCTCTGCCCACATCCCCTCCCCAGGGAGGCCTGGCCCTCTTGGCTACCACCACCCTCCCATTTGTCAGCTAAACCATCACTACTAGACATGTCACGTCTTTGTTGATCTCCTGTGCTCCCCACTGGGTTGAGAGTCCCCAGAGGGCAGGGATCTGGTCTTGTGCACACTGATCCCAGCACCCCACCCCACATGTGAGAAAGGCCCAATAAACATCTGGTGATGGAACCAGTGGGGGCAGTGAGTCCCCATGGCCCCGACCCCATTGGTCCCAGCTAGCTAGTGTGTCCTGTTTGTTGTCTTTGCTCTGCCCAGTGCCATGCCTTGAGGTGCTCTCCTGGGCTGTGGCAGCAGTCTCCTGGTCACCCTGCCACAGATGGCCTCCTTGCAGCTCCTGCTTCACTCGCCTTCCAAAGGCACATCTGGGTGTGCGCAAGGTGGCATCTTCTGAGTGCTGGCAGCTGTCAGGCCCTGCACTGAGGCAGGAGTGTGCACACAGCACGTGCTGGTGCACTGAATTCTCACTATAGCCCTGTGAGATACGTCCTGTTGTCCCCAGGTTAGGGCTGAGCAAACTGCTTGCCAACATTGAGTGGCTCACCGGGGTCACGCCAGCAAGGGGCAGAGCCAGGTGTTAAGCTGCAGCTGCCACCACTCAGCCCTCTTGGGTCCTGAGCACACCATCATCTGACACCCACGTGGCCTGTACTCAGCTTCTCCCTTTTCTTCCCTGCGGGAACTTTCCAGTCCCCACCCAGGACCCTGTCCCCTCTGCATCTTGTGGCCTCCTCCTCTTCTGTAGCAGGGACTGGGACTGTGTATTGTGAGTCTCTGTTGAGCTTGACTCCCTTGGACGTCTCTGAATTCTCAGAGTCTTGCATGATGCCTGGCACATGTGGACAGAATGAGTGGTCCTCCTCTCATGGTAAGGGACACCCTTCCCCAGTGCAGCATGGCTGTGTGTTGGTGGAGGGCACCCGCAGCCCTGCCCTCCCTCCCACAGGAGCGCTCTTGCGTCAGAGCCCCGAGCTTGCCGTGGTCTGGGGTCTTCCAGGTGACACCTGGCCTCCTTGGAGGCAAGTCACACAGCATTGACGCACTTCTCAGACAGTCCTTGTCGAGTCCCCACATGCCCTCACAGACAGAGAACCTGCTGCCAGGCGGCAGGGACGGCACAGGCACATTCATATCGGAGCTGTCAAGTTCCAGGTTTCTACCTTGGAGGCTTTGGGGTTTAATTACCTCGGCAGGGCGGGGGAGGTGGCCGGGCTGCAGTATCGACCCGGCGCCTGCTGCCCTGACATTATGAGACTAGAGGCAGGGATGATAAACTCACTGCTGTCCTGCACCCCCGCAAAACAGCGCTGCTTTTCTCTTAATATTGTCTTTCTGGTGAGCGAGGGAGGCCGTGCAAGCAGCCAGCTGTCTGAAGCTTCTGTGCCTGGGGATGCACGGTGGGGGACAGGGTGGGGAAGAGGTGCGCGCAGATTCAGCTGAGAAGAGAGTGAGGGTCCCAGGGCAGACGTGAGACACACAGGAGAAGGCAAAGAATGGCCCAAGCCAGGGCTGAAGGACACATTTTTGGGACCCACGTGATGTGTGCTTTGGTGCATGTGCCCCTCTCTGCCCTGCCTTTGAGCGTGGGCTCTGAAGCCCTGCCAGGCCAGCAGGGCCCATGTTTTCAGCTCCTGGGTGGACATGTCAGTTCCATGAGGCGAGACCTCCCTCTGTGTCCTTCCCCTCCGTGCCCAGAACCGTGCTGTGTCAAGTGACAGCACTAGGGCAGCCAGACCCCCATCTGTCTTGCAGGGTTCATGAGGGACTTGCGTGGGACTCATGAGGAAAGCAGCGGCCCAGAGGGAAGGCGTCCGGGAGGGCCAGCAGGTTCAAGCACTCAGGATGTAGAGTGCTTCTGCTTGGTGGGGAGGATCTGGAAAAGCTACTGGTAGATATGGCCTATGAGAAGTGCCTCGAAGGCTGACTGGGATCTTGATGGGAGGGAAAGGACTGTGGGATCTGCAGAGGTGAGGGGTGGGAAGCTCAGGGCATACTCAGGGGCTGGCATGAGGGCCACCTACCTTCAGTTGTAGCTGGAATCAGGGGAGAAACAGGACACAGGGCTTGGAAAGGATCCAGATATGGAAGGGCAGGACCCCAGGCTGGGGACTCCTGTATATTTGTGGAGGCACAGGGTGGTGGCTGTGCTGAAGGTTCTTTCTACACAGGTGGCTGGTGGCCCTGGGTTGCTGGGGGTGGGGCAGGCAGCGAGAGCCATGCTCCCCCTCTCCCCTCCCCTTGCTGCCCTGTCAGTAGCCCTGTGGGTGGCGTTTGCCTCTGATGCCTTTTGTTCCTGGGGGACGGACAAGTGGAGAACATCTGCCTCCCACCTGGTCCCAGGCCCCCAGTGATGGCCTTTTTTTCCCTAGTGCTTAGCAAATGCCACAGACGGCGTGCGGCTAGCAGCCCGCATCGTGGACACACCCTGCAATGAGATGAACACCGACACCTTCCTCGAGGTTTGTGGCATCATCATGCCGGGGGTGGGACCAGGCTGGGGTGGGTGTCATAGACCCCCAGGAGAGCCAGAGGAAACCTGGGGCTGTCCACACCCTGACGTGGCCAGGGAACCTCAGGGCTGCCCTCGATGGAGCGCTGCTGTCTACCCGGCTCCAGGAAGCCTCAGGAAAGGGTGTGTGGGGAGGACAGAGCCTCCTCTTCCAGGCCCCTTGGCAGGACCGCAGCCAGAGCTGCAGGAAATGAGAGAGTGTGAAGGGTGAGCCCCCTCTTCTGGGTTTCATCACACGCGAAGCTGGCTCCCAAGCCCGGCTCCCCCACTCCACACAGGCAGCAGTTCATCCCTGGCCCCAGCGTCGGCCGCTCCTGTTTCCAGCCATCTTCATGTGTCGTTGTGTTGTTGTTTTTTCCATGAACATGTCCAGGAGATTAACAAAGTTGGAAAGGAGCTGGGGATCATCCCAACCGTCATCCGGGATGAGGAACTGAAGACAAGAGGATTTGGAGGTGGGTTGGGGCTGCATCCCTGCAGGTCTTGGCCTCAGGCAGTGGCCAGGGGCACTTGGGTGGCAGGGGGTCGGTGGGCCACATGGCACATTGTCCCAGACTTCATCCTGCTTGTGACCTGAAAGGAATCAGCCTGTGTCCAAGCCCAGTGCCGGACCCTGGGAAGCAGCCGTCCCTGGGGGAGAAGGGGAGGCAATCCAGATTCTGATTTGGATTCTGGAAGCTGCTAGATCCAAGTCCTTCCCTGCCTGCAGCCTCTCCAGCGTCCTCGCGTGCTGCATAGCCTGACTCCGGGGACGGGCTCAGCAGCGCCTTCCTGTTCCTTGAATACACAAGTTCACATCACGGCGGGCAGGGCCTGTGTGTGGATGGCTCTCCCTATCTGGAATACTCCCCTCAAGATACATTTTTGGTGGAGGCCATCTCAACCAATGCCCCTCCTCAGAGAGGCCTTCCCCAAGTCCCCAGACCCACCTTTCCCCACTGCCCAGGAACCAGAGGGGCAGATGAATATGACTCAGCTGCCCCGTGGTGCTTGTAGACTGGCAAGAGGAAGGTGGCTGTCTGTTATGTATGGCTACAAAACAAATTACTCAGAAGATAGCAGCTGAACGCAACAACACTTATCCCCTCCCCGTGCTGTGGGGTAGGGATCTTCCCCTGGTGCAGGGTCTCTGCCTGCTGTTGTCAGGTTGTTGGCTGGGGCTGCAGTCATCTGAAGGCTTGCCTGGGGCCAGCGATGTGCTTCCAGGCAGGCTCACAACAGGCTGCTGGCAGGTCTCAGCACCTCACAGGCCATTAGCTGGAGACAGCAGTTCCTTGCCGTGTGAGCCACCCTCTGAGCGAGGTCTCTGAGCGAGAGATAGGGATAAGGAGTGAGCAAACAAAATGGCAGCCCCCATCTTGTTCTGTGGCCTAACCCCAGGAGTGGTATCTCATCACTTCTTTTCCTTTTGGTTAGAGGTGAGACACTAGGACCTGCCCACATGAGGGGGAGGGACTGCACAAGGACGTGAATACCCAGATGTGGGGGTCACAGGGGCCATCCTGGTGGTGTCTACCTAGACAGAAGCCATTTGCAAGTGGAGGGAGAGGCCGCTTGTGTCAGGAAAAGCTTCACAGAGGAGGCGGCATTTGCTGTGGATCTTACAGGATGAATTAGAGTTTGTCAGGCAGCCATGATTAGCCCTCGTCATTGTTGCTATGATTGTTTGACTCAATTATTGCAGGACTTGGAGCCATAGACTGCACACACAGGGGCCACAGCTTTCTTGAGAAGATGTGTCATGTAAACCAAAGAGGCAGTGGTGCAGGGACTGTGGGAGTGAGTGTGAAAGGGCGGTGCCGTTCCTGAGTGCGCAAAGGATTCAGGAAGTGGGGACGAGCATGGGCTGGGGCAGCCTTGAGGCATTATCCAAATATCATTTCATTCTGCAATCCTGTTCTTTTCTTTCTGGAAAGGATACAATATTTTTTCCCTTAGTGGTTTTTCTTGCTTAACAATACTTTGCATAGAATTTGTTTGCAATCTCAGGCATTGGAGCTAATTTGCATTCCCCAATCCCACACTGGCCAGGGGCAGGAGAAGGGGCAGGGGGCCCCAGGCTCAGGCAGGCGGCTCTCCAGGAGAAACACCAGCCGGCCAGAGTTTCCAGGGGCCTCTGGGAGTTCCCCGCCCAGCTCAGCCCGAGCCTAACCCAGTTCTCCCCACGCTTTCCATAGGAATCTATGGGGTTGGCAAAGCCGCCCTGCATCCCCCAGCCCTGGCCGTCCTCAGCCACACCCCAGACGGAGCCACGCAGACCATCGCCTGGGTGGGCAAAGGCATCGTCTATGATACTGGAGGCCTCAGCATCAAAGGGAAGGTGAGGTGCGGGCCGGCTCTCCAGGGTGCCCTGGGGGTGGAGAGGGGAAGGTGAGATGTGGGGCTGGCTCTCCCGGGTGCCCTGGGGGTGGGGAGGGGAAGGTGAGATGTGGGGCTGGCTCTCCAGGGTGCCCTGGGGGTGGGGTGGGGAGGGGAAGGTGAGGTGTGGGGCCCGCTCTCCAGGGTGCCCTGGAGGTGGGGAGGGGCCCAGTTTGGGTCCAGCCAGCCCTCTCAGAGGTGTCATGGGGTGGGGGCAGCGAGGTTTCTGGGGTTCTGGGTTGGGGTGGGTTCAGGGAGAGGCCGCAGGGCCGGTTCCCATGCTGAGGCAACAACTTCACGTGGCCCCCTGGGTTTCATGCCCACCCTTCAGAAGGGTCTGGAAACAAAAGCCTGGCCAGGGCCCGAGAGCAGTCCCGGAAATGACGGAAGGAGTGGCAAGCAGGGCCAGGGAGGCAGGGCTTGCTGCTTGGGGGCTTTGTCCGAAGAAGGGAAGGGCGAGGGGATGCCTGTGTCTCTGAGTCTGCCCATGATCCCCAGCGAGAAAATGCTCAGAGTGGCCACACAAGACCCTCCAAAGGCACGTGACCCCCAAGAGCGAGGGGAATCTGCACACGGCACAGAAGCGAGTCACCCAGGAACATCCCTGTGAGGTGGCCCTAGACGCCTGTCCTGTGGTATGGCTTTCTGTCCTGCCATCCCAGGAGAACAGGTGCTTGTGGAACCCCCGCTGTGGCCGAGTCTGCCTGCCCCAGCAAGACCTGCCCTCCTCCGCGCCATTTCCATCCATTCATCCTACACACCGTGTGAGCAGCCTCTGTGCTCAGGCCTGGGCTGGGAAGGACAGGGAGGGGGCAGACTGGGAAGTACGTACCTCAGGAGGTCTGGAAGGAGCAGGGAGTGCATCCGCAGCAGACACTGCAAACTAGCAGCCCGCAAGGCTCACAGAGGCCTGGCGTTTTTAAAATTTGAATTAGCTACCAGTATTTGAAACCAGGAAGGATTCTCATCAAAGTCTGGATTTCCGGCCTTTTTGTGAACTCGGAAGGTCTGCCAGTGCTGGCGTTCTGTTCCTGCCTGGCAGCATTCCCTTGCAGCCAGTGGGCCTGCCCCTGGTGTCGCCCATTCTCCAGTTTGGTGTGCGGCAGGCCTCAGCACTCGCTGCTGCCTTCCTGACACTGAGCCCTAGTGTCTGCTGCTGTTCAGGGAGGCGCTGGTGCAGCTCGCCACGCTCTCTAGCATGCCTAGTTTATTTCATACCTGGAGAGGATGAGCAGTTCCCATCCCTCCTCTAAACCACAAAACTGTTTAGAACTAAGCAGGAAATGACACTTAATCATAAAAAGGGTTTTTTTTTTAATAGGAAAAACATGCCTCCCTATGGGTCTCTTGGGGTACTAGATGGTGGAATGAATGTCTCTGGCTTTGGGTCTTAGCATCTACACATTTGACGATGGTTTCATTTAAATTGATCTTCTTTACTAATGTATGTTCAGTAGGCAGAGTTGTCAGCTGTCTTCACTCCTAGTTGGTCCAAGAATACTATCTGTTAATTTTGATTTTGAAGAGCTCCAATGATGTGAGGCAACAGATACACAGATACTTACTTAGGAAAAGTCTTTAATATGGTATCATTTAGGCAGAGATTCCTAAAAATCCCATTTCACAGTAAATTCCAGCAATCACAATACCCACCATGTGTTCAGTTCTTCAGGGTGGATTCTTGTGGCTTTCAGATATCTGCGGAACAAAAACATTTTGGACACAGTAACTCCAAGTGTTCACATGGAATGAGGGAACTGAAGGAACGCAGGTTCCGCGTCTTCGTTTTGACCATCCCGTGCGCTCGTGTTTTATTTTGGGTCCTCTGTTTCGACACTGGGAGGTAGGAAATCATGGGCCCTGGAGGCCCCGACTGTGCCCAGAGCCAGCCCACAGGATCTGACTGTCAGAGCGATTCTCAGGAGTGTGGGTAGTAGATTCCACGAGTGTTGGGGCCAATTTTGTGTCGGGTCATTGTTAACGTCCATGTAATGTTACTTTCAGGATAAGTAACAAAGATATGCGAATTTGAAGCTTTTGTTTGTGTGATTAAAACGCAACCGTAGCCACAGCAATTTTTTAAACTTCAACC
The DNA here is from genome assembly GCF_028878055.3 of Symphalangus syndactylus. Classification (NCBI taxonomy): domain Eukaryota; kingdom Metazoa; phylum Chordata; class Mammalia; order Primates; family Hylobatidae; genus Symphalangus; species Symphalangus syndactylus. Next base: position 13,809,485 of record NC_072446.2, on the reverse strand, counting down.
AACAACAGATTTTTGGAGGAGGAATATGTTATTGCTGACTTTGTTCAGAGATACCAGCACATGGTGGTAATGAGCAAGCTGACTTTTAGTCAGTTTATTATGATTCCTAAATTCGCCACAGATAGTGTGCCCCCTACTACCTGCACCTGGTACTGGCTGCTCCCACCCTCGCACCCACCCTCAATACCCACGGTCACCCTGGAAGCCGCTACATTCTGGCTGGTAGAGTCGTGGACCCTCTTCTCCTTAGATCAGATGCTTGTTTTTGATGTCGGCTTGTTGTGGACCAATGTGAGAAGATGAGCTACCTGGGAATTCATTCGTTTGCTTGTGGCACTAACTCTAGTCACTTAGGGAAAATATCATTGCACCTGACTTCATCTCATGTGGCTGTGGGTACACCTGTGCAGTTAGTCAGTCAGCTCCTGGCCTGGAAATTAACACAAAGGAAAAACCTGACCACGTAGGCCTTCCCTAGAGGCCACAGCTGCACAGCCTCCAGGGAAGCTGTGGTCTGAGGGTGGCTGGTAGAACTGCCAGAGAGTAGGGCATTTTCCATGGCTCCAGATCACCTTCTGAAAAATGAGACTATAGCCCCTGCCTATTCCCGGGGTCCAACTGGTCTGCAGACCCCATAATACAAGGAAGAGCCGGGTGTTCTGGCACCAGTGAAACAATACCTGGTTTTTCATTTTAAACCAGCCCATCTTCCCCGCTGCAGTTGGAACTGTTCTACGTGGATTTGGGATCAACCAGCAGGCCTTTCCTGAGCTATTACTGTGTGGAGTGGGCACTGAGGCTCAAGCCATTGATGGAAAGACCCCAATCCTGACCTGAAGGCGCTCACAATCTCACCCCAGGGGCCTGGTGTGAAACGCAAATGCAGCGGGCATTCTCCCCAGTGGCTGCCTCTAGAGCAAATGGTGCAGAAATGGTCACTCCTCAAAAAGTAAGCTGGGTGGAGCCAGCCCAGCTCCCAGTTTTGCAAGAAAAATCACGGCTCCATTTTCAAAGATTTCAAGGGCAGATCAAGATCAGCGCAGACTAGCAGGCCTCAAATGCATTACTGGAGACCCCTTTACGCTCTTAACAAGTACCGACCCCAAAGAGGCTTTTTGTATAACAGTGATAGCTATTGATATTTACTCTACTGGAAATTAAAAGTGAGAAATTTATAACATATGTATAATTCATTAAAAATAATAACATATAAATCCATTGCATGTTATACTTTTATGAAGATAAGCATTTTCCCAAAATGAAAAAATAATTTACTGAGAGAGTAGCATTGTTGTACATTTTCACAAATCCTGTCAGTGTCTGGCTTAATAGAAGACAGCTAGGGACCTTGCGTCTACTTCCAGTGTAGTCTATGGAAATGTGTTGTTTCAGTTGAATTGTATCAAGAAAATCTGGCCTCACGCATTTTATAGTTGAAACAGGGACAAGGATTTTAGTACCTTTTTCAGCTAACTATGAACATTCTTTGCTATTACACCAAAACTCAACAAGTGGTAGCTTCTTAAAGGCTGGTTATAACATGGAATCTGAAGCCTCACGAGTAGACTTTTGTGCTCCGTGGCAGTTAAATCCACTGTTCTCTCTCACTTTGAACATGTGGTTTTTGTAATATGAATGTTCACTTGAAAAATGTTGGTTCACAGAGTTCTGCAGAAATTCAAATTTTTGACACATTACATTCTATAGTATCAAAAAATCACTTAATATCACCATCCATCTCATTAGAAAAGTCATTGAGTGTGAAGAAGTTGTCATGGTGATAGGAGAACGTTTTTCAAAATTCTGATTTTTGCTTAAAAGCTGAAATGTATACCATTGGCAATAAATAATGTCAGCTGTTTCTGGAAGTAAGAGGCTCCGTTTGTTCCTTTTCTGGGAAATATCTGCCAGATACCTAAATCCAATTAAATGCCATTTGTCTGTCAGTTTTTCTTTCAAGTAAAAATGGTGTCGTGGCCAAAGTGGCTTATGGAGCTCAGAACTCCCCCAGCAATTACAGCTGAGCTTCTGCTCTGACCGACCACTGCCCGTCAGCAACAGCGGGAGCGCATTATGAGTCACACGGAATATGGAAAATGTACCCAAGGGTTGAGAGTTTTAAAAATTAATTTTACTGCTTCAGCAAGGAAATTCTAACGTGAAATTGGCATTGGTTCATTTTCCCAGAGGGCATGGAAATGAATACAGCGGCTCCCCGATCTCTTTGGGACTGTGGCCTGATACTCTAGCACGGGGTGTGTCAGCCCAGTGAAAAAGGCAGAGACCGTCTTAAATCACTGCGAAAATGGTTTCTTCTATAAAAACAGAAACAACATATGGGGGCTGGTGAAACTTTGCACAATCAATTGAGCTGTATTTGCAAGCCCAGTCCTGGCTCCACCTGCAACTGGGAAGGAGCTGGCAGCTGTGACGGGGGGAGACATGGTGTACAGTGAGCAGCCGTTTCCAGGCATTTCTGTGTGACCCATTTTGCACATGGTTTGATTCCAGATCGGAGGCCCTGTTTTTCCATTTAAACAATCCTGTGCTTTCTCACAGATTAGCTCAGAAGAGATGGCTTATTTTCAGTAGTACGAGATGGGTCATTTACACTCAGTTATAAAAGCAGCTCAATTTACGTCTAAAAATACTTTGCACTAAAATTCAAGGCTTGTGTAATAAGATAAGGGTTCAAAAATGATTCAGTAAATTTCATACCCAAACCTTTACCTCTGAGGACCTGCTGTTAATTTAAAATATGAACTTGTGAATTCTATTTGGGAACCTGTAAAATGTAAAAATGTGTAACACTCTGAACCAGCGTATAGAAAACAGTGTGGACACTGCGGGAGAAGGGTGGCCCCTCTTTAGACCCAGGTTAACCAGGAGGTGTGAACTATTAGCCAGGAGGTGTGAACTATTAGCCAGGAGGTGTGAACTAGCAGGAGGGCAGAGGTGGCCCCTTCTTCTGGCGGTAGACCTGCCAGTGATATGAAGGAGCGAGGGTGTCCTCACTGCTGGTGGTGTCAGTGGGGGTGGATGGATGTCAGTGGGGGTGGATGTGACTGAAGAGTTCACATCAACCCTCACTGTCGTTCAAGGCTGTGATGAGGGGCAGAGAATGCTGAGCCTAAGTCTCGTTAGGTGCTAAAGCCCTCTAAATGCCAGGGAGAGGAAGCTAGGCCCTGTTCTGGGGGGTGACATGTGGCCAGGGCAGGTTTGCATTGCGGCAGCAGCCCCTCAGGCTTCCTCCCTGCCATAAGCACAGTAGGAATCTGCAATGGGTGCAGGAAGCACACAAGCCCAGCCAGGTCCCCGAGGTGCTGGCCAGGGACCTCTAGCAAGCCCCAGTGGCGCCCTGGACCTCAGCTTCCTTCTCACACTGTGCGGAGGAGTGGAGAGAGAGTGGCCCTGCAGACAGACCCCCAGGTGGCGTGGCAGCTCGGGACTGAGGTCAGGGTGCCCGGCCTCAAAGCACGGGGTCCCTGTGGCAATGTCAGAGCCCGGCCACGGCGAATTCTGCAGCTCCGGGCATCTCCTCGGGTTCCCCCTCCATGCAGTTATTGTTTGATAACCCCAAAGTTCTGTCAAAACAAAAGGGAGCCTCACCATCTATGGCCATGACTCCCTGTTGCTTCTGGAGAACACCCCGCTTGGCCAATAGGAGGTTCATGAGTTCTGTGGGTGCCCAGGAGGCCTGGTGTGGGGGCTGCCCAGGCCTGAGAGCTGGGGAAGGTGGGGCCAGGTGGGGGTGGGGGGCTGCTGCTGCCAGGTCTGGACCTCACAGCTCACCTTTGTCCTGGTCCCTTTGTACCACCCGCAGACTACCATGCCGGGGATGAAGCGAGACTGTGGGGGCGCCGCGGCCGTCCTGGGGGCCTTCAGAGCCGCAATCAAGCAGGTGAGTGGGGCCATGCCCGCCCTCTGCAGGGGCATCCTGGGTGTGCCTCGTGGGTGCTCCCCTCTCCCCTGTCCGTCCCGCCACAGGTCCCACCAAGGTCCTACCCGAATCTCCCCAGCGGGTGCCTGTCCCCCCTCGGCCCCCAGAGCTTCCCACCTTCATCAGAGCTGCTCTGGGAGGCCCCGAGGGCAAGGTGCAGCCATGTTCTCTGCTCAGGGCCTGCCTTGGCTCCAGAGCCCCATGAGCACTTGGCTCAATGAGGAAGCCTGGCCTAGACCTGCATGGCATGTGGCAGGCAGAAGCTCATGGCAGGGGCATGCGTTGTTCTGCGTATCCCTCCCGCAACCCTTCTTTGCAGCAGAGCTGCCTCTGGTGACTGGTCTCGCCAAGTCACCACCTCCAACCCCCAGGCCTGGCCGGGCCCCCTTCCTCTCTTGCGTGGGCAGGCGCCCCAAAGCTTAGCCCTTGCTCAGTGGCAGTAATCACTCGGGGGGAGTGTGGGGGTAACCTTGAGTGAGCTTCCCATGGAGCCCAGATGTCCCTTGGGCCATAAAAAGTGCTTATTAAACAAATTAAGAGGCCACCAGCTCATGCTTGTAATCCCAGTACTTTGGGAGGCGGAGGCAGGAGGATGGCTTGAAAGCCAGAAATTCAAGACTACCCATAGCAACCTTGCAAGACCCCGTTTCCACAAAAAAAAAATTTAAAAACTAGCTAGGCGTGGTGGCACGCACTTGTAGTCTCAGCCACTTGGGAGGCTGAGGTGGCGGAGGATCGATTGAGCCTGGGAGGTTGAGGCTGCAGTGAGCTAAGATCCCACTGCTGCACTGCAGCCTGGGAGACAGAGCCAGACCCTGTCTAAAGAAACAGGCCAATGAAGAGTGTGCACTGACTCATCAGCTGAGGTTTTACCTCCCTAGCCTAGCTTTCTCAGGCTAGCAACCCAGTTCCTTGGGGTAAACTTGAAATGGAAAAACAAAAAGGCCTTGGCAAGTAGTTTCCAATTTGGAGGGTCCGGCTCCTGCTCCTGGCCGTGAGGGAGGAGGAGGAAGCCCAGGAAGAAGGAGCTCCTTCTGCCGGGGCTTCCCAGCTGGCCGTGCACATTCCAGACTGTGCGATGGGCTTCTGCTAACAGGGCTAGCCGGTGGGGACACTGAGGTGCGGGGGTGAGGTGGCCTGGGCAGGAGGGGCTGGCAGGCCCTCACCTGTGCTCTGCACAGGTTTGGAAATGGCCTCTTAGGGCTCACGGCTGTTTCTCTCATGCGGAGCACACAGCTGGGGCTGTACGCAGCCTGCAAGCCCCATACCTCCATGAGCACCTGCGGTGGCCCGTCCGCTGCAGAGCCTGTCGGAAGAGGCTGGAGGAGGAGCGTGTGTCCTCTGTGCTCTACTCCTTCACTGGTTATAAACTACCAAGGGACACGGCCGGTACTCAGGGAGGGTCTTGACTGGCCCAGCATCACAGGCCACGGGGCAGGGTGGCTCCGGGCTCCCACTACCTGGCCCTCCTCCTTGCCTCTGCCCAGGCCCCGTGGCTTTGGCAGATGGGCTCACCGGAAGAATGCTGAGGCGGACGGGCCCAGCTGTGCGGTGCTCGCTGGGCAGCTCTCTCTGAAGGGAGTAGCTGCTGCTCTCGGGTGGCACAGGGGCAGGTGTGGGCAAGTAGTTCTGGAGGAGCCGTGTGGCCAGCCCTCTGTGGCCGTCTTTGCCGTTCACCCCTGGTTATTCCTCCAACAGAGGGTCTGTCCTGCCTCTGGGACAGGCTGGCCGGGAATGCCCCAGCAGGAAGACTCTTCTGAGCTTGAACTCCGTTCCCAGGAAGCCACTTGACAATGATCACACATTCATCAGGCAGCAGCCGTGAGTGTTCTCAGCACTCCTCCACCTCTAGAGGTGCGCGGCCTGTGATTTGAGGGGTGCTGAGGACACCCCACCCCTACTCTAGACAAAGATCCCCCTCCCACAAGAGCCCCAGCCTGGAGGCTCCACTGTGAACTCGAATGTCCTGCTTGGCCTTCACATATCCTTGTTAGCCTCTTAGAAAGGAATATGCCTCTGTCTGAGCCACAGAATCAATCCTCAGGGTAATGAATTTACCCAGAGAATAAAATCAGCATCCACGTGTCCACACTGGTAGGAATAGATCACTGAATGAACAAGTGAATGGGGGAGAACCATTTCTCACACTGAATCCCAGTTTCAGGCTGCAGAGGTAGTGATGGAAACAGGAAGTCATCACCCCACAGCCAGGCCTCATTCCAGGTGAGAGTGACCCACAGTGCTGGAACTGGACCATGAGAGTGGGATGGGAACAGGACAGTAAAATGGTCTCAGAGTGCCTCTGGTAGCTTTATAGTGGTTACACTCACGACCCAGCCTAACTAGGTGTCCCAGGGCATGTCACCAGGGCAGGGACAGAGCCACCTGACATTGCCTCCGGAGGCAGTGTGCAGGGAAGGACACAGCATTTCTGCAGGATTCCCGCCAAAAATGCATGGCCTGCCTGTAGTCATGAGGACATGTCAGACAAACCCAGCACTGAAAGTGCCAAGGCCACAAAAGACAAAGCCAGACTGTGTAGTCGCCCAGATTAAGGAGAGCAAGCAGGCCGGGCATGATGTGTGGCCTGATCCTATCTGGACGTCTGAGGAGTGCATGGAATCCGGATGGTCCCAAGAGATGATGGTCCTGTCTTGGTGATTACTACCCCCTGCTGCCCATTGTCCATGGCTGGACAAGATGCTGACGTTGGCAGAATCTGGGTGAAGGGTGTTGAGGAATTGTTTGTGGCTGTTTCTTTTTTTTTTTTTCTGAGATGGTGTCTTGCTCTGTTGCCCAGGCTGGTGTGCAGTGGTGTGATCTCGGCTCACTGCACCCTCTGCTTCCCAGGTTTAAGTGATTCTCCTGCCTCAGTCTCCAGAGTAGCTGAGATTACAGGCATGTGCCACCACACTTGGCTAATTTTTGTATTTTTAGTAGAGACAGGTTTTCACCATGTTGGCCAGGCTGGTCTCGAACTCCTGACCTCAAGTAATCCACCCACCTCAGCCTCCCAAAGTGCTGGGATTACTGGCATGAGCCACAACTCCCAGCTGTTTGTGACTATTTCTGCAATTTTTTCATAAGTTTGAAATTATTTCACAATGAAATGTTCTGAACTTTTTAAAAAGAGGATGTGCCATTCAAAGATGGAAGGGTACGCCAGGAGCTCGGTGGCCCTGGGCTCTGGAGGGGTTAGCGACCCTCCAAGCCTGGCACCAAAAAAAAGCCCCTGCCCCACTTACCTACCCAAAACCCTTGGCTGCCCTGGGGGACCAGGCCCAAGCCCTGGTGTAGCACTGGAGACCCCACGCTGTCCCTGAAGCACTCACAGTCCAGCCCCATCTTTGGCCACCCTCTTCTGTTAGACCAGCAAGTCCCAACTGTGCCAGGGAACACCCAGGGAGTGTGTGAACATTGACAGCTCCAGGGCTTACCTCCAGCTCTGCTGAGTCCTGGATTTTTTCAGTCGCTCCTGGTGATTGGAGAACCCCCAGACTGGCCGTGAGGGCCGCAAGGGCAGGGCAGTGCCTGCGCTGTCTCTGTGTCACGTCATCCAGCCGTGCAGACCTCAGCACTGTTTGCCCCAGGACTGCAGCTCGCTCATCTTCTAAGCCAGCACTTCTCAAGTGGAGTCCCCATGTTGTTAGTAATGTGGGTTCTCAGCTCCGCCCCAGACCTGCTGGATCAGAAATTAGGGGCAGGGCCCAGCCTTCAGGGGGTAGCAGCCCTCCCTGGGAGGCTGAAAGCATCCATTTGGGAATCCTCCTCCTCCTCCCCCTCCTCCCCCTCCCCTCCTCCCCCTCCTCCCCCTCCCCTCCTCCCCCTCCTCCCCCTCCCCTCCTCCCCCTCCTCCTCCTCCTCCCCCTCCCCCTCCTCCTCCTCCTCCCCCTCCTCCTCCTCCTCCCCCTCCCCCTCCTCCTCCTCTCCCCCACCCCAGCAGGCCACAGATCCAGAACCCTGCTTTCTGGGAGGATTTCAGGGCTCCCCTCCTTTGTTGGTGGAGCTCATCTCTGTGGCGTCCGTGGCCTGGAGCCCCATGGCCTCATCCTGTGACCTCAGGGTCATGCTGTCATTTATTCATTTGTTCCCAAATACCCACTTCTCCCTCGAATGACTGCAGGAGGCCTCAGCACAGGGACAGGCCGTGGTCACTGTTCACACAGATGGAATGTCAGTGCTGGGGTATCTGGGGAGGAGCTCCGAGAGGAGGAGGCTGAGGGTCCTGAAGCCCCTGCCCCATGTCCCTGACACAGGCTGGGCTGTGAGAGTGGCAGCGGGGGACTCGGGGCCCTTGTGGAGCTGACAGGTGGCCCCGAGATCATCACCCTGAGGCTGGTGGGGTTCTTTCCCCTGTGCTGCGTGGGGGTGCGGGGCCATCTGTGAGGCTCAAGGACTGAGCGGGGGCCCAGGGAGGTCTCAGGGACTCGCAGCTGCCCTGCCGAGCACCACTGCTGCGGCTCCTGCCACTGGCCACTCCTTGCCCTGCTGGCTGCCCCTGCCCCACCATCCCAAGCGTTTGCCTTTGGTGAGGACTCTGTGCCCGTGGTGGAAGAGTCAGCTGTTCCAGGAGATGAGAAAGACGCTGGAGCCTATAGGGCTGTGTGTCAGCGCCCTCAAGGCATGCTGCATGCTAGGAGGATGTATTCTGGTTGAAGATTTGTCTCTGGGAGCAGAGGAAGAGCAGGGACAGGGGTCTGGGAGCTCTACTCCATTTGACATTGCTGCCTGGGCATGGCCCGCTTGGGGGTCAGGGGGCACCCTTACAGCCTGTGCGGGGCAGGAACTGCCACCATCTGTTGGCCACACGTTTCTCAGTGAACAAATGACTTTCGTTTTTGGCATCAGAAAACTATAACTTCACACCTAAACTTCCACAAGGCTGAGCTCTTCCTGCCCCGTGTGTGTGTGTGTGTGTGTGTGTGTGTGTGTGTGTGTGTGTGTGTGTGTGTATTGAGGGGACGCGGCTGCTGGCCACCTTCCGTCGGCACAGGTTGGCGAGGCTTCGTGACTGCCCAGCCCATGCAGTCCAGGAGTCCCACAGCCCAGCCCGTGCCCAGGTTCATCTACTGCGGCGGGTGGGCTCTGCCAGGGGAGGCTAGGAAACCCCAGCGGTGAACCTTGGCCTTGGGATCTGCCAGGACTGTGCCCGGGATGGCAGGGAGGGCGAGCTCTGGTCCCTGCAACATGGAGCCATCTGTGTCTCTCTCCTGCTGTCTGTGGGTCTGAGAGCCCCCAGCTCATCCTCCCCCCTCCCCAAACCTATGACCTACAACTGGAGCCTCTGCCCACTTCTCCCTCCAGGGTTTCAAAGACAACCTCCACGCTGTGTTCTGCTTGGCTGAGAACTCGGTGGGGCCCAACGCGACCAGGCCAGATGACATCCACCTGCTGTACTCAGGGAAGTACGTCTGGCCCTCCCGCTCCTTCCTGCCCACTGTTGGAACTTGCGACCCTTCCCGGCCTGCAATGCCAGCTCACTCCAGGCATATTGGGAGGGCACCCAGCGTTGGGGTCCCCTGGGCAGCAGGCTCCTTGCTTCCTAGAGTGCTGGGGAGCTTTGGTAGCAGGCGCACCTCACGTTGAGGGGCCTATGGCACCTGGATGAGGTGCTAGGCTCCCTTGCAGTGCCTGGCCCAGGAGCTCATGGTCTACCCTGCATTACCAGGACAGGCCTTTCCACAATTTAGGCCTGAAACCTTTGGGTGTGTGAAGCTCTGACCCCCAGATTCCCTGGTCGGGGGACACCTCCTGCATCTCCCCCTTGAGATTGACCCTGGAAAGTCAAAGCTGAGCTGGCAGCTGAGGAGCAAGTGGCTCCAGAATTCAGAAGAGAAGAACCCTCTCCCCATCCCCACGAGCTGCTGCCTGAGTGGGCGCCTCCCCGCATCTCCTGCTCTTCCTCCTCAACTGCCGGGTGCCCGGCAGTGTGCTGAAGGCCAACCCGGCCGGTTCATGCCACCCACTTTACAGATGAAGAAACTGAGGCATGGGGGAGCCAAATGGCTGGTCCCTGGCTCTCAAGAGCAGCGGGGCAGGGATGTCACCTGGAAGCCCTTTGCTCCAGGCACTGCATTGCTGTAGGGACTGGGGGCATCCTGGCCTTCCCAGTGGGGGAATGTGTTGGGGTTCGGGGAGCCACAGGGATGGGCGGCTCCAAATGGGGTCTTCCCAGTTTCAAAGGGGCTCACGCCAGTGTCCCAGGAAATCCCGTCCCTGAGTGGGGATCTCTGCCATGCCCCAGGACGGTGGAAATCAACAACACGGATGCCGAGGGCAGGCTGGTGCTGGCAGATGGCGTGTCCTATGCTTGCAAGGACCTGGGGGCCGACATCATCCTGGACATGGCCACCCTGACCGGGGCTCAGGTGAGTGCTCCCTGGATCCACCCCTTAGCTGTGGTCCCAGGGAACCCCACCCCCCTCTTGACCTTGAGGTGGGGAAGGCAGTGGGTGGGGGCTGCCATCAGGAAGTTTTCATAACTGGGCACGAGGAGGCAGGAGGAGCTGCCCGTCGAGCTTGGTGTGGGCAGTGCCGAGGCCCAGGCTGGACGCAGAGCCGGGAACCACCTCCTGTGTGCCTCATGGCCATGGTCCTTTCTGCCTGTGTCTTTTTTTTCTCAACCGTCTCTCTTCTGGCTCCCTCATTTCTCCGTTTGCCTCTCGGTCCCTCTTTTGTCTTGGGTGTTTCTCTCCTGCCATCCTGTCCACACGCTTCCTGGGTTCCTGCCCGCCCAGGGCATTGCCACAGGGAAGTACCACGCCGCGGTGCTCACCAACAGCGCTGAGTGGGAGGCCGCCTGCGTGAAGGCGGGCAGGAAGTGTGGGGACCTGGTGCACCCGTTGGTCTACTGCCCTGAGCTGCACTTCAGCGAGTTCACCTCAGCCGTGGCTGACATGAAGAACTCAGTGGCGGTAGGTTTGGAGCCTAGAGCCTGGAGCCTGCCACGTGGGTGGAGCCAGGCAGGCAGAGCCCTGCCTTCAGGGTGCTGGTGCACCTAGGGAGCTGGGGCCCCCCAGAAGCAGCCACAGTGCAGACGAGGGCTTGAGAGGCAGGCGTCAGGGCACAGGAGTCATCCCAGACAGCATGGGCCACTCTCTGGCTTCCCTGCCACACAGCCAGGGGTTTCTCCCCCAGTCTTGGGTCTGGCTCAGTTGCCCCATCAGGCCCTTTGCTGGCCTCCCTGTTGGCCTATGGTGGGGCAGACTCCTCGGCTCATGGTCAAGGCCCTCCCAGCCCAGCTTCAGCTGCCTCCCCACACTGGCTCCCTCCCAGCACCCCAGACTCCTTGCAGACAGCAACAGCGAGAGGCGATGGGGCAGGGTGGAGAGGGCCTGGCCGGCGCAACCCACAGGCAGTGTGTCCTCCTGGCCTCCCTAGGACCGAGACAACAGCCCCAGCTCCTGTGCTGGCCTCTTCATCGCCTCACACATCGGCTTCGACTGGCCCGGAGTCTGGGTCCACCTGGACATTGCTGCACCGGTGCATGCCGTGAGTGTCCCCGCTCCCCACCGGCCCGGGCTGCTCCTGCCCTCTTGTCCAAACAGAGTGCCCCTCTGGCTCTGGAGCTGCTGGCAGAGCTCATCAGAAACTTCTGTGTCTGTGACCCAGCCTCCAGCCCGCTGTCCCCCCCCTCCAAGTCTCATCCTCCCTGTGAACAGAGTGGCTGCTGTGTGTGACCCTTCCCCAGCCAGCCTGTCCTCCAGAGGGGATCCTGGGCCATCTGTCTCACCCATCCCCACCCTGGGGAGCTCCCGGGGTGGAGGCAGAGCACACAGGGCCTTGCCCACTGCCTGTGCCTGGCCTGCTGGCCCTGAATGTGTCCAGCCAGCAGCACGGAAGGCCCTGGGCTCCGGCTGGTGCTCAGGAGCTCCTTCCTGAGAAAGGGACTGTGGGGCACGTGGAGGGGACCCAGGAGGTGAGGGGTCCCCAGGAACCCCTCCTGTGCTGCAGCCCCACACCCAGAGTCTGTGTCCTGCCCTTTGCTTGCAGGGTGAGCGAGCCACAGGCTTCGGTGTGGCCCTCCTGCTGGCGCTCTTCGGCCGTGCCTCTGAGGACCCTCTGCTGAACCTGGTGTCCCCGCTGGGCTGTGAGGTGGATGTCGAGGAGGGGGACATGGGGAGGGACTCCAAGAGACGCAGGCTTGTGTGAGCCTCCTGCCTCGGCCCTGACAAACGGGGATCTTTTACCTCACTTTGCACTGATTAATTTTAAGCAATTGAAAGATTGCCCTTCAGATGGGTTTTGGTTTGTCTTTCTGGTCGTCAGCGTGGTGGTGGAAACAGCTGAAGTTTTAGGAGACAGCTTAGGTTTTGGTGCGGGCCACAGGGAGGGGACCGGGAAGTGCTGGGGCTTGTTTCTGTTTGTTGCTTACAGGACTGAGAGCTTCTACAAACTGCTACCCCTGGGGCCTTCTGCACCCCAGGGTGAGGCCTCCTGTCTGCCTGGTGCCCTGTCCCAGCCCCAGGTCCTGTGCAGGGCACCCGTGTGGCTGACAGCCAGGCTCTTACTCCAGCCAGGGCTGCCAGTGCATCCAGCCAGCCCAGCCCTGTGAAAGATGGAGCTGACTTGCTGCAGGGGACCCGATTTACAGGGCAAGAGAAGTCACACTCTGGCCTCTCAGAATTCACTTGAGGTTCAATTAAATACAGTCACACCATCCCCTCACCTGGCCTCGTTCTTCCTCCTCCCTCTCCATTTTAGAACCGGGTCCTGGAGCCCATCTAGGGACTTTGGTGCAGGGCTGCCTCCTGCTTCTCCCAGACCGGCTCTGGCTTTGAGCCCCAGCTGGTCAACCCAGTGTTGATGACAGGAGCCCAGGACCTGGGGAGGAGGATAGGGGGCCGCTGGGCCTAGGCCTGGCCTTCCTGACCATTTTGAATTTCTGGGTGCACACAGCACAGACTCCAGGTGGAAGTGCTGTGGGCTCCTGAACTCTCTACAGCCCGGCAGCCTGCACGGAGGCTGTTCTGTCTCTCGAGGGTCCTGGAGCCTGTGCTGTGCGAGGTCGACTGTGCTTCCGCGCCCCTGGGCACTGTCCTAGGTGATAAAGAGCACGGGCCCGAAGCCAATTCGGGTTTCCCGGGAGCCCCGCCAGGATTCAGGGAACCCCTGAACCTGGGCTCCAGGAAAAGCAGGTGAGGCGGGTCCAAGGCACCCAGAAGCCAGCCTCCCACTGGCTTGGGTGACAGTGTGGGCCAGGACCTTGTCCCTGCCATACATCCCCTTTGCTGTCAGTCGCAGCAGGGCTGCCTGGGGCCCCCCAGGAAGGGATTGGGTCTGAGGCCTATAGGGAAGGGGACAGTGCCCACCTCTCTTCAGCTAGGGCCAAGGGTGAGGACCTGGCTGCAGATCTGTGGGACACGTGGCCCTAGGCTGTGTCCTGAGCCCCTGGCCACCCCACCCCAAGGGTCCCCAGACTCCATGTGCCCCCACAGCCCTGGAAATCAAGGTGACTCTTTCTGGGCCTGATCCCAAGCAAATATTTATTAACTGCCTGCTGTGTACACAGCCCTGGCTGGGCCTGAAAAGGCAAGAACTGGCTCCAAGGTCCTGGCCCCGTCTGAGGAAACTGTCGCCCAACACAATGACAGCAATTGTGGGCAGCAGCCGGGGAGACGGAGCCGGAGCTCCCAAGCAGGGGCGGCCGCAGCCAGGGTTGGGAGCCTTCACGGGTCATTAGCTTGCTTAATGGTGCTGCAATAGGCCCGCCGGCCTCCCCTGAGACACCCAGAAGAGGCAGAGGTCACGAGGTGGTCTGGCTCCTTCTCCAGGGCAGCTGGCACCGTCTGCCCCCCCTACCAGGGGTGCGCCCGCATGGCCACAGGATGCAGGGTCAGGGAGCAGGGGAGGAACTGAGTCTCCCTTGTGCAGGCACAAAGGCGGCCTCAGGACCAGGGACCCAGCTGGGCACCAGCTGCTGGCTGGCATGGCCTGCCTGCCGGCGCTGGGGGGCCCACGGGGGTGAGCCAGAGGCCTGGCTTTCCCCGGGGCCAAAGGGCTCCAGGAGGCAACGGCTGCTTCCCCAGGCCCTGCCAGAGCCCTGGCAACAGGGTCATGGTGCGGCTGGCGGTGCTGGGGGGCAGGTGGGTGCTCTGGGTCCACTTCATCATGGTTTCCGGGGAGCAGTGCAGGAAGACGAGCTTGGTGCAGAGCCCCCACAGGCAGGCTAGTGCACAGCCCCAAGGAAGCGCTCCCAGATGAACTTGGCCGAGAGCATCACCACAGCCACGCGGAGCCCAGCGATGCTGGGGAAAGTAGGCGGGGCTAGGACCCCACCCACACCCCCTCCCTGGAATCCCAGGGCCCACCTGGGTGATGTTATCCCAGAGACAGGGACAAGAGATGGGAGGATGGAAATGTCTCTCTGGGAAAAAGGCTGCAGGAGCTGGAGGTGATAAGCAGAGCAGGTGAAGGAAAGGGAGGCCCCCTCCTCCCTCCATGTTAGAGAAGGGAGCCCTAGATCTGGCCACCAGCGGCCTGTGCCCACCTGGGGCTGAGGGCACACAGGGCTGCACATACACACTCAAGGCTACTGTGAGAACAGGTGAGCAGGGCCAGAGGGCTGTGGAAAGCCCGGCTGAAGGCTGCACCTCCAGGCTGAAGAGAGCTTTACCAGCATCCACCAGGAAGCCTGGGCTCTGGGGCTGTGTCATTGTAGATGACCATTTCCAGGTCGTGGCCACAGCCCCGGTTCTGGTCACAGCTGGGCCACCAATCCTCCTGCGCCACCCACCACTTAGCCACCGGGCCGTCTTCAGGGCATCGGCCGGCCTCAGCTGCTGCAGCCAGACCCTGGCGTTGCGGAAGAAGGCCGGCCAGTCCACATCCTGCAGCCTACAAGGGTGCGCTGTATGAGAGGGGTGCAGGCCCCGGCCTGGGAGGGCACCCTGATGCAGGCCCCCAGAACTGACGGAAAATTCTCTCCCCAGAGGTCAGGTCTTTGTCAGCAAAGGTGGGAAACCAGGGGAGCGGCGGCACCAGGCCCCAGAGACATTTGAAATGACCTCAGAAGACCCAGGGCCACTCAGGGTGACCACATCAGGGAGCTGCCTCTGACAGGCTGTGACGGATGTTTAAGGAAGGGATCGATGGTCATCTGACTCTCAGGAGTGCAGGAGAGGCCACTGAGATCCATTCAGAAGGGACTGGCTGTTGGTCCCTGTGGACTTGGCCTCTGGCTGGTGGTGAGGAGGAAGAGTTCTCGCCACTCATCCTCTGGCCCCTGCTGCCCAAGGAAGCAGACTCCTGTGAGCTGAGTTCTGGGAAGTCCGTCTCCAGCAGGAGCTGCAGGCCAAGGGCACATCTCTGTGATCGTGTGTCACCATGGCGGTGCGTGCGTGCATGCGTGTGCACTGGTCTGTGGCCTGTGGTGCGTGAGTTCCACTGGGACCCATGTGAGGTGAAGGGTCTCCCACCTCCCCTCTCATTAGGACCCTCCCTGTGCCACATAGACACCCATCTGTGCCTTCCCCTTCTGTGCCACCAGAAATGGAAGAGATAGACACTTAAAAGAAGCAACTCAAATGGAATGAAATTGTTTCTATTGGGGAATGCTCAGACATTCAATCATCTTAGAAAATCCCACCCCACCTCCCGCTGCAGATTAATTACTCTAAGTGCAACTCCAATCGGGCTGGTGACCCCCCAGGAAACCTCTGAAGCTGTCCCAGGCTGTTCCCAACATGGGGCCTCCAACTCTGGCACACCAGGACCCGAGGCCCCTGACAGGCTCCTCGTTCCTGCCTCGCTCAAGGCTCAGGTCCCCCACCTGAAATACCCCCTCCCACCAGCATCTCCTGCCTCGCTCCCGCTGCCAGGTCCCCGAAAGCTCTTGTTCATGAGCTCGCCTGCCGTCCACAGCCCCCACCAGAACCCAAGTGGCTGTGGAATTCGCTGCCCTGATTCTCTGCCCAGAGCCTTGGTCCAGACTGTGTTCCCTGGCGAATTAGTGTTCAGCATTTTTGTTTGTTTGTTTGTTCTTTAACAAAAGATTGTTTTGGTTTGAGATTCAGCAAAAACACACACTGCATTCAGCTCCTCTCCATTCAGGACTCAGTAAATTGGTTGTTTTCCCGTCTGCTTCGAGTCCTTGCCTCAAATGAGCCTTCAACAAGATAATGCATTTAAAAGCCCTTGGAAAAGTACCAGGCCCCGCGCACATGGACGGCCCAGGCCCCGCGCACATGGACGGCCCAGGCCCCACGCACATGAACGGCATTGTCATTGTGCAGCTCTCGGAGGCAAGGCCGGCAGCACACAAAGCTCCCACCGCACCCACACTAGGCTCAGCTTCTGGGGAACATTGGCCCAGGCGGGGGTCCTTCCCCACGGCCTCACAAATAGGGCTCAGGAGGGGTGGGGCTGCCTTCATGCAACCCTACTGCTAGGCTGGTCCCCAAAGCCCAGACCTGTGCCCCTCCCCATGGCCTGGGCTTGTTATCTTCCCTTGCACAGGGCCAAGGGGACAAGGATGCAGCGGATGAGATGCTAACACACCCTCAGGGAGGTGACAGTCCTTCCTGACATCCAACCAATGGGCCATCTTTGCTTTCAGTGCCTGCTGGAGTCCCGAGGGCCTTGGGGATCAGTCCAGGGAACATTCTGCAGTCAGGAAAACAACACTGAAAACCAAAACCCGCAATTACAAAGCGTAGAAGCCTGGTTTACGTTCACCGATGGCACAGTTAGAACCCACGGCAGGCTCCAGCTGAAACGATCTGTTCCCATTGGCTGCATAAGAAACTCAGTGATGTCACGGACCCCTTCGCCTCCCTTAAATCAGTTTAGCAGTAACCAGGGCAGTTACCCCAACTTCACAACCGTGAGTTCTTTTGAGGGCCTGAGACCCCCTTTCTCCTAATGAGTTGGATAAGTTTCTGTGGCATCCATGACCCAGCTTGTTCCAGTGCATGAAGGCCCAAAGCCAGCTTCCTTGTCCAATAATATTTGCTAAGCACTACTGGCATGCAATCCCTGAAAAGCACATCCCTCCTGCAGGTGTGTCTTCTCAGCCTGCAAGTGGAACGGCTTCCGGAAGGAGGAGCCGGCATGGCCCTGCAGGAGGCTGGGGGAGGGCTGTGCCCCTGGCACCCACAGGGGCGGGGGTGGCTGAGGATTCCCCTCCATCGGGATGTTATTAGCCATTACCAGAAGAGCTAATGCGTCATAAGCAATTTGCCACATGCAAGGCAGCCCCTGGGAGGTGCTGTTATCTTCCCCCCATTCCAGAAGGTGCAGAAGCCCCAGGTCGCACAGGTCGTTTGTGAAAGGGAAGGGGGCATCCAAACCCAGATGGCCCAGCAGATTCATGTATGCTGGCTGATGAAGGTGGGAGGGAGGGAGGGAAGTGAATAAATACATGGCCGGACAGAGACATACAGCCAGGCCCAAAGGACTCATTACTGTTGAATACCCCAGGACTCATTACTGTTGAATACCCCAGGCCTCAGTCTCCTCATCTGTCAAATGGATGGGCCTTGCAAAACAAAAACCTTCATGACTTTGGATTTGTCAGTGATTTCTTGGCTATGACACCAAAGGCACAGGCAACAAAAGAAAAAATAGACAAATTGGACTTCATGCAAATTAAGAAATTTTGCACATCAAAAGACAGTATTCTTAGAGTAAAAAGGCAACCCACACAATGGGAAAAACATTTACAAATCATGTACCTGATAAGGCATTGATATTCAGAATATATAAACTCCTAAAGTGCAACAACAATAAAAGAATCTGATTCAAAAACACTCAAAGGACTTCCATAGATAAAAAAGTACACAAATGGCTCATAAGCACAGGAAAAGATGCTCAGCATCACTGTCATTCGAAAATAGAAATTAAAACCCCGGTGAGAAACCACCTTGCACTCATTAGGAGGGCCACTATCACAAAAACAGAAAATAACAGTTGTTGATAAAAACGTAGGGGAATCACAACCCTGGCGCACAGTCGGTGGGAATGGAAAATGGGTCAGGTGCTGTGAAAAACAGTATGGCGGTTCCTCAAAAGATTACAAATAGAATGACCACATGATGCAGCAACTCCACTTCAGGGTATACACCCCGAAGAATTGAAAGCAGGGCCTCGAAGAGATATTTGCACACTCAGGTTCACAGAAGCATTATTCACAATCGCTCAAATGTGGATGCAACCCAAATATCCATCAGTGGATGAACGAGGAATAATCAAATGTCACAAATACAAGGTGTGGATGTTCAGCCTTAAAAACGAAGTTCTGACACAGGCTACACTGTGGATGCACCTTGAGGAATTATGCTAAGTCAAATAAGCCAGTCACGAAAACACAAATACTGTAGGATTCCACTTTTACGAGGTAAGTTAGAGCACTCAAAATCATAGAGACAGAAAGTAGGAGGGTGGTTGCCAGGAGCTGAAGGGAGGAGGGAATGAGGAGTTAGTGCTGAACGGGGATACAGTTTCCATTTTACGAGATGAAAGGGGTTGTGGAGATGATGGTGGTACGGGTTGTACATTATGAATGCACTTAATGCCACTTGACTATACATTCAAAAATGGGCAAGATGGCAGATTTTATGTTATGTGTACTTTACCACAATAAAAAGCTAATACATTTTAAAAATATAGATGGGCCCTGGACTCCTCTGGGCACCTGTGCCCCTGGAGGCAGGATGGCTCCGTGTGCCATGCCCAGGTCAGCAGAATTGGGCTCAAATCCCGACTCTGCCACTTTTGTAGCTTTGAGTCCTGGCGTCAGTCAGCCAGATTCTTCACCTGTGCAAGGGGGACATATGTCCATGAAAGTGCCATGTAAATGGGCAAAAGACGACTCCTTTGGTCACATGGTAAACCCCACCCTGCAACAGTTGTGCTTGGCAGAAAACCCTCTGTGCCAGGGCACTGCTGGAGCAAGGAGGGGCTCCTACAGGCTCTCTTGGGTGTGTGTCAGCGTGCAGGCCAGTGGGTCTCGAGTTTCCTTATCCACGTAGTACACCACGTGCTCGCCGGCTGCTTCCACATTCATGACCAGAGACTCATTCCTGAATTGGGGAAGGAAAAGCCAAGTGCAGATTCGGAGAAACAAAGGTAGCCCCAGATGCTCGGGCCCAGCTTCCTTCCCCATCCCAGTCTGCACCCTGCACCCTCTGCCCTCTCAGCTCTGCTTCCTCCATCCAATCCTCACTTGGCCCTGAAAATTCCAGACAGAATAGACACACATTGCTCCTGCCCACTCCTGTGCAAACTCGTGGGCCCCCGAAGGAAGACATGGTATCTTCCTACGGCTGGGAGATGGCGCAGTCCCATCTCCTCCCCATGCTATAAATAAACAACTCACAGACAGCAGTTCTAGGCAGAGGGAATGGTGTCAGGGAACACTGCAGGCCCCCACCTCCCCTCCGTGTGTAGTTTTGTATTCACTCATTCATTCAGTGAACATTCATTGTGCTCCTGCTCTGTGTCAGGTGCTGAGAGACGAAGTTGAGGAAGATGGCCCCTGCCCTCCCAGGGTTCACAGTCCCTCCAGGAGGACAGGTGCTCATCACAGTATTGCCCAGAGAAATACACCACAAACTTGGATGACGGCCGTGAAGTACGGGCAGGTGGTGTGATGAGGACATTTTAAAGGGAGGCCTGTCTTTGCCTGGGGAGGGGACCAGGTAGGGAACGCCTCCCTGGAGGTATAGATATCTGAGCTGAGAGCGCAAGGATGTGAGTACTCCATGGTGCAGAAGATGGGAGAAATCAGTTCCAGCACAGGGTGCAGCATGTGCAAAGGCCCAGGGCTGGAGTGGGCTGTGACAAGTTCCAGAAATGCAAAGGAGGCCACTGCTGCTGAAAAGGAGAGGGGGGCATAGGGATGAGGGAGTGAGATGGGGTGGGAGAGGTGGACACAGGCCTTGCAGGTCACGAGAGAGTGCTGTGTGAATATGACCATTTCCCTGAGGACGCCCCAGTCCTCAGCACGGTGGAATTCCCACGGGGTGGCTGGAATTCCCACAGACAGCCACAGGCTTACTGGCTTGAGAGTGAGGGAGTAGAATTTGGGCTGTCAGAGCCCAGGAAAGTTCCAGGGATGGGGGGAAGTGAGAATGTCCTGCAAGGCAAGGGACAGAGCCCCTTGAAGCTTGGTCTGACTCCTTTTTCTGGTCATGGTAGAGCTGTAGGGACTGCATTTAACTACTGCTTTAGATGAGTTAGAAAGCCAAACAAATATATAGAAAGCATTGTTTCAGACACAAGAAACATGCAGGCTCAGAGTGATGCCTGCGAGAAATGGAACAAATGAGATGAGCCTCCAACCAGCCCAGCTCCTTGCCTGGGGAGAGTTTCCACGTGTGGCCCAGGGAGGAGAAACCCTAGCCAAGCCCAGGCAGGTGGCCTCCATGAGCTCAAGGGACACAGTTGAACATCCAGGATGGCCAAGGCAGCTGGAGTTTGCTGGACAGAAAACTCGGAAGAAGAGAGTGGCACGGAGAGAAAGAAATCCAGAGACAGGCAGGGGGTTCCCGAGTCTTCACAGAGTACTGAGTACTGCTCAGCACGTGTGAGGAGGACACTACCCCAAGCTAGGGAAGGAACCATCCTAAGGTGCAGAGGGGACAAGGACCACTCACACAGCACCCAAACAGGCCACATTCCCAAGAGGCAGGAGCACAGCAAAGGCTTTGAGGTCTGAACTGCCATATACAACAGCACTCGAGCTCCAGGCTCACCTCTGAGCAGCGCACGCACTGGGCACCTGCAAGTCACACAGCCAAAGCTCTTAAGAGAGAACTGACATCTGAACCACTGCTCATGGGACAGAAAGAACGTGCCGTGTGAATTTCACTGGATTCATTCCCTGCTAAAAAGGAGGAGGAGGGGTTGGATGATGAGGAGTGGGGGAAGGAGGAGAGAAGGAAGAGGAGGAAGAAGAGGAGAAAGGTGGAAAAGGAGAAATAAATTAGCATTCTCCAGAAGATTTAAACAGGACCCAGTCTTCTAACATACAAAAACAACAAGTCCAGGATGAAAACCCAACATGATTTGATGTACCAAGAATCAGGAAAATCTGAGCAATTCTTAAGGGAAAATACAATCAAAAGATGCCAATCCTGAGATGACCCTGATGCTGGAATCGTCAGATGAAGACTTCAGAGAAATGATTATAACTATCCTTCATGAAGTAAAACTTAAAAACATTGAAATGGATGGAAAAATAGGAGTTTGACAAAGAAAAACTATAAAAAAAAAACCCACTAAATGTGATGTGGTATCCTAGCACAAAAAAGGACATTAATGTACAAACTGGTGAAATCTCAGTAGAATCTGGAGTTTGGTTGGTAGGAAGCTACCAGTGTTGGCCTGTTGGATTTGACAAACATTCCATGGTATGTTAATGTCAGACGTCAAAATTAGGGAAAACTGGGTGAGAAGTAAATGGAAATGCTCTGTGTTTTATCTTTGCAACTTTTCTGTAAATGGAAAATTATTACAAAATAAAAAGTCTAAAGAATCAATATGACAGAGGAAAGAGCCAGTAAACTTGAATATAGATCAATAGAAATTATTCTAACTGAAGAACTGACAGAACAAAAAGACTTCAAAATATGAGTGCCTCAGGGACTTGTTAGACAATATCAAAACATCTAATAGTCTTATAATTGGAATCCCTAAGAGAAGAGAGATTGGTGGAGATAAATATTTTTTGAAAGAATGATAGCAGAACCTTTCCAAATATGGGAAAAGACATAAATTTACAGGTTCAAGAAGTTTAGAGGACTCCAAACAGGATGAATTCAAAAAAATGCACACCCAAACATATCATGATCAGATTACTGAAAACCAAAGATAAAGAAAAATCTAAAAAGCAGCCAGAGAAAAAACATACCTACTGCAGTGATAAACAATGACTGAAGATTAACCAGAAAACATAGGTGTCAGAAGACATGGGAACACATCTTTAAAAACATGAAACAAAAGAACTGTCAACTCAGAATTCTACATAGAGCAAAAATTGTCAAGAATGAAAGAAAAAAAAAAAGACACACTCTGAGGAAGAAGAAGAAAAGACTTAAAGAATCCAGCTGGGTGCGGTGGCTCACACCTGTGATCCCAGCACTTTGGGAGGCTGAGGGGGTGGATCAGGAGGTCAGGAGATCGAGACCATCCTGGTCAACACGGTGAAACCCTGTCTCTACTAAAAACACAAAAAATTAGCCGGGCGTGGTGGCGGGTGCCTGTAGTCCCAGCTACTCAGGAGGCTGAGGCAGGAGAATGGCGTGAACCCAGGAGGCAGAGCTTGCAGTGAGCCGAGATCACGCCACTGCACTCCAGCGTGGGTGACAGAGTGAGACTCTGTCTCAAAAAAAAAAAAAAAAAAAAAAAACCCAAAAAACACCAGTAGACCTACTCTAAAAGAAAGGATGTTCTTCAGACAAAGGAATTACACAAGTATAAGACTTGGGACTTCAGGAATGAAGGAAGAACAACAGAAAAGGTAAATATCTGGTAAATATAATGGGCTACTTTTCTTCTCCAAAGTACCTAAAATGTATATAAGCTATAAAAAGTAAATATTATAACATTATCAAGGGGATTAAATGTATGTAGATTTAATACTTATGACAATTATAACAGAGAAGTTAAAAGTATAACATAAAGAGGGTAAAGTATGACACAGAGAATGTAAAGATAACCACATAGTTATAAGCCTTCTATATTTTACATGCTACGATGAAATACTAACTCTAAATAGATTATGAAAAGTTAGGTATGTATATAATCCCTAAAGCAGCAACTAAAAAGTAATGCAAAGAGATATAGCAACAAAAGCCAATAAATAAAATAAATAGAATGTTAAAAATATTCACATAATTCAAAAGAAGCCAGAAAAAGGAACATAGAAAAAAATGAGAAAATAGAAAAATAATAAAATGGTAGACCTAAATGTAGCTATATCAATAATGACATTAAATTGAAACAGTCTAAATATAGCAATGAAAAAAAATTGTCACATTGGATTAAAAAAAAACAACAGGATCCAATCATATGCTACATGATATGGTTTGGCTGTGTTCCCACCAAAATCTAATCCTGAATTCCCAGATGTTATGGGAGGCACCCAGTGGGATGTAATTGAATCATGGGGGCAGGCCTTTCCTGCGCTATTCTCATGATAGTGAATTACTCTCATGAGATCTGATGGTTTTGAGAAACAGAAGTCTCCCTACACAAGCTCTCTCTTTGCCTGCTGTCATCCATGTAAGACATGATTTGCTCCTCCTTGCCTTGTGCCATGACTGTGAGGCTTTCCCAGCCACGTGGAACTGTAAGTTCAATTAAACTTCTTTCTTTTGTAAACTGCCCAGTCTCGGATAGGTCTTTATCAGCTACATGAAAACAGACTAATACACTATATATAAGAAATACACTTTAAATATAATTGTATAGACTGGAAATTAGTAAACTATGGCTCAGAAGCCAAATGCAGCCCAGGGCCTGTTTTTAAGAATAGTTTTTACATTTCTTAAGGGTCGTGAAGAAGAAAAGGAGGGGAAGAAAGGGGTAATAGAAACCATATATGGCCACAAAACCCAAAATATTTACTATTAATAACTGGCCCTTTGCAGAAAAAAGTTTGCTGGCCCCTCAATTGATAGATTAAAAGTAAAAGGATAAAAATGATATACCAAGCAAATACTCATCAAAACAAAGCACAAGTGGCTATGTTACTACCGGATAAATAAGACTTCAGAACAACAAAAAATTACCAGGTACAAATAGGGGTGTTACATAATAATAAAATAATCAATTCACCAAGAAAATGTAACAGTCCTAAACAGTAGATTCCCCAATGACAGAGCTTCAAACTATATGAGACAAAAACTGACAGAACTAAAACAAGAAATCCACAGTTATGTTTGGAGACTTCATCACTTCTTTCTCAGTATAGAATACATAGATGGAAATTCAACACAAATATAGAAGACCTGAATAACACTGCCAACTTGACCTAATTGATGTTTATCAGCCACTTCAGCCAACAGTAATGGAACATGTATTCTTTCCAAGTACAAATGGAACATTCACCAAAATAGATCATATTCTGGGCCATTAAAAGCTTAACAACCGTAAAAGAATTAAAAATTATATGATGTATAGTCTCTGACCATCAAGGACTTAAACTAGAAATCGACAACAGAAGGATATCTGGAAAATTCACAAACATTTGGAAATTACACAACATACCTCTAAATAATTCATGTGTGCCAAAGAGAAAGTGCCAAACGAATGATCTAAGATTATACTTTAAGAAACTAAAAAAAGAACAAATTAAACTCAAAGAAAATAGAATAAAAGAAATGATAAGGATAAGGGCAGAAATTAGTATAACTGAAAACAGAAAAATAGAAAAATAAATTAAACCAAATGTTAGGTTTTTGAAAATATTTAATACACTTGATAACTCTCTAGGGAGACTGACTGCAATAAAAAGAGAGAAAACACAAATTATAAATATCAGAAATAAAAAAGGAGATACCATACAGACACTACAGATATTAAAAGAATAACAAGGTGATACTATGAAGAACTCTACCCATAAATTAACAATCTATATAAAATGATGGATTCATTGAAAGACACAAAACACCAAAATTCACCCAAGAAGAAAGTGATAACCTGATATATGCCTTTCTACTAAAGAAATTGAATTCTTATTTTAAGACATTCCAATACACAAAACTCCAGGCCCAGATGCTTTCATAGGCAAATCCTATTAAACATTTAATGATGTAATAATGCCAGTTATATCCAAGCTCTTTCAGAAAATAAGAGAGCACTTTCTAACTAATTTAATGAGGCCAACATTATCCTTCCTGATATCAAAAACAAAGACCTTAGAAGGAAACTAAAGATCGATAACTCATACATATCTGTACAAAAATCCTCAACAAAGTAGTGGTAAGTCAAACCCAGCAATACGCAATACACAAAAAGACAATGTATTATGACCAAATGAGGTTTATCCTGGGAATGCAAAGCTGGTTCAGCATTAGAAAATACATTAATGTAATTCATCATGTTAGCATGCTAAAGAAGGAAAATCATGTGATCATTTCAATAAATGAGGGAACAGTACTTGAGAAAATTCAACATCCATTTATGATTTTAAAAAACCTCTCAGCAGGCTGGGTGCAGCAGCTCACACCTGTAATCCCAGCACTTTGGGAGGCTGAGGTGGGCAGATCACTTGAGGCCAGGAGTTCAAGACCAGCTTGGCCAATATGGTGAAAACCCATCTCTACTAAAAATATAAAAAAAATTAGCTAGGCATGGTGGCAGGCACCTGTAATCCCAGCTACTTGGGGGGCTGAGGCAAGAGAATTGCTTGAACCCGGGAGGCAGAGGTTTCAGTGAGTCAAGATCACACCACTGTGCTCCAGCCTGAGCGACAGAGCACGACTCTGTTTCAAAAAAAAAAAAAAATTTGAGAAAAACCTCTCAGCAAACTATGAACACAAAGGTGTTCAACCTGGTAAAGGGTATCTACAAAAGAACTACAGCTAACATTACACTTTATGGCAAAAGACTCAAAGTTCTCCCAAGGCAAGGATATCTATTCACCACCATACTGAAAGCCCTAGAATGTGCAATAATGCATGAAAAAGTTAAAAAAAAAAAAAAGAACTTGCAAGGAGGAAATAAAGGCAGATAACATGACTATCTGTGTAGAAAATGCTATAATCTACTGTATTCTACAGAGAAGTCTCTAGAATACGAAGTGATTTTAGTAAGGCCAGAGGATACAAGGCCAATATCAAAAATCAGTTGTATTTCTATATATTAACAATGAATATTTCAAATATTAATTTTAAAAATCAGCATCATACTCATGTTCATAGCAGCATTATTTTCAATAGCCAAAAGGTAGAAGCAACCCAAGTCTCCATCAATGGATGAATGGATAAATAAAATATGATACATGCATACAATGTATGTATATTCAGCATTAAAGAGGAAGGAAATTCTGACTTATAGTTCAACTTGGATGAACCTTGAAGACATTAAGCTTAAGTAAAATAAGATTGTCACGAAAGGACAAGTACTATTATTATTCCACTTATATGAGTTCCCTAGTCAGATTCATAGAGATGGAAAGCATTATGGAGTTTCCAAGGGATAGGGGAAGGGACACTAAAGAGTTCATGTTTAACAGGGACAGTTTTAGTTTTACATCATGGAAAAGAGTTTGGTGGTTGGATGGTGGTGATGGTAGCATACCATGTGAATGTACTTACTACCACTGAATTGTACAGTTAAAAATGGTTAAGATACATTTTATATGTTCATTGTACCACCATTTTGAAAAATTTTAAAAGTCAGGTTTAAATGGGAAGTCTCGAGCTAAAAAATTGCAATATCTCACACGAAAAATTCACTAAATGTACTTAACAATATAGCAGAGACAGCAAAAGAGAGGGTCAGTAGACTTAAAGACAGGTAAATAGCATAACACAGAAAAGAAAGATGAAGGAGAATGAATCGAGTTCTGGTGACCTTTCAGACAGTATAAATCAGCTACACACACACACACACACACACACACACACACACACACACACATATATATATTTAGAGGGAGAGGATGGAACTGAAAGAATATTTGAAGAAAAAGAGCCAAAAACTCCCCAAATTTGGTAGAAAAAAAATCAATTAAGATCCAGAATGACCAGCAAAAACACAAGCAAGATAAATGTAAAGAAAACCATGAAAAGAAGGTCAAATCATGTTGCTGAAAACCCAAGATAAAAAAAGGTTTCAAAAGCAATCAGAGATAAAAGACGTTACAATCAAGGGTGGCAGTACAAATGACACCGACTTTTCTCAGGAACAATGAAGATTAGGAGATAAGAGAACAACATCTTCAAATTTCTGCATTAGGAAAAAAATTTCCAAACCTCTCAACTCAGAATTCTATAGGCAGCAAAAATATGTTGGCCGGGCTCAGTGGCTCATGCCCATAATCCCAGCATTTTGGGAGGCCAAGGCGGGTGGATCACCTGAGGTCAGGAGTTCAAGACCAGTCTGGCCAACATGGTGAAACCCCGTCTCTACTAAAAATACAAAAATTAGCTGGGCGTGGTGGTGGCCACCTGTAATCCCAGCTACTCAAGAAGCTGAGCTAGGAGAATTGCTTGAACCCAGAAGGCAGAGGTTGCTTTGAGCCAAGATCATACCACTGCACTCCAGCCTGGGCAACAAGAGCGAAACTCGATCTCAAAACAAACAAACAAACAAACAAACAAACAAAAAATACATCTTTAAAAATGAGGATGAAATAGTGACATTTGCTTTTATTTTTTTCTTTTCTTTTTTTTTTGAGATGGAGCCTTGCTCTGTCACCAAGGCTGGAGTGCAGTGGAGCAATCTTGGCTCACTGCAACTTCAGCTTCCCAGGTTCAAGTGATTCTCCTGCCTCAGCTTCCTGAGTAGCTGGGATTACAGACACATACCACATTTTCTTTTTTTTCTTTTTTTTGAGATGGAGTCTCCCTCTGTCACCATGCTGGAGTGCAGTGGCGTGACCTCAGCTTACTGCAACCTTCACCTCCCAGGTTCAAGCAATTCTCCTGCCTCAGCCTCCCAAGTAGCTGGGACTACAGGAGTGTGCCCCTACACCCAGCTAATTTTTGTATTTTTTTGGTAGAGACGGGGTTTCACCATGTTGGCCATGATTGTCTCGATCTCCTGACCTCGTGATCTGCCTGCCTTGGCCTCCCAAAGTGCTGGGGTTACAGGCACGACCCACCGCGCCCGGCCGATAGTGACATTTTCAAATGTTGAAAACAGTAACAATAGGAACAACAAAAAACAGAGAATTTATTACTAGGAGACTTGCCCCACAAGATCTTCTAAAGCAGGGTGTCCAATCTTTTGGCTTCCCTGGGCCACAACGGAAGAATTTTCTTGGGCCACGCATAAAATATACTCACACTAATGATAGCTGATAAGCTAAAAAAAAAAAAAAAAAAAACCACAAAAAAACTCATAATGTTTTAAAAGAAAGTTTATGAATTTGTGTTGAGCCGCACTCTAAGCTGTCCTGGGCTGCATGCAGCCCATGGGCCATGGGTTGGACAAGCTCATTCTAAAGGATGTTCTGACTGAAGGTAAATGACAGCAAATAGAACTCAGATCTAAAGGAAGAAATAAAAAGCAACTAAAATGGTAAAACATGGATTATTTAAAATAATTTTTTTTTAAATAATTTTCTTAGAAGACAACTGACTGCTTAACCAAAAATTATGACATCATATGGCAAGGTGTATGACATGTGTATATGTAAAGCATATAGCAACAAAGAACAAAGGATGATGTGAGAGGGGATAAGTGGAACTATATTGTTGTAATGTTTATATATTTTAGATGAAGTACAGTATCAAACACTCTTATTCACAAATTATCACCACCCTGGCTTATCTAAACTCCAGACTCTCTGTTCAACTCATAGAGTCCACTGAATTTTGCATACCCACTCCCTGTGCTGTGGGTTAGAAAATCTTTTCAGGCGCAAAAAGAGGAAAAAGGAAATGAGAAACAAATGAAACATATAAAAATATATAACAAGATAATAAATTTAAATTCAACCATATTACAATAAATGTAAATAGTCTAAACACACCAGTTAAAAATAAGAGATGATAAGCTTAGATATAGAAACAATACCCAACTCTAAGCTGTTTACAAGAAATCCACTTCAAAAGCTGAAAGTAAGAAATAGTAAAAGGATGGAAAAAGGTATATACTAACACTTATCAAAAGAAATCTGGAGTTGCTGTGTTAGTATAAAGATAATGTGGATTTAAGGGCAGGAAATATTACAAGGAAAAGGAGGATAATTTTAGAATCATAAAGAGGACAATTCCTGAAGAAGACCAAATCATCCTAAATATTTATACACCAAATAACAGAGCTTCAAAATACATGAAGCAAAAACTGGCAGATTTCAAAAGAGAAATAGACAAATTCAGTTAGTTAGAGTTCTCAAAACCTTTCAATAAAACAGATAGACAGTAAATATATGGAAGACTTGAACAACGACAGCAGAATACACATTATTTTCAAGGGCACATAAAACATTCACTAAGATAGATCATATTCAGCATCATAAAACAACTCTCAATAAATTTATTTATTTGTTTGTTTGCTTTTATTTGTAGAGATGTGTTGTTATGTTGCCCAGGCTTGTCTGAAACTCCTGGCCTCAATTGATCCTCCCACCTCAGCCTCCCAAATTGCTGGGATTACAGGTGTGAGCCACCATGTCCAGCCTCTCGATAAATTTAAAAGAACTGAAATTGTAGAAAGAATATTCTTTGACCACAATGAAATGAAATTAAAAATTAATAACAAAAATATCTGGAAACTCGTTAAATGTGTAGAAACTAAAGAGCATTCTTTAAAAAAAAAAATTCCACGGGTTAAGGTAGAAATTACAAGTATAAAATATTTGTACTAAATAAAAATTAATGCAAGACTAAATTAGTGGTATGCAGCTAAAGCGTAGAAGAAAATGTCAAACATTAGAGGCTTACATTAGAAAAGTATAAAGAACCCAAATCAATGATCTAAACTTCTACCTTAATAAACTAGAAAAAAAGGATAAATTAAACCCAAAGTACAAGAGAAAATAGAGAAATGATACAGAGAAATCAATCAAAACAAAACTTATTTTATTTTTTAAGATGGAGTCTCACTCTATTGCCCAGGCTAGAGTGCAGTGGCATGATCTCAGCTCACTGCAAACCCTGCCCCTGGGTTCAAGTGATTTTTGTGTCTCAGCCTCCTGAGTAGCTGGGATTACAGGCACCTGCCACCACACCTGGCTAATTTTTGTATTTTTAGTAGAGATGGAGTTTCACCATGTTGGCCAGGCTGGTTTTGAACTCCTGACCTCAAAGTGATCTGCCCGCTTCGGCCTCCCAAACTGCTGGGATTACAGGCATCGGTCACCATGCCTGGTTGCGAAAGCTTTTTTTTTTTTGAGAATATCAATAAAATAGATAAGCCTCTGACCAGATTCATCAGAGAGGAAACAAGAAAGACATAAATTAGCAATAACAGAATTAAAGAGAGATGATTACTACAAATCCTATAGGAATGAAAAGGATAATAAGTGAATATTATGAACAACTTTTTGTCAATAAATTTAGCAACAGGTCAGATGAACAAATATCTTAAAAGACACGAAGAATAAAAACTCACTCAGGTGAAATATATAACCTGAATAACAATGTAACTACTAAATAAATTGAATTTAAATTTGAATTTGAATGAATTGAAGCTGATTTTGTACTTTAAAACCTTCTCACAAAGACAACCCCAGGGCCAGATGACTTTGCTGGTGAATTCTACCAAATATTTAAGAAATAATATCAATTCCATGCTAATTCTTCCAGAAAACAGAAGAGGAAGTTCCACTTTCAAACTCATTTTATGAAGCTAGCTTTGCTCTGAGACGTACACATCACAAGAATAGAAAACTACAGAACAATATCCCTCATAAATATAGGTGCAAAAATTATCAATGCACTTACAAATTGTAAAAACAAAAATAATATAGACATATTTATAAATATATATTTATATATAAATTAAATATATGTGTATTGAAATATGTATATATAAAAATATGTATATATGTATATATGTATACATGTATATATATGTATATATGTATACATGTATATATATGTATATATGTATATATATATAAAAGACATATATATATATATATATATATATATATATATACACACACACACACATATGAGATACCTCATGACCAAGTGGAGTTTATCCTGGGAATTCAAAAGGGCTGGTTTAATGTTGGAAAATTAGTGAAATGCATATATCAATGACACACAATCAACTCAACATGTGTGAAAAAGTCCTTTGACAAAATTTAATGTTCATTCACAATTTTTTAAATTCTTGGCAAATTAGGAATAGAAGGAAACTTCCTTAACCCAATATGAGCAACTACAAACATCTTCAGCTAATATTATGGTTTATGGTAAATTATGGAATGCTTTCTTCTCAAGATTAAGAGCAAGGCAAGGATGTACACTCTCACCATCTTATTCAACAGAGTCCAAGAAGTCCCAGCTACTGTAATAAGGCAAAGGCAAAAACAAAACAAAACAAAAAAATACAGGCCTATGCTATAAGTATCAGCTTAACAAAATATGTGCATGATCTCTATGCTGAAAATTATAAAATGCTGAGGAAATAAAAGACCTAACTAAATGGAGAGACATATCATATTCATGGATTGGAAAATTCAATATAATAAAGATGCAAATTCACCTCAAATAGGTCTTTAGGTTTAATATAATTTCTATCAAAATTCCAAGTTTTAAAATATACATAGACAAGCTTATTCTAAAATTTATATGGCACTTTGGGAGGCTGAGGCAGGTGGATCACTGGAGGTCAGGAGTTTGAAACCAGCCTGGCTAACATGGTGAAACCCCATATCTACTAAAAATAGAAAATAATTAGCCAGGCGTGGTGGTGGGCACCTATAATCCCAGCTACTCGGGAGGCTGAGGCAGGAGAATCACTTGAACCCGGGAGGCAGAGGTTGCAGTGAGTCAAGATCGCGCCACTGCACTCCAGCCTGGGAGACAGAGCAAGACTCCATCTCAAAATAAATAAATTAAACATATATGGAAAGACACCACCCAAGGATAGCTAAAACAACAAAGAGCAATAAAATGAGAGGACACACTCTGATATTTAAGGTTTACACTTTAGCTACAGTAATGAAGACAGTATGGTACTGGTGGAGGGGGACCACATCAATGAATGGAATAGAATAGAGAACCCAGAAACAGACCCACACAAATACGCTCAAAACTGATATTTAACAAAGGCACAAAGGCTATTCAACAGAAGAAGGATAATCTTTTCAACAAATGGTATTGGAGTAATTGGATATCCATAGGCAAGAAAATGAACATCTACCTAAATCCCACACTTTACACAAAATTACCTCACAATGATTATGGAGTTATCGAACTATAAACTTTTAGAAAAAGACATGGGAGAGAATCTTCAGGATCTAGGGCTAGACAAAGAATTCTTAAGCTTAATGCCAAAAGCATGATCCATAAAAAGAAAAACAGATAAATTGAACCTCATCAAAATTTAAAATCTTTGTTTTACCAAAGGCCATGCTAAGAGAATGAAAAGATACGGATTGTAAGAAAATATTTGCAAGCCATATGTTCAACAAAAAATAAACTAGTATCTGGAATACATAAAGAATTCTCAAAACTAAACAGCAAAAAGCAAACAACCGAATTAGAAATATGGGCCAAAGACATGAACAGAGATTTCACTGAAGAGGATACACAGAGAACAAATAAACACATGGAAAGTTGTTTAACATCATTAGCCATTAAGGAAATGGAAATTAAACCCACAGTGAGATATCACTAACACACCTAGCAGAATGACTAAAATAAAAAATAGCAATAACACGATTATCACTATTTACAGAGAAAATAGATCACTCTGTATTGATAGTGGAAATATAAAATGGGACAGCCAATCTGGAAGACAGTTTGGTAGTTTCTTGTGAGATTAAACATGCAATATGACCCAGCAGCTGAACACAAATGGAAATGTATGTTCATGAAAAAACCTGTACGCATATGTTCATAGCAGCCTCATTTGTAACGAGCAAAACAGAAACAACCCAGATGAACTTCAGTGGGTAAATGGTTGGACAAACTGTGGTACATCCATAACATGGAATACTTCTCAGCAATGGAAAGGAACGAAGCATTGATTTATGCAACAACTCGGATGGATCACAAGATAATTATGCTGAGTGGATTTCATCAAAATTAAAGAGTTTTGTTCTTCAAAAGAAACTGTTAAGAGAAAGACAAATATCACATGGGCTTACTTTTATGTGGAATCAGAACAAGTTGAACTCCAACAAGTAGAGAGTAGAATGGTGGGTACAAGAGAGCACAGCGGGGGAAGTCACTGGGGAAGGGAGAGATGTTAGTCAAAGGGTACAAAGTTTCATTTGGGAGGAATAAGTTCCAGTGATCTATTGCATAGCACAGTGACTATAGTTAATAGTTTATATTTCAAAATTACTAAAAGAGGAAATTTTAAATGTTCTCACCACAAAGTAATGATAAGTATGTGAGGTGTTGGATATGTTAATCAGCCTGATTTAATTATTCCACAATGTATACATGTATCAAAACATCACATTTTACCCCATAAATATATACAATTATTATTTGTCAATTAAAAATAAAATTAAATCATTTTTAAAAGACCAAAAGCCTAGGCATGGTGGCTTACACCTGTAATCCCAGCACCTTGGGTGGCTAGGAGGTCAAGGCTGAAGTGGGCCATGATTGTGCCACTGCACTCCAGCCTGGGTAACAGAGCAAGACCCTGTCTCAAAAAAAAAAAAAGAGAGAAAAGAAAGAACAGCACCCTGTTCCCCCCAAAAAGCACTGTTAAGAAAAGGCAAAGGCAATCCACAATTTGGGAGAAAATATTTGCAAAACATAATTGACAAACACTTTTATTCACAATAAAGACCTCTTACAATTCATTAATAAGAAAACAGGCAACCAACTTTAAAATGTCCTAAAGATTTTAGAAGACGCTTCACTAAAAACATATGTAGATGGCAAATGAGCACATAAAAAGATGCTCAGCATCATTTGTCAGTAGGTAATTGCAAATTAAAACTATAACCTAATACTATTACACACCCATTAGAATAGCTACAAATGTTTAAACTGGCCATAAAATATTGGAGAAGATGTAGAGCAATCGGGACTCTTCTACATTGTTGTAAGAATATAAAATTATACAACTGCTTTGGAAAACAGTTGAATCTTTTTTTTTTAAGTTAACCAAGATCTATCATAAAATCCAGTCATTCTACTTCTAGGCATTTATGCAAGAGAAATGAAAGCCTTATCCCTATAAAGGCTTACATCTGAACGTTTACATCAGTTTTATTTTTCAGGAACAAAAACTGGAAACAACGCCAATGTCCATCACCATGTGATAAAGAAACAAATTTTGATATTTTTTTCATGAAGCAATATGACCTAAAATTTTGGTATTTCTTAAGAAGCCAGATTAAATAATATAGCACAGACTATGTCGATTTATCTATATAAATTTCTAGAAAATGCAAATGAATCTATAGTTACAGAGAGAAAATGGCTGCATGGGGACGGGGGTGGAGAGAGGAAGGAATTACAGTAAGACATGCATCAACTTTTATATGTGATGAAAATATTCATTATCTTGATTATGGCGATAGTTTCACAGATGTCAGCACTCACAGTATGTCAGCATTTATCAAATTATATACTTTACATATGTGCAGTTTATTATATCTCAAGTATACCTTGATAAATCTCTTTTAAAATTCCTAGAAGGATTGATCAGGAAAAAAGGGGAAACCCCACAAATTGCCAGTATCAGAAATAAAGGAGGGGTATCATTATAGATCCTACAGACATCAAAAGGATCATAAAATATATTATGAGAGATTCTATGCCAATAAATTCAACTACTTCTATGAAGTGGGAAAATTCCTTGAAAACACAATTTACCCAAACTGGCACAACTTGAAAAAGATACTCAGATTGTTCCAATATCTATTAAAGTTGAATTTGTTTTTAAATCCTTTCCACAAGGAAATTTCAGCCCAGAGTGTTTTACTGGTAAATACTATCAAACACTCAAAGAAGAAATAATACAACTCTTACATAAACTCTTTCAGAAAATGGAGAAGAAAATTGTTCTCAAATCATCTTAGAAAGTTAGTATAATCTAGATACCAAAACCTGAAAAAGACATTATAAGAAAATTATAGACCAATGTGCCTCATGAAGCAGACACAAAAAGATCCCTAAGATAACATTAGCAAATTGAATTCAGTGATATACAAAATAATAATACATCATTATTAAGTGTTTTTTCCAAGGAACATTTAAAAATCAACCAATATAACTCACCATATTAACAAAATAAGCAGGCAAAACAATATGTCCATTTCAAAAAATACAGAAAAAGTGTCTGACAAAATTCAGTGCCCACTTATGACACAAATTCTCAGCAAACTTGGAAAAGAAGAGAACTTTTTCAAAATGATAAAGGACATCTATGAAAATTCTAGTAAACATCATATTTATTGCTGAAACATTAAAGACTTTTCTCCTAAGATTGGGAACAAGGTAAGGATGCCTGAACTCACCATTCCTCTTCACCAATGCACTAAAAGTCTAGCTAGTGCAATAAGGCAAGAAAAATAAAAAGCATATAGACTGGGAAAAAAGAATAATCCTCCCTATACTTAAAAAGTATATAGACTGGGAAAATGAATAATCCTCCCTATACTTAAAAAGCATATAAACTGGGAAAAAAGAATAATCCTCCCTATACTTAAAAAGCATATAGACTGGGAAAAAAGAATAATCCTCCCTATACTTAAGAATGCCATGACTGCCTACATGAAAAAAAAAGTTAAAGAATGTACAACGATAACCATCAGAACTAATGAGCACATTAAGCAAGGTAATAGGATACAAACTACATATATAAAATCAATTACATTTTTAATTTTAGCAGCAAATAATTAGAAATGAAATTTTAAAACAATTCCATTTATAGTAGTATCAAAGCCCATAAAATATTTAGGAATAACTTTAAATATGTACAAGCCTTATATGTAGAAAAGTAGAACACATTTCTCAGAGAAATTAAAAATCTAAATAAATGGATAAAAAACACATGTATGCCTTAGAGACTCAGTATTGTTTAGATGTAAATTCTTCCCAGAGTGAACAGATTTCTCTAGCTTCAACACAATTCTAATCCAAATATGAATATAATTTTTTTTTTTTTTTTTTTTTGAGACAGAGTCTCGCTCTGTCACCCAGGCTGGAGTGCAGTGGCGCGATCTCGGCTCACTGCAAGCTCCGCCTCCCGGGTTCACGCCATTCTCCTGCCTCAGCCTCTCCGAGTAGCTGGGACTACAGGCGCCCGCCACCACGCCCGGCTAATTTTTTGTATTTTTAGTAGAGACGGGGTTTCACCGTGGTCTCGATCTCCTGACCTCGTGATCCACCCGCCTCGTCCTCCCAAAGTGCTGGGATTACAAGCGTGAGCCACCGCGCCCGGCAAATGAATACAATTTTTAAATAAAATTGACAAATTGTTTCTAAGATTTAAATGGAAATGCAAAAGGCTTAGAATAGTTAAAAAGAAAAAAACCCAGTCTTTAAAATAAACAACCAAGTTGGAGAACTTGAACTTACTGGTTTCAAAATATATCAGAAGCTACAGTAATCAAGATGGCATGGTACTGATGGAATCATAGACAGATCAATGGATCATAATAGAGAATCCAAATATAGACTTAGACATACTCAGTTAATTGATTTTTTACAAAGGTATCATGCCAAGTGAGGAAAAAAAGCATCTTTTCAGCAAATGGGCTAGAAAAACTAGGAATATATATAGAGGAAAGAGTCTTGACTCCTACTTCACATTACACATAAAAATCAATTTGAGATGGATGGATCATAGACCTAACATAAGAGCTAGAACTATAAAGCTCCTTACAGAATACATGGGAAAATATCTTCATAGATGTGAGGTAGGCAAAGATTTCTTAGAGAGGACCCCAAAAGCACTGATCACAAAAAGAAATACTAACAAATTGGCCTCATCAAAATAAAAAACTTCTGCTTACCAAAAGTCAACATTAAGAATATGAAAAGGCAAGCCACAGATTGGGAGAAAATATTTGCAATACATATGTCTGACAGAGAATTTATATCCAGAATATTTAAAGAGCCCCCACAGTTCAATAATAAAACAACATAAACAACAACAACAACAAACAGAAAAAGACTTGGATAGATATTTCAGAAAAGAAGATACACAAATGGATAATAACATGTAAAGTTACTCAATATCATTAGTTATCAGGGAAATGCAAATTAAAAGCACAATGAGATACCACATCATACCTATCAGAAAGGTTGAAATTCAAAAGATTGATGATACCTGCTGTTGGGGAAAATGTGGAGCAACTGGAACTCTCAGACATTGCTGGTGAGAGTATAAAATGGTGCAGCCACTTTGGAAACTTCCTAGATTTCTTTAAAAGTTAAACATACAACTACCCCATCACAAAACAATTCCACTGTTACATGTTTACTTAAAAGAAAAGACAATGTATGTCCACAAAAACAGGCACAACCCTATATCTATTAATAGAAGAATGAAAAATTGTTGTATATATTTATATGATGATATGTTACTCAGCATTAAAACAAACTGACACATGCAATAATACAGATGAATCTCAAAACTGTCATGTTCTGTAAATAAGTACATATTCTATGATGACGTGTATAGGAAGTTCAGATCAGAGAAGACTGATCTATGATTATGGAAATTAGACTAGTCCAGTCTAGTGAGTGTGGACTGGAAGAATCATGAGGGAACTTTCCAGGGCAATGGCAATGATATCTGTCTTGATTGGGGTGGTGATTACATGTTTATTTGTGTCACTCACAACTCATCAAATTGTACACTTATCTGTGAATTGGCTGTATGTAAATTTCATCTCAATAAAAAGTTATGACATATTGTTATCATATTGTTGAAAACATATTGTTCAACCTTCAGTTAACGTCATCACATCCTCATATGCCCCATTTAATGTTCCAAATTTGCTCCTCAAAAAAATCCAAGACAAAACACAAAATAGATAATAAGGCAAAAAAGCTCAGAGGCTGGTCTGAGCTTTGAGTCCTCCTCTAGGACCGTAGCTGGAGGAGCAAAGGCTTCAGGCTGAGGAGCAGGCACTGGCACCCCCACCCCACCGAGCACAGCACCACGGACAGGCACCTCCCTTCCTCCACTCTGGCCATCTTGTAACTATAAATGGCAATCTTGACAGGCATGTGCAGGGGCTAGTTGGTCATGTCACCTGCTGTCTTCAACAGGGACATAAAAAACCAGGGGGAACCACGTGAGGAAGATCAAAGCAAATGTGATGACACCCCCAACTCCATTTTTCCCAGCCTCCTCTTCTGCTCAGGAGACTGGGGTGTTTCTGCTGAAGAGGGCAGGCAGGTCAGGGCCATGCCTTGGATCAGACAGACGTGGACTCAAGGGAGGGCAGGTTGGCAAATCACTCTTAACAGTTGGAGGAGGGTGGGTGATTCAGAGAATGTCACACTGGGGTCAGGGGAGCTGGAGTCATGTCCCAATGCCACTACTAACCAGCTATGTGACCTTGGACACACAGCCACTCTGAGCTTCTGTCTCCTCCTCTGTAAAATGGGAATGAAAGGATGCCTGCTTTGCCAGGTGGTTTTGAGCACTCCCAGGTGACGGTGGGGAGAATTCAACATGGGCTCTGCCATTTTACTGAGGATTCACTACAAACTCCATGAGCCCTGGGAGCCAGGGCCAAGCTGCCAGGTAAGCACCTGGTGCACTGGGCAAGACATGAGTCTCACTGCTGTAGGGACAGGACTGAGGCAAGGAAAATTGCCATCACCATGCCGCCCACCCGCAACCACCTTCTCAGACTCCCACCGGTGCTTCATGATGAAGACCTTTGCACACAAGTTCCCCAGATGGATCCAGTTAGAGAGGCTAAGGGCAGTGTCCGTCCATACCCAGTCTATGACAACTCGGCTCCAAGAGGAAAGGCACGAGGCAGAACCTGGAGCACAGAGGACCACCAGGAGGTCACCGGGGGCACTGGTCCATCCAATCTGTGCATGCTGTGTCATCTCTCCCCATCCTGTCACCCAACCCATCCATCACCTCATCCATCCCATCATGTCCCACTCCACCCCAATGCCTTCAAAACCTTATATACCCTATTTATCCCATCCCCATCCACCTCAGGCCCCAGCCACCACAGTGATCCCATCTGTTCACCACCCTTTCCACAAATAATCACATTCTCCAGCAGGCCATGTGCTAAGTATTCAGGATATGTGGGTGAAGAAGGAAGACAGAACATTGGAGTAGGAGGACACTGATGACCCCAGTGAGCCAGGTATGATCGTGGTAAGTGTTGCAAAGGAAGTCACCAGGCAGTGGCCAGGTACATCAGCTTGGGAGTTTGGGGAAAGCCTTTATGCCAAGACCTGAAGGATGGGACAGAGGATGAGACAGAGCCAGCTCTGCAGAAGGGTGGAAGGAGCTGCTCTCAGGACTGCAGGCCCAGGCAGAGAAAGAGCAGGACACTGTCCAGGAATGGAGGGCCCCTCTTTTCTCTCTCTGTTTCTGTCTGTCTCTCTCTCTGCCTCTGTCTCTCTCTATATATATATGCATGTGTGTGTATATATATATATTCGTATATATATATATATATCCGTATATATATATATATATATATCTTTTTTCTCACTCTGTTTCTGTCTCTATCTTCCTGTCCTTTGACTTGGTCTTCAAGGCCTGTTCCAATGTCTCCTGACTCCAGAAAACCCTCTAGACTTTCCCTCCCATCCCCAAGCAGAGCAGTCACCCATTTGGCACCTAAGGACCCCGACAGGCCTCAGGACCCAAGGACCCTGATGGACTCTGGCTTGGACTGTGGTTTGCTATTAATAGATGTATGTCCTGTCTCTTCAGTGGCATTCTCAGTCTCTTGAGGGGTCCAGATGCCTTTGACACTTCCGTGAGCCCTGAGACACAGAACAAGACATGCTCCTTGAAATCCAGAGCTGGAGGGAACCCTGGCTGTCCCCATGGTCACTGCATCCCATCTCCAGCCAGTGAGCACAGACTGGAGCTGAGGGCATTGTGAGGCAGTCTGGTCTCTCTTTCCAGCCCCATCCTGGCTGGCAAATATCTCAGGTTCTCAGAGTCTTTAATGACTTCTTAAGGAGACCAGGAGCCCTCGACAGGGAAGAGGCAGCAGCTGCAGGGCCCCTGAGAAGCCCCTGTAGCCAGCTTAGCACAGGGCCTGTCCTTTGCACCGCAGCCCCAGCCCGATTTGTATCCAGCTTTCCCCTTAATTAGTAGGAGCTTTTCAGAGAAGCAATAAAACAACAACATAGCAACTTGGACGGGGCACAGAAGGCAAGAGCCATTTCGGTAATGGAGTCGGTGGAATTGCTATTCTAAAGAGAGAGAGTGACCACTCTCTGCTTTTAACAAAGCTGAGGGCAGGGCTATCCTGACGTCTGCCTGGTTATTAAGGATAACTAATGGCTGCCCCCGCCCCCAACAACAGAAGAAAATTGCAGAAGGAAATTCCATGAATCCAGAGTCCTGGGCAGTGATTCCCAGGAAACCAAAGTGCTGAGCTCGGCAGTCCGGGGGGAGCTGCATGGGCCCGGGGCTTGTTTGCTTACCGTGAAGGCCTAGTCAGTACCCAAAGAGAATGAGGGCAAAGTTGAACACGTCCACCATGAACGTAAGGACTTCACCTCTGGCTGGCCTGCAGGTGGGTGAAGTTGTGGAAGAATTGGCAGATGGGGCGGTAGACCTGGAAGGTCCTGAAGGCAGAGGAGGATGCTGTGGGCCACCCCTAATTTGGACAATTCCTCACAACCGGCTGGAAGGTTCTAGGAGGATGCCATAGAGGACTCCGTGGTTTGACAGATGGGGAAGCTGAGGACGGCACACATGTTTATTTTTCCCAAGCTTGTATTTGTAAAGAGCACTGAAGGCAAGTACTCTGGTGTTCAGGGACCAGTCTTCAGGGGAATGCCAGGCTTCTTTCTCACAACACCAGAATTCCTCCTACTGTGAGTGCTGGTGCATAGCACTAACCCAAACACAGATGCTGTAGGGTTAGTCCAGTGCAGCTGGGGAAGAGCTTGGTGGAGTAGAACAGGTACCAGGTTTATGTCTCCACTGTGTGACATTAAGCAAGTTGCTCTGTTTCTAAGCCTCAGGTTTCTCACCCACTGAATGGCAGTGGTGAGCCCTAGCCTGACTATGTCATGGGGCGGCATTGAGGGGAAACGTTGGAGTCGGTGTGAAGCCATACTGGGAATAAGAAAGTGCAATGGGCATGTGTGATTATCTCCACAGTTGGGCAAAGAGGATGGGAAGGTAGGGAGGTGGGTAGATTGGGTGAATCGGGGGTGGATGGGTGGGTGGATAGATGGAGGAGGGTGGAGGGATGGGTGGGTGAATGGATGAGTGGGTGGGTGAATGGATGAGTGGATGGGTGAGTGGATGGATGGGCAGGTGGTTTGATGGGTGAATAGGTAGGTAGATGGATAGATGGGTAGGTATATGGATGGGTCAATGGATGGCTGGGTGGGTAGATGGATGGGTGTAAGGATGGGTGGGTGGGTGGGTGGATGGGTGTAAGGATGGGTGGGTGGGTGGGTGAATGGATGGATGGATGGGTGAGTGGATGGATGGGTAGGTGGTTTGATGGGCAGGTAGGTAGGTGGATGGATAGATGGGTGGGTAAACAGATGGGTAGGTGGGTGAATGGATGTGGGTGAATGGATGGGCAAGTGGATGAATAGGTGGGTAGGCAGGTGGATGGAAAGATAGGCCATGAATGGATGGGTAGATGGATGGATGGGTGGATGGATGAGTGGGTGGATGGGTGCGTGTATGGATGGGTGGGTAGGTGGATGTGTAGGTGGATGGGTAAGTAAGTGGATGGATAAGTGGTTTGATGGGTGGGTAGGTAGGTGAATGGATAAATGGGTGGGTAAATAGGTGGGTAGATGTGTGGATGGATGAGTGGGTAGGTGGGTGAGTGGATGGATGGGTGAATAGGTAGACGGATGGAAGGATGGGGTAGTGAATGGATGGGTATATGGATGGGTGGATTGAAGGATGGGTGGGGGGATGGATGAGTACACGGGTGAATGAGTAGATAAAGGGATGGATGGAAATAAGGAAGGAAGCATAGTTAGATCAAGAGATGATGACTGGACACAAGGAAAAAAGGAAAGATAAAAAATGGAAAGAGGGTTGGTTGGGTAGGTGCAAAGATTGTTAGTTAGGTAGATGAGTGATTGGACCGGCAGATAGGAGGAAAAACCAAAGTATGAATTGACAAATGCCCGGGCAAAAGCATGGATGAATAAATAATCTCCTGCAGTTCTACAGACAGACCAGGGAGAGGGCACGGCTGGGTGCTCTTGGAAGTGGCAGACCCAAGTCTAGGATCTGACTCCTGCATGAGTGTTCCTCCCAAGGCCCAGCTCTAGCTCCCACCATGTGTGGATCCAGGGGCACATAATCCTACCTTAACCATGCGGCCCTCCTTATCCATGCCATCTCTACCTGCAGCTGAGAGTTGGTCTGTGAGGAAGGGGGAAAGGCACCCACCTCATGGCCTTCCTCTCCCATTCCTTCTAATGAAGTCTCCTAATTACATTTTAATGACCTGCTTCCTGGCTTTCTCCAGCTGTTTCTTCAGCATCCCTTGGCTGCGTTGCTTTTGCCTGAATGGGAATTTCCTGAGTAGGCTCCATCTCTTCTTGGATTCTGGGTCTTGGGGACCCCCTGGCAAGTCACAATAATACAGGCCTTCTCCTTGACCTTTTCTTCCAGAAGCTATTTTAGTTGGGAGCACGCTGCCCATCTCCTCCACTGATTCCCACTCCCATGACCAGCCCCACGTGCTTTCCACCAGCATCTGAGCTCAGGCTGGGGGTTTGCTCTGTCGTGTCCCCTGATCCCAAGGGGCCAGGTCTGGAGCCCCAGGCCAGACAGGAGAAAGCCTGGTGGGGTGGGGAGCAGCAGGGAGGTCTGGGCCCTGGGTGAGGAGGAAGTGTGTAGTGGGCCTGGGAACAATGACCAGCAGACCCTCTCCCAGTCCCATCACTTGGGAACCCCAATGGCCCACACTTTGCCAGATTCTGCAGCTGGTTTGAGACTATGGGGGGGCTCCTCCTCAGGGGCCTGGGGTCCAGACCAAGTGGGGTATAACCTACTCTGCAATACTCTTCAGCACGCCCAGCGGTGGGCTGGCAGTTGCAAAGGCAGCTCCTAGGAGTAGGGGTTCTGCTCAGCCTGTCTCATGAGGTGGCCATTGCCTGGAGCCCCTTGGCTGCTTTTTATTGCTTTCTGCCCTTTTTCTTCCCCTTGCAATGAACAGGTCCCAAGCCCTGGAGAGGCAAGACAGGTAGGGAGGAGGGGGCTGAGGAGTTTCCACCCACCACCATGGCCACACAGCCTCCCCAAACTCACACTCGGCCAGCAAACCAGATGGAGGATATGGGGACTGGAGAAGGTGCTGGAGTCTCTGCAGAGGGCAGGAGGGGAAGCACAGGAGAGAGGGTGGCTGTGGCTTCCTGGAGGCAGGGAGAAAGCAGGAGAGGGGCAAAGGAATATAAAATAAATCCCTGGCAGGAAGATGAAAAAGAAAGGTTTCTAGGGAAGAACAGGCAAGGTGACGGGGACAGGTTTCTGCAGAGTGGGACAAGAGGAGGAGCATGAGAAGACAATTTGGGGGCTCCCTGAAGTTGTGGTGAGAGAGGCGAGGGAGCCAGCACACAGTGGGGCTCACTGCTGAGGAAGGACTGCAGCCATGGGCTCAGAACTCCAGGGAAGTTAGCCAGGGAACAAGAAAGTCCGAAACAAAATGATTTAAACTTCACTGAAAAGAAAGCACGCTCAAACAGAAGGCAGGGCAACTACCACTGGAGGCTGAACCAGGAAGTCAAAATTCCATTGTCAGTCTCTGCTGTTGTGACATCCCTGGCCAAGGAAGAGGCTCTAGCAGCCACAGGGAGTCTCAGTTTCCACATCTGGAAAACGGGGGCAGTTACTATGGCCTTGGCCAATCCCCTCTCACTTTAATTAGAAATAAGAAATGAGCAAAGGATGTCTCATAGGAAATGGGACGAGCTTTCACAACCCCCCTGCTTTGGGGCTGATGTCCCTTCGTGGTAGAGCAGTGGGTGAACAGCACAAGTAACTGCAGGAGATCGCAGAGGACACAGCTGTCCTTCTTCTCCATTCCAGTTATATTTGGCAGGGAAAGTGGCTTTTCCCCACTGATGCCAGTGTATCATTTTGTGGTCCAGGGAAAGAATCCAAACTGCAAAATTATATGACCACGACAGTGGCCTACAGAAAGGAACGAGAAACAGAGAGGGAAAGCCGTTGCAAACGGTCTGATGAACACACACACACATACACACACACACACACACACACACACCCATAAAGCAAGTGAATGCCTAGGAAAGTGCTCAGTGTATGCTAATGTGCGTCACAAATGTAAGAGACTATTCTGGTCATTATCAGAGGCTAGAGATTAAAAGGAAATAAAACACCAGAAACCACCGTGAATACATAAGCTGGCCCCATGTGACACTGCTGAAGGCTGGCCAGCCTTTTTAATTTCTTTGAGCTATTACTCCCTTTTTAATTTCTCCTGACATTTGTTGCCTGCTAAATCAATTTGATGCATGGCAGGCAGGTGAAGATGGCTCTCCCAGCCTACCCCTTCTCATCAGCGAGTCGAGGAATAGTGGTTTTAAGAGATTGTCTTTTTATGCTGAAAATGCTCAAAAATGGCTTTGTTTCCTTTGGCAAGAGGAAAAGGTCACCCAAAGTCCCCATCCTTTTAACACTGATAGATTATCAGACATCAGGGAGAGCAGTTTTCTGAGCCAAGAAAGTGAATGGCCGGATGCGTCATGTTAGACAGTTTCTTTAATGCTATTTTTGGGTGCCACCCCAGGACAGAGAACTGCTTCTGTTTCACCAGCTCTTATAGTACAAGTTCTTCTGTCAGATAAATAGCCTTGTGCCTCATGGGGACCCCCTTGGGGGCTGGCTG
The DNA here is from genome assembly GCF_028878055.3 of Symphalangus syndactylus. Lineage (NCBI taxonomy): Eukaryota > Metazoa > Chordata > Mammalia > Primates > Hylobatidae > Symphalangus > Symphalangus syndactylus. Next base: position 13,764,714 of record NC_072446.2, on the reverse strand, counting down.
TTGATGCTCCTGTGTGGAAGCTGGTTCACACAGGGAGATAACGGAGGAGTGGGTGCAGAAAGATGCCTCCAGTCCTGGGGAGTGGGCAGTATCCCTCACATCTGTCAAAAGTAATCCTGGCAGCTAGGATGGAACTGGCTGATGGGGAATCTCCCTGTGTGATGCAGAAGAGGGTTCAGGAGTGGGATCTCATCTCCAATTCTGCCTTGGACCAATGCCCTTTTGGTTTCCTTGTCTGTAAAATTTAGGGGGTTGGTCTAGATGATCTTTAAGGCACTCTCCAATTTGACCTTCTCTAATTCTCTTTAAAAACCTATTTTTACTAGTCAATTGGAACTGAGAAGGAGAGTTAGCTCTCTGTACGAGTGCTACTCATGGAGAAGCCACGAGGTCTATACCTTTGGAATCCCGGCACGACTTCATGACTCCAAATAATTCAATTGGCAGGGACAAGTTCAGACACTGGCATGTGTGGTTTTCTCTAAGGCGCCCCAAATGTGACACGTCATGGAAAACCATGCTCTGCAAATGAAAGCTGGAGCTTCAAAGGCTTGAGGCAAGAACAGGCGAGTCTCACCCTGAGAAATAACTCAGACTCTGCAGGAGTTGGGAATGACCCTTAGGATGTCACCAGGCACCACGGGGAAGAGGGCCTGGGTAGATTAGGGATGTCTGCCGTGAGCACCTGATGGAAGAAGCCACATGCAGGCCAAAGGGTATTTTCCTTTCCTGGTAGAGGAAATGTCAACGAACATGGGGGCAGGAGATGTGGGCCCTTGTCAATGACTCAGGCATGTCATTCCCGGCCCATGTTCCCTCCCTTTGCAGGGCCCGGCCTCTCTGGAGGCCCCTAGGGATTGAAGGATATGAAGGGAGATGGAAAGTTGTATAGACCCTCCCAGATCAAGCCATCCAAATGTGAGATAGTATTAACAGAAGGTCAAATTAGAGGAATAGTTTAAGGGGCATCAAATTTTACTGAACTCAGCTATAAGCAGTCAATCAAAACCAATCTTTTCATTTATAATTGGGAGGATCTACTTGTATACAAAAAAAGTGTAACAAGGACTTTTAAAAGTGCATGATTTCCAGTGGATTAAAATTTTCTTTATAATGATGTTTACTGGTTTTAAAAAAACAGAACAAAAACAAACACAAATCTTTCTTTCTAGCCCGTACAATCCTGGGATATCAGAGCTTAAAAGGAACCAGAATGGACTCTGGCCGCTGCCTCTTCCCCCAGGAGTCTTCAGTGATTCTGAAGGAGGGGACGCAGATCTAGGTGGCTTCCCTCCCTCCCTCCCCAGCCAGAGCTCCTGGGAGCAGGAGAGGGGCAGTGACAGGACAGGAACCATAGTTCATGCTGACAGACTTATAAAAATGATGTGGTGGGAGAAAGAACCCAATGACTGGTACTTAACTTTTGCTCTAATTAATTTCGTAGACAGGCTGTCTTCAAGTTTGCAAATGTGGCATTGGAGTCAGAAAGAGCACCAGAGCTAGTGGTAAATTATGTCCAAGATGCAAAAAGAAAAAAAAAAAAGATAAAAACAGAAGCATGCATTCCCAAAGTCTACTGTGTAAGTATTTACTATGTGTGAGGCAGGTGGAAGTACTTGTTATCACTTCACCTGACTTGTGAAAGCTGACGCATTCTTGGGAGACATCGAGAACAGTAGGGGTTGCATTCTCTGGTTCCACCAAGTCAGGTGATTTGATTCTAGCACCTGACATGTGGCAGTGTTGTTGTAGTCACCTCAAAGGGTGTGGGTGGCTGGGATGGTGGTGGGCAGAGTGTCTCATCTGCTGCCATAATCCACTGGCAGGACCTGGGTCTTGGAGGGGTCTCCCCTTGGTACCTACCTCCATGTAATAGATTGCTGCCATCCAAAATTGTTTTAAGAGCCTTGGGACTGAAAGCATGGCCCACAGGAAAGACAAGATGGCGAGAACATCAAGAGGATGGAAGCCAAGAGCACGTGATTCAGAATGATCACCAAATAGTAGAGCATCTCAGACTTGGACACAGGCCATCTGGAGCAAGGCGAAGGCCGGCTTCACCAGGCGTGGCAGGCTCCCATGAACCCTGTCCGGCTGCTCAGCTCCTCATCCCGGGACATGCTAGGGGGCGAAGTGACCCTGCCGTGAGTCCCAGAAACACAGGCCTACAGCCCCAGACAAGAAATACCAATAGGTAAAAACAATCCTCGATTTTTTTCAAACTCTACACAGGGAGCAATTTTTTACTTTCCTGGAGCACTCAGCCACAAGGTTTTCCATTTAACAGGCACTCCCTAGAGGCATTTAAAAAAAAATATGTGATTTGAAAAAAAAAAAAGCTCAATTGCTCACAATTTCTCTATTGAGTAAAGTATTTTCAAACAAGCAATCAAATTCAAAGACCCATTTGCTTTGTATTGGAGAGTATCTAGCATAACACCATTTAGCTTAACTTGCTAATCCAAGTACAACTATTTGGGCGGCTGGATTGAATAAGAAAAACATGCTGGTGCCTAACCTGGGTTACCGATAGTCCTTGCCTTTTAAAGCACAGATCACTAGCTGGCAACATCTTGAAGGGAGCTTTTCTGCTGGAGCTGCTGGTCTTTTTGACTCTCCGAATAGGTGAGGTATAACAGGTGGGATGTAATGGCTGTCAAGGTACCATTTGGACTTACCAGCCCATTGTCTGCAAGGGAAGCTACCCATCCAGGCATCCTTCCTGGGGCAGGGTCCTTCTCCTCTCCCTGCTTATGCTTTTGCCCCTCCTGGCTGGCCCATACCAATGTGCATTACCATCCCTCTGACTTCCCTAGACCCTGAAGACGTCATTTTTTAAAACCTTCAATGACCAACTGATTACATTTGCATCAAAGGGCATTCTACATGTCTTTTAAAAGACCTCATGAATTTTGATTCCAGACTCTTCCCATCTGGAATTCACAATCACTTGGGATGGTCTGAGATTTATTCTTGCATGATCAACGAAGGCTGCATTGATTTAACAAGTCTACCAGCAAACACCAAAAACCTGCTGCATTCTAGACCTTGAACTAGACTGCAGAGACACAAAGAGGGATCCCACACCCTCTGTCCTCACAGGGCTCACAGGTTGGGGAAGGCAGAGAAGCCCCAGTGAAATGCAGGACCCAGGGCACAGTACCTGGGGCAGAGTCACATCTAAGGTGGCATGGAAGTTGAGAGGCTTCCTGGAGATGAGGCTGGGCTAGGTCTTGGAGGATGAGGGGAAACCATTCTGATATGGTTTGGCTGTGTGGCCACCCAAATCTCATCTAGAATTGTAACTCCCACAATTCCCACAGGTCATGGGAGGGACCCAGTGGGAGGTAATTGAATCATGGGGGCTGGTCTTTCTTGTGCTGTTCTCATGATAGTGAATAAGTCTCATGAGACCTGATGGTTTTTTAAAGAGGAGTTCCCCTACACAAGCTCACTCTCTTTGCCTGCCGCCATCCACGTAAGATGGGACTTGCTCCTCCTTGCTTTCCAACATGAGGCCTCCCCAGCCATGTGGAACTGTAAGTCCATTAAACCTCTTTCTTTTGTAAATTGCCCAGTCTTGGGTATGTCTTTATCAGCAGCATGAAAAGGGACTAATACACCCTCCCACTAGAGAAGCCTGGTGAATGGACATTCTCGGCGCACTTTGTATCTTGTGCAATTCAAAGAACGTGGGGCTTGGGGAATGGAAAGCCCATCAGATCACAAAGGACCTCATTGGCTGGGCTGAGGTGTTCTCACCCTTCGTGATGTGATTTCATTCTTCCAGAGGTAGGACAGCTAAGAGTTAAGGGCAGGTATGGGAAGAATCGGGGTCAATTTAAAGAGCGAATTGGGTTGAGGAGAGGCTGGAGCCAGTGGAGAGTCACTGAGAGATCAGAGACAACAATGCTCTGACTCAGGGCCACAGTGGGCACAGGCCTGAAACCCAGAGACTTTCCCAAAATAGTCCCCAGCATGCAGCATCCCCTGGACATGGTGGGTAAGGAAAAAAAAGAAAGTAACGACATCACCTGGGATTCCACACCAGGAACCACATGGCTGGTGAAGACTTTCTATGAGATTTGGAATAAGGCTATGGATGGGCAAAGACCACAGAGCGCAGAGGGAGCCAGTTCCAGGGGTGAGGGGAAGTCATGTGCCTGGGTCTTGCAGGGCGAGAGAGAGCTCCTGAGCAGGTGGAAATGCTGGCCTGATGCTTAGGACACATGCAGAGGAAGAACCAAGAGAAGGTGGTGTCCAGAATCTAGAGCACCGAGATCCAGGAAGGTGATGGCAGCCTCTGCAAAGAAGCCAAATAGAAGGAATTTGCAAGGAGATGGGCATGGGCTCACCCCTGTTAGGCAGAGTGGTCTCATTATCAGTCTGTGCTAGACTAAATAGGGAATGGCTGGTGTGGAAATTAAGCATGAGGCTTAAGCTGCCCTTTGACCTTTTGAAGAAGTTTGGTGGTGAGGCATGGGGTAAGGGTGTGACTCGCTGAGGCCTCTGAAGATCCCAGCCTGCTGGGTCACAGGAAGGAATGGAAGAGCAGGGCTGGAAAACAGAATCAACACAGCAGTGGCACTCAGGGGAGCAGAGCAGGAATGAGGGAGGCCCTGGACCAGGGCAGGGGGACCCAGCCTCGAGGTGAGAATCCACTGCTCATGGGAGACGGGGGAAAGGGTCAAGATGGCAGGTCGGGGGAAGAGGATTTGGGAACATTCATGTTCCTCTGTGGCTTCTATTCCTGCTGGGATGGAAGAGCTGGTGGGGTCGGGGGGAGTGGGGAGGGGCTCAGGTTTGGATTGACAGCATGGGAACAGCCAAGGTGACGCCCAGGTCCCAGCAAAAGCGTATCTGAGCAGCACTGAGACCCTCCAGTCTGCAGGGGTGCCAGTGGACAGGCAGAGATAGCTGCCATGGCTACTCACGACTGTGTCCACAGCAAGCGGACGTCCACACCCATGGGGATACCCAGGCCTGGGAATATGGCAGCAGGGTGATCTCGGCCCTCCATTTCCTCTTGTGTCCAACGGGGATAATCTTACTACCTTCCTCACAGGGTTACTGAGGTGGTTAAGGAAGTTTATCCACACAAAGCCACTCACGAGCATGCCCGGCAGATGGAAAGCGCTGGAAACAAGCCCTTGTTACCACTCTGATGGGAGCAGCCCCTCCTGTATCCATCTCCTTAGCACACCATGGGCGCCGGGCTGTCATCCCAAGGGGCCTGTCATCCTTGTTCCCACCCCGCGGTGACAAGGACAGGGCCTACCCATGCTCAAGAATGCAGCCACATTTGAATTTATGGACGGGCCCAGGACGAGGCCTCTTAGAATTTCTCGCCAGGTCTCCCTCCCGCCCTGGCACTCCTATTACATGCCTTCGTGAGGTATGCATCATTTACCCCTCCCAGGGGACTTTGTTAGAGGGACACATTTACAAAGTCACAGCTCCCATTTGGTCACTTAAATTGCACAGAAAAAGGGGCCCTGTCAACTTCAACTGGGGCTGCCTCTGACTTCTCTAAAAGCCAGATTTTGCACAAGAGGAAATTACTTCTGTACCTGCCGTGGGCCGTTGTTATTCAACTCAGAATATAATTTCATAGCATTAGCAAAAATGATTCCTTTTATAGCTCTATAAATGTCCTTGGCCCACAAAATGCAGTCTTGACCTTCAGAGAGATTGAGTTTTCGGGGGGTGCCCTTTTCACGTGGGGTTGTTTCGGGGCAGGGAGCCCCTTTGGGGCTGAGGACAGTGTGCTATCACCATTGAGGAGGGCAACCTGTCATCCACCTCCTTCTTGGGGGGTGTCCAGGCTGAAGCTGTGCACGTTTCTGTGTGGATCTTTACAGCCATGGCTTCTCCTCTTTCCTCAGCCAGTTGGGTATCTTCCAGCCACTGCTCTCAGGACTTGGGTAACCCTCTGCTGCCCGGCTGTGGCTCCTATCCTTTTTCCCTGTTGGCTGGGGCTGTTCATGCGGTCTCTTGCAATGGGGCATGGTGGTATCTCAGAATGCTCTGTCTGGTGCCCTTTGTTCCCTGGAGAGAAATGTCTGATCTTTATTATAGTAAGAAAAATAAAAAGGAGGGAAGCAAAGAAGGACAAGGAGAGAAGGAAGGGAAAAATCAGCGGGTTCTACTTCCATTACAGGGAAGTGACCACAGGCAATTCTTTGCAATTTGCATCCCAAGTGGCCACCTAGGATCACCAAGGGGATCTCCTGCTGTCATCCCAAAGACCTCCCTGGGAACTCTGGACACAGGTGGCTGAGCACAGTGACTCCCTGTGGGCTTCACTGGGAACATGCCCGGTGTGTGGCCAGGAGGGAGGGTGGGAGCAGTCGAGGCCTTCAGCAGCCATTGCCAGGAGCTAATGCAAGACATAAATCATCTGTCAGCTTACAAAGTGACTTTCAAAGTTGTCAGAATGGAATAATTAAAAGAAATTGATATCGTAAGAGAAAGCCGTCTCTGCCGTGGCCAAGCTTGCCTTACTGACCGCTCACCGCCACACACGTTGCTCCACCCTCTGGGCCACCACAAACTGCTGCTGTCTCTGCTTGGTGCACCCCAGGCCTCGGTGACCTTCCTGAACACCCAGGAGAACCAGGCCATGGCAAAGAGCCTCTGGGCTGTGCCTTCTTTGGTGAAAGAGCAAGAACCCTCTGACGAGGTGACTTAATGGCTCATCAGCTTTCCACCGTCGGTGACAGAAAGCTGGCCCCACTGATCTCAGAGACAGCTGCTGAAATGCCACCAACACCATCACTGTTTCTTTCTGTTAACTTGCCACACAGAGCCAAAACCAACAAAAACCCATCCAGCGCACCAGATAAGTATTGAGTTAATGCTATGGGGGCCCTGCTAGGAGGATTTCCCTGGACTCAATGGGTTCCTGTCCAAGGTGGGAACTGTGAAGAAGATGGGTTCCAGGGGTGGAGTGGGGAGAAGAGACCCTTTTTGTCTCTGAGCACCCTACCCAGCCTCCACCCCTCCTGTAGGGGGAGAGGTTGGTGGGGTAAGGTTTGCATTATAAAAAGCTGATGTTTATTAAGCACTTATGCACTATGCCCCACTGTGGTTTTATCTTAGAGCAATCCTCTCCATTAGGTCCTTTGGTTATTCTTCTTCGCAGATGGAGAACTGAGATCCAGAGAGTTTAACTAACTCACCCAAGATCACATCAGCTAGTGGGGTGGAAGTAGGAGCTGATCCCAGACCAACTTGCTCAGGAAGAGAGGTCATTTGAAATCATGGACGGAGGGAATCCTGGAAGAGCTGCCCAGCAAACGGGGAGGAGGAAGCTGGGGTTGGGGGGCGGGTGGTCTGAGGGGCTGTCACAGTTCACATCCTGGCTCCAGCACTTTCCTGCTGAGGGCCCTTGAGCAAGTTGTGTGACCTCCTGATCACTATCTTTAACTGGGAATCAGTGTTAAGGGGTGTCAGATTCATGCCTGGCTTGCCCAGTAAGCCCTGATGAACACTGGCCACGGACTGGTTCCTACGACCGGGTGTGAACACGTGCCTCTCAACCCCAGGGAGACAGCCCAGTCAGCGTTCTTTCTCATGAGCTTCCAAGCGTAGAAAGCATTTGTGGGCCAGGGGCCACTCTAGCCCCAAACTCTACCTTCCCCCAGAAACGAAGATTCTATGTCACATCAAAAAGGGCTGAAGCCACATAGAGCCATGTCTCTCCTGCTTCACTTCAGAAACGTGGCAGAAAGCGTAAACACCCCTGGAAAATCTGGCAGTGTCTTATTTAGAGCTTGGTTCTATTTTGTATTTACATCTCTGAGCTGCCTCTACCCATTTGCATCCCTGACCAAGCTTGCCAGAGTGTCTGCACTGACCCGGTCACATTGTTTTTTCCCCTGGTAGGTTTTTGTCCTGTGTTGGATATGGTAGAGCCTCCGTACGTACCAGGTTCATCTGAATTCTCGGCCTCAGCTGCAGTCACGCGCATCACCAGCCTCTCACCTCCCGAATCACACCAAAGAAGAATAAAATAGGCATCCATCGGAAATTCCCATCTGCTCTCGACATACATTTTTGTAAATGTTCGTTACACCCTAGTAGGGGTGTGTGTGTCTAAGGCAGGCATGTTGATGGGGTTGGGGAGTTATGGCCCACCTTAAACATAATAGCCTTGCGCACTTCTTTGGGGGCTGCAAGTACACTACAGGCACGAATGTTCAGTCACCTGATCTTCATTCCAGACGCTAGGAAAAGCAGGCCGGTGTAAGGAAGACAGCCTTTCAAATTTGTATTGGCTCCTATTTACTATTTGTCAGGGTCCAGGGCTGCACTCCAGTGAATGCCTCACTTAGGAAAGATTGGACACTCGACAGACCACATATTTATCTCGCTCTGGGTCGGTCAATGCGTTCCAAAGCCCAAGCCATTATGGAAAACAGGCTTGGAAAAAATGCATAATCCCCCCAACATCTCAGACTAACAAGTTGCCCCTTCAGCAAATAGCCTATTGCCCCAGCCATGGGGATCACCTTCATGATGCCCCCTCCCCATGAGAGCGTATAAAAAGAGTCCCTGTGCTTCCCATAGGCCTCATGACCTCATCTCTCGTACACAGTCCACAGTCCACTACCCAGTCAAAAGGCAGGACTGTTGGATGCCAGTGTTCCTTATTCGACCATCTGTTGATCAAAGTGACCACACAAACCCCGCTTTGCCGTCGCAGTACCTCCACAGCAACGCCATGGTTCTCCCTCTTTCTCTCATACGCTTCTCCCCATCCCACCTGGGTCCTGCCGCCTCCTCCCGAGAGCAAACGCGGAGCTATTTGTCCAAGCGTCATATGCGAGCTGCAGGGAGACGCTCATAAATCCCTGCCCTGTTCTCTGGCAGTTTCAGACGTTGTCGGGCCCAGACCCTCCTTTTCTTTCTTAAAGGTCACAAAATCTAATTAGAACCATTGCTAACTGTATATTCTCGTTGTCGGTAAGCCTTAAATAATAAAAATCAGACCAAATGAGACTAAGCAAGGGAGATGGAAAATCGATGTCATATTTGTTCCAAGTAATTTCCTTTCAGAAAAGAAAAGGCTCTTAGGAGTCGTTTGTGAATTTAAAAGATGTTTAAAGTTGCATCTAGACATCGGAACATCAAAGTCAACCCCAAACAGAATTTTGCTGGATGATCTCCCTCCTTATTCCCGGAAAAGTCAGTGCTGTTTTGTAGAAGGGCCTAAGACGGGGTGACAGCCTTCCTCTTCCTGTCTGTTTTAAGTAGTTGTGGCTTTGCCAAAAATAAAAATAAAATTTTTTTGAAAAACGGATCCCTTAAGGAGCAAAGAGTAATAACATATGAGGTTCTTTTCCCTTACTTCAGTATTTTTCTGCATACTTTCAACTAAAATGCACACTTAAGAAAAAAACCTAAATAATAAGAATGCAACCCGCACACACTCACACATGCATAGTGAGGACTAGGAATGAACTGCCCCTGGAAATACTTATCTTTTTGCCTGAAATACCCCAAAGAGGTTGATTAACATCTCCAGATAAGCACTTCTGTTTCCACGCCTTTGGGTTTTACATGTATCCATGACAATGGGAGTGATTTATGCCAAGAAAATTGGTTGACCTGTGTTATGGTTAATACTGAGTGTCAACTTGATTGGATTGAAGGATACAAAGTATTGATCCTGGGTGTCAGTGAGGGTGTTGCCAAAGGAGATTAACGTTTGAGTCAGTGGGCTGGGAAAGGCAGACCCAATCTTAATTGGGTGGGCACCATCTAATCAGCTGCCACCGAATAGAAAGCAGGCAGAAAAATGTGAAAAGGAGAGACTGGCCTAGCCTCCCAGCCTACATCTTTCTCCTGTGCTAGATGCTTCCTGCCCTCAAACATCAGACTCCAAGTTCTTCAGTTTTGAGATTCGGACTGGCTCTCCTTGCTCCTCAAGCTTGCAGACAGCCTATTGTGGGACCTTGTAATCATGTAAATTAATATGTAATAAACTCCCCTATATATATATATATGTTATATATAATATATATATACACACACACACATATACACTCATATAAATATATAAACTCATATATATATATATATATATATATAAACTCATATATAGCTCCTATTAGTTCTGTCCCTCCATAGGATCCTGACTAATAAAGATTTTGGTACTGGGAGTGAGGAAGCTATTCCTTCTGGCAAAAAAGGTTCATCAGAGTTTACAAACTCAGTGTTCGTAGCTTCATCAGGGTCCTCCCACATGTCCCCATTCCAAGTTGCAGGGTCCTATTCTTTTCCAATCAATGCCATCACTTTAACAGTAGACACCTGGTGAGGCTGTGCATGCACTTTTCTTTGCAGGTCAGCCACTCACATAATAATAGTTTGTATCTGTTTTTCCACCATTTCAGCTCTTTCTCTACAGGAAATAAGACTCTCACTCAGGGCAATCTTAGCAGATTCAAGGCTCAAGATCCACTTCTGAAGCTGGGAGACAGAATCCCTGAGTTCATCATTTTCTTTCATCACTTTGTCCACTGGACTTAAGAGCAACCAACCAGCTTGGTTCTCCACATATGGTCAAAGGTATTATGTATAGAGTCACCAAACTCCTTGACAATCAGGAGTGGTCAATCAGGGGTGTTAAATGCATTTATTTTGCATAATTCTCTAAACAGTTCATGCCAAGGACTGTCAGTGTTCTCCATACTATTAGAAGTAGAGTCCTTAGCATTTTTGGGTCTAATCATATTAAGCAGCCAACTCCAGAAACCTCAAAACCAATGAAAGAACTCTATCCTTAATATTCTGTTCCTCTAGAACCACTCCCAGCACCAAAATCTGTATTAGTCAGGGTTCTCTAGAGGGACAGAACTAATAGGATATATATATACAGGGGGAGAAGCTTTTCCTTCTAATGGTCTTTGTGGACTTGCATGCCAAGCATGAACCACTGCTTGCTTCCTTGCTGCAGTCCCCATTGTGTAAGGTGGCAGACATTTTCTGAAGAATGGGCTGATCTTAGGGAACCCTGGAACTGAGAAGAGCCAGTGGGCCCAACTGGCTCTCATACTTGGACTTCTGAAGGGCTGTGCTCCTGGCAGCTGAGTAGCTGACTAGAGGCCCCCCATGGCCCACTTACCAGAAGGATGTGTCACCCAAGGCTGACACCATTTTGTCTCGTCTTCATTTTCTGTCATGGTAAGATCATCTAGACAGAGAAAAAACCTGAAATCTATCAGCCATCACCACCCTGGACCAGGTTGAGGTCATTCAAAAAAGAGGCTGGGCTAAAATTTACTCAGCTTCTGAAGAAACCAGAACCAACTCCTTGAGTGTTTATGAACTCCCCCTGCCCTCATCCAACCTTACAAAATGGTTTGTTTGGGCAAATTAATTAGTGCAAATAAAATTTGAAAAGGAAATGCATAAACAACCTAAACTAATATGCTGATTTTGAGAGGGTTCAGGCTAATAAGCCCTTTTTTTTCTGTTTTGAGAAGATTCCCCACAGAGGCACCACTGAGCATTGCTTTGGAAGACCAGTTCTCATGGTTTTGTGAACTTGATAGTACTAAAATGCAATATCTTTTCTTAAAAGCACCATAATTCAGTCTTGTCACTAATTCAGACAGTGCATCCCCCAATTAGGAAGGTTAAACTGTGTATCACACCCTTCATATAAATTGCCAGACAAAACAGAATCATCAGAGTGGTTGAGAGCCAACTGATGACATGATTTTCTTCAACTTGTTCAACTAAGGAAAGAGAAAACCTAGTCCACTTTAAAAGGAACAATTTTAGAAAGATATTTATTTTGTAAACAACAAAAACTGAAACATCTTTCTTCTTGAGCCACTTGGCCCTTTGGGGGAGTCATGTTTTCTGAAAATCTCAAAACTGAAGGGCAGAAATGTCATTTAAAATAAATAACCTAACCATTTCCCCCAAACCAGGGTCCAATCAAAAAGAACACTTCTTGACCAGGGGGACTTTATTTTGCTGCTGGGGAAAGGTCCTTCCTGCAACTTCGGATTGAATTCAGAATTTCAACTCAAAGCACGATTCCAAATCTAAGCTCTTTAAATGCGCCAGACAAAAAGGCACTTCCATTATACCACAGTTCTGAGGGGAGAAATTCATTTTCTTGTTGGCTCCCAGCGTAGCAGAGGGATCAGTTTAGTGTCCCTGTTTCAAGACCACTGGGAGCAGGTCACCTCCATGATCCCATGGTAACAGCATCTCACGTTTTATGAAGGCCCTTCTCGCAGCTTCCTTTCTGGGCAGGCAGCTCGTGCTAACGGCCAAATCGTCAGAACTCCTGCAGGCTCTCTGCAAAGCAGCAATTTTCTTTTGCTTTGCTTTGATTTTCTCCATCCTGGCAATTGAAGACAAACAGAGAAAGCCATTTTCTTCTCCACCAGTCAAAATGTCTTTGCCATTTTGTTGGTTTCAGTGCTTGCCTTTTCCCCTAAAACCGAGGCTGACGAAGAGATGCCCAAAGTTATGCTCCCAAGTTTTCCTTAGTTCAGAGGGGCCTCATCAACACTCAGTCCCCAACAGCTAACAGCTCACGTAGCAACATGGACGGGACTCTGCTCTAGGTACTGCAAAGGAGTCAATGGTGAGAGCCATGGGGGAGGGCTGACCCCTCTCTGGCTGAGAAGATGGGACAGGAGTTACGTTACAGGTGGAGTTTGCCAACGTCAGGTGACCACAGTGCAGATGAGGGTCTGGCGCTGGGGAGGTCTTGGCAGGCTCAGACAGTTTGGGAATTCAGAGTTGAGCAGGCAACCAAATAGCACTTCATCAATTTCAGTCATTATGCATGCCGTAATTTCTCCAATATTATTTGATTTCCATAGTTGATTTTCAGTCAATTCCATTTTAAACTTAGTTTCATTCTAAGCTATAATATCCTTGAAATCGCCTGCCTGCCTGCCTGCCTGCCTGCCTGCCTGCCTGCCTGCCTGCCTGCCTTCCCTCCCTCCCTCCCTCCCTCCCTCCTTTCTTTCTTTCTTTCTTTCTTTCTTTCTTCTTTTCCCTCTCTGGCCCAGGCTGCAATCTACTCAGCTTGCTGCTGCCCGCGCCGCGGACTGCCTGGGACTGCCGGCGCACGCCACGGCTGCCTGCCTTTTCTCCTTTCGCTGCAGGCACGTGTTCGCCATCTTGGCCACGCTGGTCGCCAGCTCCTCACGCCAAGTGCTCTGCCCGCCTCAGCCTCCCGACGTACTGGGACTACAGACGGAGTCTCGCTCACCCAGTGCTCGGTGTTGCCGAGGCTGGAGTGCGGTGGCGTGGTCTGGCCTCGCGGCAGCCTCCGCCCCCCAGCCGCCTGCCTTGGCCTACCAGGGTGCTGGGATTGCAGCCCCCGCCCGGCCGCCGCCCCATCTGGGAGGTGGGGAGCGCCTCTGCCCGGCCGCCCCGTCCGGGAAGAAGCGAGGAGTGCCTCTGCCCGGCCGCCCCGTCCGGGAAGAAGTGAGGAGCGCCTCTGCCCGGCCGCCCCGTCCAGGAAGAAGCGAGGAGTGCCTCTGCCCGGCTGCCCCGTTCGGGAAGAAGTGAGGAGCGCCTCTGCCCGGCTGCCCCGTCCGGGAAGAAGTGAGGAGCGCCTCTGCCCGGCTGCCCCGTCTGGGAAGTGAGGAGCACCTCTGCCCGGCCGCCCCGTCCGGGAAGAAATGAGGAGCGCCTCTGCCCGGGTGCCCCGTCCAGGAAGAAGTGAGGAGCGCCTCTGCCCGGCTGCCCCGTCTGGGAAGTGAGGAGCGCCTCTGCCCGGCCACCCACCGTCTGGGAAGTGAGGAGCGCCTCTGCCCGGCCACCCACCGTCTGGGAAGTGAGGAGCGCCTCTGCCCGGCCACCCACCGTCTGGGAAGTGAGGAGCGCCTCTGCCCGGCCACCCACCGTCTGGGAAGTGAGGAGCGCCTCTGCCCGGCCGCCCCGTCTGGGAAGTGAGGAGCGCCTCTGCCCGGCCGCCCCGTCTGGGAAGTGAGGAGCGCCTCTGCCCGGCCACCCCGTCTGGGAAGTGAGGAGCGCCTCTGCCCGGCCGCCCCGTCTGGGAGGTGAGGAGCGCCTCTGCCCGGCCACCCATCGTCTGGGAGGTGAGGAGCGCCTCTGCCCGGCCTCCCATCGTCTGGGAGGTGAGGAGCGCCTCTGCCCGGCCGCCCCGTCCGGGAGGAAATGAGGAGCGCCTCTGCCCGGCCGCCCCGTCCGGGAAGAAGTGAGGAGCGCCTCTGCCCGGCCGCCCCGTCCGGGAAGAAGTGAGGAGCGCCTCTGCCCGGGCGCCCCGTCCGGGAGGAAGTGAGGAGCGCCTCTGCCCGGGCGCCCCGTCCGGGAGGAAGTGAGGAGCGCCTCTGCCCGGCCGCCCCGTCCGGGAGGAAGTGAGGAGCGCCTCTGCCCGGCCGCCCCGTCCGGGAAGAAGTGAGGAGCGCCTCTGCCCGGCCGCCCCGTCCGGGAGGAAGTGAGGAGCGCCTCTGCCCGGCCGCCCCGTCCGGGAGGAAGTGAGGAGCGCCTCTGCCCGGCCGCCCCGTCCGGGAGGAAGTGAGGAGCGCCTCTGCCCGGCCGCCCCGTCCGGGAGGAAGTGAGGAGCGCCTCTGCCCGGCCGCCCCGTCCGGGAGGAAGTGAGGAGCGCCTCTGCCCGGCCGCCCCGTCCGGGAGGAAGTGAGGAGCGCCTCTGCCCGGCCGCCCCGTCCGGGAAGAAGTGAGGAGCGCCTCTGCCCGGCCGCCCCGTCCGGGAGGAAGTGAGGAGCGCCTCTGCCCGGCCGCCCCATCCGGGAAGAAGTGAGGAGCGCCTCTGCCCGGCCACCCATCGTCTGGGAGGTGAGGAGCGCCTCTGCCCGGCCACCCATCGTCTGGGAGATGAGGAGCGCCTCTGCCCGGCCACCCATCGTCTGAGAAGTGAGGAGCGCCTCTGCCCGGCCGCCCCATCTGGGAAGTGAGGAGTGCCTCTGCCCGGCCACCCATCGTCTGGGAAGTGAGGAGCGCCTCTGCCCGGCCACCCATCGTCTGGGAAGTGAGGAGCGCCTCTGCCCGGCCACCTATCGTCTGGGAAGAAGTGAGGAGCGTCTCTGCCTGGCCGCCCCGTCTGGGAAGTGAGGAGCTCCTCTGCCCGGCCGCCCCGTGTCTGGGTAGAAGTGAGGAGCTCCTCTGCCTGGCCGCTCCGTCTGGGAGGTCTACCACGGAGGCCAGAAGCAATGTGGGGGCTGGACGTGGTGGCTCACGCCTGTGGTCCCGGCACTCTGGGGGGCGAGGCGGGTTGATCACTTCGGGCTAGGAGTTCGAGACCAGTCTGGCCAACTTGGCGAAACATGAAGAATACAACAGACAAACCAACCAACCAACTCAGTGACAACAAAACAGGTCTACCCTGAAGTCATACTCTAATTTTTTCTATTTTCTTCCCTTTCTGATCCTTTATCCCACTTTCTTTTTCTTCCTCTTCCTTCTCCCTCTTCTTTGTCAAATAGAGGATTGAGTTATTATCACTGATCCATATAAAGTCCCTCTCTCATTTATTTTAACTCCCACCCCCCATTTCTATTCCCCGACTTCCCATGTGCAACCTTCCTAATATGTTTGATATGCATCTTTTTGTTTGTATGTATTTTTAGAAAATGTTGTTTTTGTATGCAAAAATTAATAAAAAACAAACAAACAAACAAACAAAAATCCTTGAAATCACCTAATGGATAGTCTAGATACTTCCCACTAAACTGCGCTTTTTATTTATTATTTATTTATTTATTTATTTATTTTGGGACACAGCCTCACTCTGTTGCCCAGGCTGGAGTGCAGTGGCGCAATCTCAGCTCACTGCAACCTCCACCTCCCAAGTTCAAGCAATTCTCCTGCCTCAGCCTACTGAGTAGCTAGAATTGTAGGTGCGTGCCACGAAGCCCAGCTAAGTTTTGTATTTTAAGTAGAGACAGGGTTTCACCATGTTGGTCAGGCTGGTCTCAAACTCCTGACTTTGTGATCCGCCCACCTCGGCCTCCCAAAGTGCTGGGATTACAGGCGTGAGCCACCACGCCAGGCCTGAATTGCGTTTTTTAGTGTAACCATTAAGCGAAAACTATGTTTCTCTGTATACCCCCTAAAGCCTTCCTGGGAAGCATCTGGGGTGTGTGCCTTATAGCACATTGAGAGACAGAGCATGGTCTTGACTAAATAGGGTTTTGGGTAGCCCCTCTTAGCAGGGGACAGACTCAGACCCAGGAAGGCATGTGGCCTAAAGCAGAGCATCTGAGCTGTCAAGAGCTTAAGCATCCATCACTTCCTCGTCTAAGAATTACATCAGGAGATGGTTCCTCCCAGGAGAAGCCCTTGTTCTCATCACACTCAAGAGCTCTGCCTTTGTGCTCCGAGCTAGAAGAATCAGCCCACAATTTCTCCACCTCCATCTGCTGATTGACCCACATTTAGAGCTCATTAGTGCTCCACACTCCCAACCCTGGAACATCCTCAGTCTTACTGCAGACTCTTCCTCTTGGTGCAACTCAAAAATAAGAGAAAGAAAAAGGGGGAACCCTATATCAAAGAAAGAAACAGGCAAGAAGAAGGTGGCAGATCCTTTGGAAGGAATATGCTTCCAGGATAAAAACAAAGAAAAGCCAGCTTGACTGTTCCATGGCAATCAGTGGGAATTTTTCTTATCTTCACAGTGCTCCAACGCCTGACTTAGGGTCTGCTTCGATAGCTTAGCACTCCTGTTTGTATGATAAAATATGTTTTAAAAAGTCATCTTAGCCTAGGTAACATTTTTGTGTGAATTCTGCTAGTAAAAAGTCACTACCAATTTTTGCACTAAGATGAACTGTATCAATCATTTCACGTAACAAGACAGGTCTAGCTGGCTGCTCACAGATATCCATCCTTTTCTTCTTTTCTCCCCAAAGAGCATGAACCTCCAGAGTATAATGACCAGGTTTTGCTCAACAGATGGAGGACGGAACACTCAACAAACTCCACAAACTTTACAACCAGCCTGAAAACTGGATGTGCTTAGGCAGGATCTTAGGGTGAGAAGCTGTTGAGTTTGAGGGCACACAATTTGATCAGTGGCATATCTGAATTCAGGAATATGGTCTGAATTGCTGAAATGGATGGCATAATTCCCTTGAAATTGAATCTGTCCCTTCCCTTTGGTGCAGGGTTAAAATGCAGCATGAGGTCCAACTCTAGGGAGCAGCTCCCATCAATTAAAGAGAACAGCCCAGGGCTGTTGGATGATCAGTTTAGTATCAGATGAGGAATTTGTCACCAGAAGGGGCTGTCAGGCAAGCCGGTCTTGCAGACATTCAAATGAGGAGAGAATGCTGGGATCGGGGTGGAGACTGCATAGAGAGGTGATCCCTTGGATCTCGGGCAGGGTTGGTTGACCTGCAGATTCTGAGGAACTTGGCCAGGTTCACCCTTGACTCTGAGCTGCCCTTAGTTCCTCACTGCCATTGGGTCAATGCCACTTCCCCACAGGTCTTTGCCTACACCCTTCCACTGTGTTTACAAGTCAACATGGGCCCAGGTCTCACGGTCCTACACAATTAGAGTCCCACAAGAGGGCAACAAGAACTGAGTCCCAAACTCAGGACAAAGCTGTGTGTGGTGGAAGGGCTCTGTGAGGAGGGATGGCAGTCAGCCCTCTTCTGCCCCGAGCCAGCAGAGCAGCCCCAGGTGGGTGACTCGTTTTGAGCCTCAGTTCTTCCTCTGTCCAGAGGAGGGATGGGATCAGGTGGTCTGAGGTTTCTGTGCTTTCTAAGTTGTCATGCAGTCCAGCATAATTCCCTTGAAATTGCATCTGTCCCTTCTCTTTGGTGCAGGGTTAAAATGCAGCGTGAGGTCCAACTCTAGGGAGTTGCTTCCATCAATTAAAGAGAACAGCCCAGGGCTGTTGGATGATCAGTTTAGTATCAGATGAGGAATTAGTCACTAGAAGGGGCTGTCAGGCAAGCCGGTCATGCAGTCATTCAAATGAGGAGAGAAGCCTGTCCCACCCTGTCAATCAGCTGCCTGTTTATGCCTGTTCCCTTTGGGACAGGACACTCTTGGAGCTCCTGAAATCTGATGTCTTTGTCCCTAGGTCTCCTGGTGCCTGTATGCTGAGGCTTTGGTGGCCTCCGGGTTGGCGACCACATACAGGTGGGAATAACTCAGGAAGCTCTGTCACTGGAATTGCAGAACGGTGAAACACTTAGCCTCCCAAAGGACTCCCTCTTCCTTCTCTTGGGGTTCATGGGTTTTGTCCTCAGGGATAGCTGCATGGAAGACAGGAGAAGCCAAGAACCCCAGGCCAGAGCCTAGCATGGGTCGTGTCTCTGGATGGAAGGGATCAGTTCCGATTTGGACAGACCCTGCTTCACTTCCTTTTGGACTGTTCTATCCTTTGCTCATCTTCCCTCTCCCCTTTCTGCCCAAATGGCTGATTTTCTAGGGAAACAAGGAGATGAGGTCAGAGCTGGGGAAATGTACCCAGTCCTGTCTGCTCCCCCATCAGCACCGGCCCCTCCCTGGAGCCTGAGCCCACCCCCATACCAGGTTGCCTGAGGTGAGTCCTGCTGAAAGCCACTGCGTGGCCTTCCCTTTGGGGTAAACAAGCAGCTGATTGACAGGGTGGGACAGGTAACTTGTGGCACTGTAGATTCTTCCATTTCAGCAGCTCAATGTGGTGCACAGAAACCTACTCCCCGTGGCCCAACGGTAAGCCCCGGACTTGTCTGTGAAAGATGAGAGCTGTGTCTTCACATATTTTCTTGACAAACTAAAAGAAAGAGAATGAGAGCCTAACCCAAGATGTCACTCAGAAACAAGAGTGAAAATAAATACATTTCCCCTTTTCCTTCATTCATAAAAGGAAGCCAGTTACAGCTCCAGTCGGGCAGAACTCAGGGCTCCTCCCTCTCTAAACAGGCCAGGATCCCGGTCATTAGTGGTGGGGCTGAAGTTTAGCAAACTCCACAGAAGTGCCGGTGGCACAGAGTGGGATTATCCCCAAAGCCTAGAAGCCGCTGACTGCAGGGCGCCACTGCCCTTGACCTGACATTTGGTGTTGAGACAGAGCCTTGGATGTTCCATCCCCTCTTTTCCTCTCGGTTTGGTCCCTGGGTTTTCCCTGGAGGGAATGGATGTCCTCCAGGGTTTGGTCCCTGAGTTTTCCCTGGAAAGAATAGACATCCTCCAGGTTCCACCAGGGCTTTTCTCAGTGGCTCTTCAGAGGACAGTCTGGCAAAACAGTCAAATGCAGCATGTGAGCTTTGATTGGACTCTGATTCTAAAAATAGTAAGAGCTGCAATCAACCATTTGGAGCAACTGGAGGCACTGGAACTCAGACCAGGTATTAGAAGATATTAGGGAATTAGAGTCATCTTCTTAGGGTGGACTGATAATGTGGTGGGTATATAGGAGAATGGCTTGATGTCTGCATCTTTGTTTTCAGAGATGTCTCAAAAGTACTCATGCACACAGACGCATGTGCACACACACAAATATAGATAAAGCAAAGGTGGCTAAATAAACAGCTGTTAATCTAGGGGTGGGTATGCGGGTGATCACTGTACTATGCTTTCAAATTTGCTCCATACCAACTGTCCCTGGGGTCGTGCCTGCACTGTGCTGGCGAACATTCTGGGTGCTTACCCAGAACTGATCCCCTTCACTGTGCCGTTTAAGCCCAAACCGTAGACAAGCCAGCAGTGGGAGACAAGTAAAACCTCTAGGTACTCAGACATAGTGACTGCCACAGAGGAGAAGTGTGGGGAGGAATCACCATTGCCTTCATCTGCAGTGCTCCCACAGTTTGCCCTCCACAACTGGTGTCATCTTTTTTTTTGAGATGGAGTCTCACTCTTGTCGCCCAGGCTAGGAGTGCAATGGCGCGATCTCGGCTCACTGCAACCTCCGCCTCCCGGGTTCAAGGGTACCTCCTGCCTCAGCCTCCCAAGTAGGTGGGATTACAGGTACACAACACCACACCCAGCTAATTTTTGTATTTTTAGTAGATACGGGGTTTCACCATGTTGATCAGGCTGGTCGTGAACTCCTGACCTCAGGTGATCTGCCCGCCTCTGCCTCCCAAAGTGCTGGGATTACAGGCGTGAGACACTGCGCCCGGCCAGTGTCATCTTTCATTTGTCTCTTTAGTTGTCTCAAGGGTACTAGTCACTCAGTAGAGTACCATTTGGCTGGGCAGCCAAAGAGATCCAATTATACTCTTCCCCAGGAACCTAAAGTGGATTTAACCAGGAAGCCATGGAAGAATCTTCTATGTTGCTAAGGACTGAGCATAGGAAATTGAGCAGCCACACACAACCGTGGGGCCAAGACTGAGCCCTTGCCTTTCTCTCATCCTCCATGCTGTCATCTGCAAAGTCACTGCATCATCTCTAAAGCCTCCTTCCCTCTCACGATCTGTGTTTTTCATCAAGGAAGACTTACTGGCCATTAGGAGAATGAAGTCCTAAGATGTATTGCGCTAGAGGACACTGTGGTAGCTCCCCCCAGGGAGATGAGATATGATGAACTGGTAACACAAATGTCACCGTTACAATAAAAGCTAGTTTATCTGACAGGCAATCACTCGGAAGCCAATGAGGACCGAGATTCTGAATAATGATCTGCAGCTTTGGGTTGTCCAAAAAATGACTCCGTTATGCTGAGTGGAATTTAACGAACAGCCGAGTTGGAAGTTCATGCATGGGGCAAAGCAGATTAAATAGTAAAAACAAGCACTGGGGGTCTGGAGATGGGTCAGTGACTTGCAGGCCAGCTGACAGCACTGGGCTGGTCTCTTATTTCTCTGTCTTCATCTACCATGTGGAATTTCGAGTTTTACCAACCCAAGATGGCAGTAGGGAGTCGGAGAGAAGGAAGAACCAAATAATCTCTTGAGACCCCTTCCAGGTTTCAGACTCATGAGTTCTCCATTCTTCAAACTGTTAGATTAATCAACTTTTCTCTGCATTATTTTAATGTGACTGCTCTTTGAAATATATGGTACATTCTGTTACCACGAATGAACACCAGATTCATCAGGGGATCGTCTCTAGGTTACTAGTGAGTTTATAAAACATTCTTTCTATTGGGGTTCCTCTTTTTTTACCTCTTGATTTCCTTTAAATGTAGAGCTCTTCAACATCAAAAGCTGCTCCAGAAAGCCCAGGCTGCATCATGCATGACATATGGGGGATCATTTTACATTTTCCACCTTTGGTAAACATAGCTTTGAAAAAGGCCTTTTAAGACGACTATTGGTTTTGGCAGTGCCTTTTCTTGGGGTATTAAGACAGTCAGGCTAGGAAAACAAAGAGCAGTCTTGAAAGCAAGCCTCCTATACCGAAAGGAGAGTCTTCACAGCAACCACCAGCACCGAGCAGGCAATCAGTCAGTCCAGTGGCCGGAGAATGAACTTCATGGGCTTCAAGAGGAGGTGGCCTCCATGCAGCATGAGGTATCCAAAGGCCACCAGGTACCCAGCCCCTGAGGTGTTGAACCATGCCATTCCCACAAGAAAAAACAGCCAGAGCACACATCCAAAATGATACAAAAAAAACCAGCAACTTTCACCATGTCCAAGTGGGATCTGGAAGGTTGAAGAGCGAGTAAAAAGTAAAGATACTGTCACTTGACAGAGGGACGAAAGCATGTCTTCTGCAGGGCACCTTAAAATATCTTCAAGAAACATGTAAAACCGAGGCGGTGGGAGAAATGCAGCGAGCAGGAGACCCTCAGAGGCTCTTAGCAAAGCTGGTGCTGCCCGTGAGGGCAGGGTATTGTGTAGAGTCAGGTTCATCGAGGTATAACTTGCATATAGTCAAAATCTCCCTTATTAGGTGTGTAGTTCCTTGAATTTTGACAAATGCATACAGTCCTGTAACCACCACTACAATTGAGATCCTGAATATTTCCATTATTTCCAAAGTTTCCTGGGCTCCTTTGCAGTCCCCATCCCTCCAGGCAACCACTGATCTCTTTTCTGTCCCTACAGTTTTGCCTTTTTCAAAATATCATGGAAATGGCATGATACAGTATGTCACCTTTGGTGTCTGGCATAACGCTTTTCAGAGTCATCCACATTATCAACGAAGTGCCCACAGTTCCGTGCTTTTTATTGCTCAGTCATATCCCTTGCACGGACGCACCACAATTTATCCATCCGCCAGGTAATGAACAAGTGGGTTGTCTCCAGTTTTTGGTGATTATAAATAAAGCTACCGTGAACATTCATGTCCAGGTTTTTGTATGGAACTAAGTTTCCATTTCGATTGGGTAAATATATAGGAGGGGAATGGCTGTGTCACATGGTAAGTATACATTCAACTTTATAAGAAACTGCCACTGTTTTCCAAAGTGGCTGTGCCATTTTGCATTCCTACCAGCAACGAGTGAGAATTCCTGTTGCTCTACATTTTTCCAGCACTTGGTATTATCAGGGGGTTTTGGTTTGTTATTTTAATCTTAACCATTCTGATAAGTGTGTAGTGGTATTTCATTTTAATTTTTAATTTCCATTTCCCTGATAACTAATGCTGTTAAGTATCTTTTCAAAACATGCTTAATATCTTATTATCTTTTTTGATTATTTAAATCTTTTGCCTATTTTAAAAAATGAGTTGTTTTCTTTCATTGAGCTATAAAGTTTGCATATATTCTGGATACAAGTACTGTATCAGACACTGGTTTTGCAAATATTTTCTCCCAGTCTGTGATTTATCCTTTCATGATCTTGATAGTGTCTTTTAAAAAACATGTTTTGTGTTTTTTGGATGAATATTGATCATCAACTTTTTCCTGTTATAGCACATGATTTTTTGCGTCCTATTAAAGAAATATTTTCCCCACCCAAGGTCATGAAAAGCTTTTCCCATTTTTATAGAAGTTTTATAGTTCTGGGTTTTACATTTAGGTCTACAATCCATTTCGAGCTGATCTTCGTATATGATGTGAGATCTGGATTAAGGCATTTTGTGTTTTAGGTTTTTTTGGTGGCGGGGGGGCTGGGTTATGGACATACAATTGTTCCAGCAGCATCAGTTGAAAAGACTATTTTTTCTGAACTCTCTGCACCATTGATCTTGAACACTGCTTAGTACATAACAGATGCTCAATAAAATTGCTGACTGCGTGAATGAGTGGTGAGCCCATGCCAGGACCCAGTCAACACATACATGTGACTTGGGGAGGAGACATTCAGAAAGTTGTTGGCACGGTGGCTCACGCCTGTAATCCCAGCACTTTCGGGGGCTAAGGCAGGCGGATCACCTGAGGTCAGAAGTTCGAGACCATCTTGAGCAACATTTAGTCTCTACTAAAAATACAAAAAATTAGCCTGGCATGGTGGTGCATGCCTGTAATCCCAGCTACTCGGGAGGCTGAGGTGGGAGAATTGCTTGAACCTGGGAGGCAGAGGTTGCAGTGTGCCAAGATCGGGCCATTGCACTCCAGCCTGGGCAATAAGAGCAAAACTCTGTCTCAAAAAAAAAAAAAAAAAAAAAAAAAAAAAAAAAAAAAAAAAAAGATGGCACGGCTTCTTCTTTGAAAAACAATTTGGCAGCTTCTTAAAACACTAAAGTAAAGGTGCATTCCCCCTATGACCCAGTGACTCCATGCTTAGGTTTTTATCCAGAGGAACGGATATATTTCCAGAAAAACCCTATGCAAAAATGTTTGTGAAAGGTTTATGCATATTAGCTCAAAACTAGAAACAGAATCGATGTTTATCAACTCATGTGTGGATCATCAAAATGTGGTCTAATCCCTGGGAGAAGAATTAACTAGGAAGAGGAGACAAGAAAATGTCTGGGATGATGGAAATCGTCTGTGCCTTGATGTGTCTCCATCAAAGTTGACTGTCATACTTAAGATCTGAATGTTTCACTGTATATAAATTATACCTCAATTTTATATTTTTAAAATTAAAAAAGGAAATTATCGTGATTTCTTCTCCAAAAGCAGCAATTCTTGGACTCACCATGCTGAAAGGGAGCAAAGACTGCCTACTCACAGAGGGCCTGAGACCAGGACATCAGCTCTTACAGCAGAAAATAAAGTTAGGAATAGGGCTGAGCTGGGCGAGGTCTTCCGGCCTCAGCTCTCTGCTGATCTCCACGATGTACCTGCCTGCATCCTCACGACACTCTGTTCCCATCTACAAACACCTGCCACTGCAGGGAGGCTACCAGGAGAAGAAGAAACTCAACTGTAAAGATGCAAGGAGGGCTCATGGTCCCTGGCCATGGCTGCCCTGCCCCATGGTTTTGGGCACCCAAACAAGGACCTCACCCAGTGGCCACACCATGAGGGGCCACAGTGAAGGGAAGGCCCCCGGGACTAGCAAGGCCATATGCTCAGGGGCCAAGTTCATCCTTTCACATCACTTGGCTGCCTCCCTTGTCACCATCTCCTTGGTAAAGAAGGTAGCACAAGGATGTGGTGTGAGTTTCCAGAAGGCACCTCCTGGAGCCTCCTTGCCCAGCTCAGAGTATAACCCCAGAGCTGCAGGCAGAGGACTCGCTCTTCCATGTGGAGCCTCAGTGGAGTTCAGGGTTCCCTGGCAGGTGCTCTCTTCACTCTTCCAAACCCTTGAAGACCTGGGTCGGGTGAACTGCAAACTCTACCAAGCAGAGACTTTGCCATCTTCTCTCTGCCGTGTCTCCACGCTCAGGGCAGTGCTCAGACACATAGTTTGGATCTATCAGCATTTGATGAATGAATGAATGAATAAATAAACAGTGGATTTTGAATGTGACAGAATGCAAGGAAAAGGCAAGAAGTGGGAGAAGGCGATGAAAACTTTTGACTATTTCTAGCATTCATAGTTATATTTTCTCCTGTAGAAACTCCATCTGTTTTCAAGAAGGTGGATATTTTCTAGGCTGAGAAGGGCAAACCCTAAAAGAAGACTGCTTACCTCTGGATGGGTAATCACTATCTCCCCAAATCCATATTTTGGAAAGTCTTTATTTGAGACGCCATTTGGAAATCTAATTTGCAAACCAGCCATCCACTTTTTATTTAGTATCTTACTAAATATCTAGATTTTAAATCATCTGTTGAAAGTACCCCCACCCACTTCACCCCATCAGAATAATGCTTATGAATTAAAATTCTCTCCGACACAAGCATTTTTTAATTAGATGGAGACCTTGGAACCTGATGACTATGTTTCTTCCCTGAGTACTGTCTGGGTGATTACAAGAAGATGAAATGGAGAATATCGGAAAGAAGACTGGCAAAGAAAGGAGGCTGAGATGGCACTTGGCATGTCCTAAGTTCTCAATTGCCTGCCCAATCTGAAGTTCCCAACGTGAAGAGGCACTCAGACACCCTCGGTACTCACAGAGTAACAAATTGGCATCCGGCTTCCTGGCAAAAATCTGGGAGATACAACCACTTACTGAGATTTGAGTGTATTTCTGTACTAGTGGTTCTGCATGGGTAATCTGTAAAGGAAGGAGTGATTTTTCTTTTTGTCTTTTTTTTTTTTTTTTTTTTTTTTTTGAGAACAGAGTCTCACTCTGTCACCCAGGCTGGAGTGCAGTGGCGCAATCTTGGCTCACTGCAAGCTCTCTCTCCTCGGTTCACACCATTCTCCTGCCTCAGCCTCCCGAGTAGCTGGGACTACAGGTGCCCGCCACCACACCCGGCTAATTTTTTGTATTTTTTAGTAGAGACGGGGTTTCACCGTGTTAGCTAGGATGGTCTTGATCTCCTGACCTTATGATCCGCCTGCCTTGGCCTCCCAAAGTACTGGGATTATAGGCATGAGCCACTGCACCTAGCCTTGTCTTCATTATTTTTCTAAAGACCATTGAGTCTATGTTCTGTTAATGTTTCTTTCAAATTATATGGAATGATGAGGATGTTGGAGATGATAATTTCAGGGTCAAGGGACGAACTCTCTTTTACAAAGTTGAAAGGATGCTGGAAACTGCTTCAGAAAGCCTGACAGCTGGCTCATCTGGGGAACCATGATCCTGCCCACCCCACGGTATGTGGTGTATTTCATGGAGACACCTGCCCAGCCTGCACATGATACTGGGGATCAGTTGCACACCTGGGGTGGAGCCCGTGCTCCTTTCCTTGTCAGTCTCAGCTTCCCCATTTGTACAATGGGAGTGTTGGTGTCTGATTTAACTGAATAGGGTTGCTGTAGGGTGATCTGCAGGTGGCAAACCCAGGTGGCATCTCCACGTTGGGAATTGGAAGGCAGGGGCTGAGCAAGGCTGTAAGGGATGAGAGAAACCACGCGCAGAGGGAGTGCTAAAGATTTCAGCACCAAGCTGGGAGAAAAAGAGGGTGAGAGGAGAGAAGGTAGAAAGTGGGAGAGTGTGACTGTCCACAAAGAGAAGGCAAAAAAAGAAGAAGAGGAGAGAACAAGAGAAACAAAATGAGAAGGGAGAGCTGGTGAGTAACAGAGAGAGCCAGAAACAAGAAAGAGAGAATCACAGAGAGAGAGGGAAAGAAGAAAAAAGAGGAGGCTTGGAAAGAATAGAAGAGGGGAACAGAGGGTAGAGTGGAAGGAGGAAAGAGAGAGAAGAGGCGGGAAAAGAAGGAGGAAGAGGAAGAAAGGAGAGCAATGGAAAGCCAAAGAAATTCAGTGAGAAAACCTAATGCAGACAGTAGCGATGTTCTTAGGAAAAGCCCTAAGCAGAACAGCTGTGTGTGCTGGGAGATAGGACTTAAGATTAAAATAGAGGTTGTTAATTTGACTCAGGGTAAGTTTTTGAATCTTCACTGTGTTGAGATAAGACCATCCCAGGAAAAGACTACCGCAGTCGAAGTCTGCAGACCCAGGCCTTCTTTGGCTTCTGCCACCAAGAGCTGTGTGACCCTAGTTACAAGGGAGCAAAACCCCCAGCACAGCCCCTGATGTGCAGCCTGTGCTCCTTTCCTTGGCAGCCTCAGCTTCCCCATCTGTACAACATAAGTGCTGGTGTCTGGTTTAACCTAATAGGACTGCTATAAGGAAAAAGTGTGAAATGCTTGGAAAGCTAAGAGTGTACACGAGTGGAAGGGGGCATTGTTCTTCCTATTTCCTGCTCTTTTCATTTTTATTTGCATTTTAGGGCAGAGGTGAGCCAATTCTTCCTCTCAAGGCAAGCCTGGGTTGGCTTGGTGGGTTTGGCTCTATTCCTGAACTGTGCCCATAGCAGTCAATTATTCTCCAGGACAAGGTGACCAGGTGTCAGGCCCAGTTATTTCTGAGGTTCTCTTCCTCAATGCAACCATTCTCCTTTAAAAAGAAACTGAGGCACAGGAACCCTAGCTCCCCTGCCCAAAGATACCCAGCATGTCTAGGGCAAAGTCAGTATTTGCCAAAACTCAGCATTTCCCCTGAAGAGTCAGGTGGACACGTAGATTGCTGGGCTTACCTTTGCAGAAAGCAGGAGGCAGCCCCGGGAATGGAAAATGCCGAAAGATCCTGAGACTGACAAGAAAACCACAGTATCTGGCCAGACCTCAGCAATTGCTTTTCTCCACTGAAGATTCAGCAAGTAAATCAACCAGATGACATGGATAAGGGAGTAGAAATCCACGTGCTGTCCTGTGGCATTGAGGGCAGCCCCAAGGCACAGCGGAAACCACAGGCTGAAAGATGCAAGACAGGCTGGGCGCAGTGACTCACACCTGTAATCCCAGCACTTTGGGAGGCTGAGATGGGTGGATAACAAGGTCAGGAGTTCAAGACCTTCCTGGCCAAGATGGTGAAATCATCTTGTATTTTTGTAAAAATACAAAAAATGAGCCAGGTGTGGTGGTGGGCACCTGTAATCCCAGCTACTCAGGAGGCTGAGGCAGGAGAATCGCTTGAACCCGGGAGGGAGAGGTTGCAGTGAGCCGAGATCACACCACTGCACTCCAGCCTGGGCGACAGAGTGAGACTGTCTCAAAAAAAAAAAAAGGTGCAAGACAATGTCCATGAACATCAGTGAGTAAACGCCACAGGACAGAATGGCAATCTCAGGCCCTGGGGCAGGAAGACTGTTGGGATTTGGGGAGCATGGGGAGTTGGGTTTATTAATTTGTTTGTGCTTTTTTTGCTTTTATAATGCACCCCCGTTGCCAGAAATTCATTACAACCCTTTGGGGTATTAGAAAATTGGATAAATAACAAGACTAATTTGTTAAGGTCTGTCGAGACAGAAAAGAAAGCAGAATCTGTCAACCGCACAGTGATAAGGAGACAGGGTCATGCTCTGAGGTGGATCCTGGCCCGAGGAGCTCTCGGTGGGTCTGAGATTTAAACAGAAAAAAAACGTCAAGGGCAGAGCCCGCTAAAGAGATCCCGGGCAAGGCACTCCCACTGGTCAAAGATGGGGCCATTCGGGCATCAGTGGGATGGCTGCTAGGAATGGAAACATCGAAAGCTCACTGGGCATCTTGGGAGGATGGTAGGGAACTAACTATTCCAAAAACTGATAAATAAAGGGGAAAAATCAAGCATTTATCTTGCTTTTTTAAAAAAACATAAGAACTGTATATCAGGGAAATTGGATAGTTAATGAGGGGAAGTTTCTCTTTATAGAAGTCTTTCAGGCAATAAATAAAGAAGACACACTAGAACTTGAATATTGCCATTTTAAGTGAAACCATGAGGATGCAATCAGCAGAATGCAGACTATGAAAAATTCTACAGCATCTGATCAGATTCCTTCAACTGGTAAATTGCAGGGATAGAGTATCTGTAGATTAAGACTTAGAAGATATATCAACCAAGTAACCACTTACAAAACATAGACTGGATTTGGATCCCGAATTGAACACATTTTCTTTTAAAGGTATTAGCCATTCAAGAAAACCTGGATGCAGATTTGATATGATACTGAGGAATTGATAATTCGTTGTGATAATGGTATTGCTTATGTCTTTTGAAGAGCCCACGTCTTTGAGAGATAAACACAGAAATATTCGTGGTGTTTGGCATTTTCTCCAAAATAACTCATGGGCAGGGGAGACAGAGGGGGTCAACTATTGAGGATGGTGAGGGATACATGGGGCTTTATGCTACTATTCTCTCTACTGTGCATATGTTTGATATTTTCCATATATATATATTCGAGATGGAGTCTCTCTCTGTCACCCAGGCTGGAGTGCAATGGTGCGATCTCAGCTCACTGCAACCTCTGCTTCCCAGGTTCAAGCATTTCTCCTGCCTTAGCCTCTTGAGTAGCTGGGATTGCAGGCGCACACTGCCATGCCCGGCTACGTGTTTTTTTTTTTTTTTTTTTTTTGAGACAGAGTCTCGCTCTGTCGCCCGGGCTGGAGTGCAGTGGCGCAATCTCGGCTCACTGCAAGCTCCGCCTCCCGGGTTCACGCCATTCTCCTGCCTCAGCCTCCGAGTAGCTGGGACTACAGGCGCCCGCCACCGCGCCCAGCTAATTTTTTGTATTTTTTAGTAGAGACGGGGTTTCACCGTGGTCTCGATCTCCTGACCTCGTGATCCGCCCGCCTCGGCCTCCCAAAGTGCTGGGATTACAGGCATAAGCCACTGTGCCAGGCCTATTTTCCATATATATATATATATATATATATATATTTTTTTTTTAAAAAAGCAATCAACAATCCAGGAAGCGGGGCCTATGCTGGAACATCACCTCAAGGCCAAGCTTATAAAATCTACAGTTGATGAAATACTGCAAAGTGTTCATCAGCCTGTCATCAAGAAATGCTGGAGTGATGATGTCAACGATCATGCCAGTGAGGGGCTCTGGCAGCTGATTCCAAAGCCAGTGTAATATCTGATGCCTACTCACTGTCACCCCCAGAATACTGAGGGCCAAGATGGCAAACTGGTTCCGCCAAGGCAAGCAAGCCCAAACCATCGCTACCCAGGATGGAAGCCTCATTTCGCCAGGGCCACCCGTGAGGCAAGCAAATGAAATATTCACCTGGACTCACCATCATCAATGCTTCAAGAAAACTGTGGTATGGATGATCAAAACCATTTACCATCCCAGCCAGCCTGCCCCCTTCCAAAAGAAAGAGCATGTTTCAGCACCAGCTCCTACAAAGAAGAGTGACTGCTTTAAAACAGGGACTGTCAGATGGGCTAATTTCCTGAATGTTTCCCAAACATTTCTTTTCATTTCTTCCTATAAGAGATGCTTTCCACAAATACCAAGGTATTGATTTTCCAATTGATCGAGGTGGAGAATGTTTCATACAGTTATGACTCCTGACAAGTGGGGAATAAAAAGCCAATCATAATGAGTTCATTTACTTGGCTTGATTATATTACTTTATAACACAATGCATACCCAACACACTCTCTCAAGGACATCGCCCCTCTAGGCTGCCAGCTCTTCATGATGAGGCCGCTTAATGCTGAAATCCATCTTACTGCATGATGTG
Organism: Symphalangus syndactylus; assembly: GCF_028878055.3. Classification (NCBI taxonomy): domain Eukaryota; kingdom Metazoa; phylum Chordata; class Mammalia; order Primates; family Hylobatidae; genus Symphalangus; species Symphalangus syndactylus. The sequence continues at coordinate 13,734,389 of NC_072446.2, read as the reverse complement.
TGGATTTTAAAATCATCCTTAGTGGACTTTAAAAAAAAGTGCCATAGCCATGCTATGGACTCTTCCCCTACACCCATGAAGACTTGACTGATAGAGTGAGAATGACTCAGATTTGGGGATGGGGGTTATAGAGGGTGTTTGTTGATGAACGAAGCGGGGGGAATGCAGTGAAAGCCTAATTGTCAGTTATAAATATGCTGTATTTTCCCTATTGATTATATGACATTGAAATTAAAAGGATTACCTTATTAGATCATATTTAGGCATAAGTATGCCCTTCGTGCTTGACTCGGGGCACTTGCAAGAGACTAATTATTTGAGATGAACAGCACAGTCTGTTCAGCGCCCCAGACGGTCCAAGTGCTGCCCCTATTCCTATGCAGATGCTGTTGGACTCTTCAGTCTCTTTCATGAAGTTCATAGAGATTCTCTGTTCTGACCAGCCTCCTGTGGCTACACAGAGCCCTCCTATACATCTTCTCAGCAAATTAGGAGATGGGGCCTAAATAGGACTTCTGTTTGAGGATTTGGATGGCTGGCGCATCGTTTTCCATAAGCTTTTTGGGGCAAGGTCTGGAGTTGAGTGGTCACCAACAGAGCCTGGCACTTCTTTAAATAAAATGTCTTACAACAAAACCCCAGCGCTCCAGCGCTCCCAGGAAATGAATCATGGAGGTCTGCCTGAGGTGACTCTGTGGAGAGCAGAGCATTTATCCCTGTGGACACCACAAAGCCTTCTTGTTCATCTTCTTGGGTGACTTGTTTTAAAAAATAGATTCCTGCTCCTCCCTGCCTTCTGAACAGTGTCTATTGAGCACAATTTAGTTCTTCCTTGATGAGTGAGGTCAGCCCTTCCCTCACCTTCCAGAGCTCAGCTCAACTAGGCTGCAGGGCAGACGGGCCCGTGGTCTGCACATTTCTCATGAGAATGAGCTATAAGGGACAAAGCCCCATCCTGCCTCTCTCCATGGACTGTGGCTGAGCAGCATGAGACTTCTGGACCTCAGGGTCCTCGTCTGAGAAGGGTGCTTCTTAGTGGGGCCAGAGCAGGAATTCAGCGAACAAGTAAAGTGATCATAACGCTGAAAATGCATGGGTCATTGTGGGGGGATGCTAGGCCTCCAGAAGTGCCAATCTTAGCCACTCTTGACTATCATAATGCCAATTTCTTGCATCAGAGATTCTTGGCCAGCCACATTTGCTCCCCACATGCTTAGACTGTGGTTACTAGGGACTCCTCCCATTTGCTATTGAATTCCTCTTTGTTCTAAACCTGAGGCCTGGAACCACCCACCCAAATGGAGTGAAGGTGGTGTCCGTCCCCACTTTCCCCACTGTACCTGCTGTCACCACCTTCTCTCTGCCTGCTCGGGGTGGGTGGGGCCCTCTCCACATGCCTCCTTTTCCTCAAGGGTGACCTGGTGAGATGAGATGTTCCAACAGCCCAGTGTTGACCCCAAGATGGGGTCCCATTCCAGCTCCATCATTCCTTCTCTGTGTGGCCTTGGACAGGTCATTGCACCTCTCTGAGCCTCAGTATTCTCCTCTGGAAAATGGAGCTACAACCCTTAAGCTTCAGGGTTGCATCTGAAGAGTTAGGATCAAAATAAATAAACTCGTGCAAATTCCCAGCACTTGGCAGGGGCTCCGGAGGGGGGCAATTAATCTGCCCATTCGTCCAGGCAAGGTGAAACCAGGCTTTGATTTTGGCTGAGTTGTTTAATTTTCACTTCTGCTAACAGCCTGCCTTTAATGTGACCTCTCTCCTCATTCATTTCTGGCTTTCCGAGCTACCACGGAAACCACTCTAGGCAAAACAGTAAAAGTGAATGATAAGTCAGAGCCAGGTTCATTCTCGGTAATATAGAACTTGGCCACTAAAGCAATTACTTAATGTAATGTTCCCCAGGAAGGGAAGGGGATGCTGAGCTTATTGAGTGGGTGCCTACCATGTGCCAGGCCCTGAGCCAGCCACTTCATCTCCTCCAAGCCTCCCTGGCACACAGATCCCAGAGGTTTGCACTTCTCTGACATCCCCATTTGTCTGCACCCACTAATCATGGGCCATTATTCCATCTCTACCTTCAGACAAGACAACTCTTGGCCATCACATTTCCTTAACACTCCAAGCCACTATGCCAAGTCCACAGGCTGCAGATAGAGGATCCATTTTCTGGCAAGCTTGGCCAGTGGGCATGTTCCATTCCCTTGCCACACCTTGGTAGAGGCAGGAATGACCACCAGGGGTACTTGGTGGGGAGTCCGCCCCAGCTGTGGACTGCAGAAGGAACTCAGGCTGCAGGGCTGTCCAGGAAGGACCTCAGGCTGAAAGCAAGTAGGCTGGAACTCTAGACCCCAGGCAGGCCCCTGCACCTTGCTGAGCCTCAGTTTCCCCCTCTGTAAAAGACCAGGATGGAGCAGGGCCATGTTTCCAACTCCCTTGTAGTCCGTCCCCACGAGCCTCACCAGCCCTCAGATTAGCCTGGGGCAGGTTGGAACCGCAGAGGAGTAGTGGGTGCCATCGCTTCTGGGCCCACAGGCCTGAGCTCTGTTCCCAGAGTCCTGCCCTTTCATAGTCTTGAGCCCTAAGAAGCTGTGCTTCTCACAAGTTCCCCACCTGCTTCATTTCTATGCCTGCCCCTAGCAGAGCTCCTTCTAGAGCTCCCTGCAACATGAGCCAACAGCTGTCTGCTTCTCCACCTGCCCCAAGAGGGTGGAGGCTCTGTTCCATCATGTTCTCTTGCATACACCATGAACAGGCCACGAGGCCAAAGGAAGGCCAGCCTGGGGGCCGGGGGACCTGGACTCTGCTGCCTGCCCTGCCCTGGGCTCCCTCCCACCTCGTGGCCTCTGGTTTGCTGTGCCCTCTTCCTGGGGTGTTCTTCCTTTGATATCCTCACGGTTCCGGCCCTCATTCTCTCGTGGTCTCCCCTGACCTCCCGGTGCTTAACGCCACCCAACCCTCTCAGTCCCCTCACTAGCCTCCACCTTTCCCCACAGCTCTTGCCACCACTTCCCATTACAAGTATCTCTGCTTGCTTGCATATGTTCGTCTGCTCCTTTGGAATCTCATCTGTGGGGTCTCACTGCCTGCCCAGCTCCCAGCACAGTGCCTGACACAGAACAGCCATCCATCAGTGTTTGTTGAATGAATGAATGAATGGGGGAAATGTAGAATCTTAGATGAGTCTTTTGTGTCCCTCCCACTCAGGGCCTCTTTAAAATAGCAAGAGTTGCACTAGATGGCATTTTTCTAATCACTGTGTCTGAATGGTTCACTCAACAACTCTTCTTAGAGTTGGTTCTTTTTAGAGAAGGTTCTATGAAGGCAGGCTCTGGAGAAATCCAGACTCAGTCTCTGTCTTCCACCAAGGAGCTCCCACTGGGGTATGGAGAGGCTCTGGTCTGGAATGAAGCTCTCCTCTGAGCAGTTTGAGGAGTAGGCAGAGGGCATGACACATGACAATAGGTACAGCATCTTGTGGGTCCCCGTCACACATTCCCAAACAGCACAAACACAGGAGGCACCAGGTCAGAATCTCACGCAGGGCAGGGACACCACCCAGAGGACGAAACACAGGGAGTGCATGGGGGAAACCTTTCAGGGAAGTGTGGCGTCTGCAGGTCTCCTTAGCTTGGTTTTCATTCCCTGGCTGAGATCGGAGCATTTCAAATTAGGGTAAAAAGGGAGTTTTAAAAAACACTCACTGGACCTTAAATTATAGGTCTACGCTCTGCAGCAGAGAGGAAAAAAGGTCTCAAAACCTGCCTCTGAGTCTCCAAACCCCAACAGCACACATTTTCTGTGAAGGCCATTTACCACCTACAGCCTGAGCCTGACGATCGCAGAGGCCACAAGCTTCAGGATGTGTATTTCCAGAATGCACCTAGAAACACTTGAGGCCCATTAACCACTCCTAGAAATTTCAGCAAACGTGTGGTCAGCGTGTTCATTGCCGAGTCTCCATCACTTGCTTCCTCCTCTGAGGGGAAGAGAAAAGCTTTGACAGGCTGCCCAAGCACCCAGTGATGGTGTGGGGTCCAGTTTCTTGTTTAAAACAACATGCAGACCTCTGCATTAAAGACGAAGCCAGAACATAGCAGAGAAAACTAGGAAGTGGTAGATTTTTTTTTAACGCCATTTTCTGATAATACTAAATATCTATAGCAAGGCCCCTCTGCTTCCAGACCAGGCTCCCTCTTCTCTGCTTCCCAAGTTTTCTGTATCACTTTCTGCCATAACATCACTCTCCCCATACTCCAGGTATCTGTTAATATTCCTGTGTCCCCCTCTGGACCAGGGATTGGAAAACTGCTTCTGTAAAGGGGAACATAGTAAATATTTTAGACTGTGTGGGTCATATGGCTGCTGTCACACTACTCAACTTGCATGGTGGCATGAAGGTGGCCATGGACAATACGTAGATGGCTTTATCCACAAAAACAGGAGTGTTGGACTTGGCCCAGGGGCCATGGTTGGTTGACTTCTGTCCTGGATTGGGTTGCTTGAGGGGAGAAAGACCAATTATTTCCTTTTATCACTTCCATGCTTATCTTGGTGCTTGGCACATAAAAGGCACTCACTAAATGCTCAATGATTGATGCACAAATGAATAAAGAACAAAACTATATGTCCAAGAAGAGTTGAAGTTTAACCAAGAGAAGCCGTCCTACATTTGTTGTTCTTTAACAGTTGAGAAAGATTCTAATTTGGAAAAATGAAAGCAACTAGCATGTACTAAGTACTCAGAATGTGTCAGGTACTGTGCTAAGTGCCCCACATTGCTTATTTTGATCTCATCCATAAGCTAAATCAAGCACATGCATGTTCCTGAAATCACTTGTAAGCAGCTCGTTCCCTAAGTAAGCAAACACAGAAATCACCGTCACTCTTCATTTGTAAATAATGCATTCACTGAAAGTGCAGTGGCAACTGCCAACCCAGCCAGTATCAGAATCATCATGTTATTCTGAATTTGAAGGTCCAACTAACGTAAATGGCTCCCCATGGCATCAGAGTCAAATGCCTAGCTGCTTCACAAGAGCAAGTAGGGAGACGGTGGGAAATCAGCAGCGAGTCCACCCACCTCTGGGACAGTGAGCTGCCCCTTTTCTGCCTGCCCCCAACATAAAATGTCAGGGAGGCATTTGTTGAATCAGGTCAACAGTCTCAATTAGTTTTTGTTGTTATTGTTGTTTCTGGTATGTTTTTATAAAGACAGGGTTTCACTATGTTGCCCAGGTTAGTCTCAAACTCCTGGTCTCAAGCAATCCTCCTGCCTCAGTCTCTCAAAGTGCTGGGATTACAGGCGTGAGCCACTGTGCCTGGCCTCAATTAATTTCTTTTTTAAATGAATCAACTGTTGGCCTGAAAGCCCAGGATTCTTGGTAACACTCAGAGCAACCCAAGATGCATCATGCAGGACTTCTGGGGGAAAGTGACATCTTCAACTTTGTGGCACCTTCACCCAGGCTGTCCACACTTTGTCTCCACAACTCACCCAGCACAGTGCTGCTTGCTTTGTCTGCTAAGTTCTGAGTTGCATCCTTTTCCCTCGTCAGGCCCTAGGCTAAAAATCAAAGGCAGAGTACGCTTAGGCATTGAAGCATGGGAAACGGAGTGTCACCTGGCCAGCTGGTTTTATCAAAGCCTGTAAGTAAAATGGGTTCAAGCCACTAGGAAATATTGGGTAGGAGGCATGGTCACTGACTTGGTCATTTAAAAAAATCCAGCTTGACTTGGTTCATTCTACACTGTTGGGAATCACGTCTATGCTTCTCTCATCTTCTCAGGCACAATTGACTCCAGAAACCCAACTAGAAGAATGCCTTTCCCTTCATGATTTAGCTCTTACCTCTTTTGATGTTTCCAAATTGTAACCTTAAGCCTGCGAGGGGGCGGGGTGGAGGGGAGAGGAGAAAGAGTGAGACTCCTCTGTTTACAAAAGTATTCATTTCCATTGGATTTGACAGCAAACTCCCTAATCAATTTTTAATATTGTGCTTATTTATTACATTAACTAAACAATGCATGCACATACTTAAAAAATATTTCAAAAGGCACAAAAGGGTAAACAGTGAAAAGCAACTCTCCTTCCCACGTTTGTCTCCCTCTCCCCCTGAGGCAAGCACCACTGAAGGTTTCTTCTTTGCTCTTCCAAAGATATGCTTTGCATGTAAAAGCATGTGCATATATATCTTTTTCTTAAACAAATGGTAGCACATTCTACACACAGTGTTCTGCACTTTGCTTTCTTCACTTGGCAATAGATCTTGAAGCTCATTCCATATCAGTATATATAGAGCTGCCTCATTCTTTTTAACGGCTGCATAGCATTACGCTACTGAGACAGACCACTATTTGTTTAACCAGTCCCCTAGTGATGGCCATTCACTCCCTGCTGGAGTTTTTTAGAGAATGAGATTAACACTAGATGAGCAGGAACACAGCACCTGAACAAGGTGAGGCATCACTAGCACAGGCAAGCGGAGGAGAAAACTCCTTGCAGAAGGAATCTTAAAGAAAAGAACATCCAACAGGAGCTGCACATCAGTTTCCTCCTTCGAGTTGCTGGGGGATATAGATCACAAAGCCTTTATAATGTCGGAAATGAGCAGGGGCTGGTGCTTCTGGGACGTTACAATGGCAATCTGGTCCCACACATTGTCAGCCTCCTCCATATAGTGAAAACAACAGGCCCACCAGAGAAAACCCTCACCCCTTCACCTATTCAGTGAGTTGATCCAATGGGGCCCAGGTGGACACAAAAGAGAACGTTTCTCCCCAAGTTTTCTCCTCATCCTACAGCAGGGCTCCATTTCATTCCACGTTTCTGAGCACATTATTTCAGGGATTAGAGAGTGGGAGAAAGAGCACATTGCTCATTCGTGTAGCTTGTAACTCCCGAGAGACCCGACCATCTCACCAGCACCATTTCCATTCTCTTTACGGCTTCCAACTCCTACCTCGGGTATGAACAAAGCAGGGCAAAAACCAAAACAAACATCACGATGTTGACGGGAAAAAAAAACAAAACAAACTTTACAATCCCTGGGGAATAAAAGGAATCAAACTATGGTATTTTGTGTACTTTTTTTGCAAGGTGGTAGGATTGTTGCACAGTTTGATCGGGAAAACAGATGCAGGCACTAAGACGACCACAGACTCCTGTGGCTCAATTTTTCTTATGAGAAAACGAATTGCTTTGGCAATATACCACCTTTTAAAATAAGGATTCTGCGAAATACCCTAACATATTAGTGACTCAGTGTAAAAATTAAGAAATGTTTAAAAGCCAAGTTGTATGGCCAGCATGTTAATTTAGTTGAAGTACAAAATGGTAAAAATGAAAACAAGTCCCTAGGCACGTAGAACATCCACGAAGCAGAGGCTCTGCCCGAGAGGCTCTTGGAGATGCTCAGTAAAGGAATCCCGGCAAAAGCAAAGTGACAGCTCAACAGAGGGCAACCACGGCACCTGCAGGGGAACCAAAGGCCCCTGTCCTGTCCACTAACCCTGCGAAGACACACGAGGCTCGAGGCTCTATCTTCTCCCAGCACCTTCCAAAGAACACCTACAAATGGGTGACTTGGCAAATGGAAAGTAAATCTAATTCCTGTCTCCTGAGCTAAGCACATTCTGAGTCTATTAGCAGAATCTCCAAATGCTACCCCAGGGACAGCAGTACCTGTCAGGTGTGTCTTTCTGTTGAACAGGAATATTTATGCAGGCTGGTGGTCTTCAGAAAGTCTTCATTAAAGTAATGAAGTTGAAGGATGGGTGCTAGCAGAAAAACAGAAGGCAATAGAATCTTAGCGAACAGCAGCACCACGTCAAACTGCTCCAGGCCTGCATCACGGAACGTGGAATGTGCTACAGGGGAGAAGCAGATCTCAACCTGGGTCCTACCGCCAAAGATGCCTGCCTTGACAGGTCCCACAGCCCTTTCTTTTGATATCTAAATGGCATTTGGTTGTGAGCGGCTGAGGTGGGGCCCACCCATGGTCCTTTAAGCTCATGTGACCTGAGAAAGTGCGGCATTTTCAGAGAACCATCTAGGACACGTGCTTTTGGTGTGGACTCAACAGCCAAAGTTGAGGGGTGCAAGCTGAGGATGGGCTTTGGTGAGAGTCTGGTGAAGCCCCTAGGAGGGAGTTAGAGCACTGTGGGGCTTCAGTTCGTGGGCTCCAGGCCCACATCACAGCAGAGCAACAGAGCAGACCCCAACAGAGCAGGAGTGTCCAGGCAGCAAGATGCTGATGGGTTCTTGCCATGTCCTCCCTACCCTTGATGTGGGAGCTCCAACCTTGAAGCCTTGGAGCTGGAAAATGGAAAATGCATCTTCAAAGACCTTAAGCAGCTGGGAGCTTTGCAGAGGCATCCAACATGGACAGAACTAACTAGAAGAGTCCCTCTCTATCACATTCGGTGCTTATGATGGCCCCATGGGGAACCTGAGGCCATGGGGCCACCATAAGCAGCTCCTTTGGCAGATGCAGGTTCTAGTAAATATTTCCTCTACAAGTTTCCACACAGGAAGCCGGGGGGCTGGCTACAGTCTGCAACTACATCTGCTTCTGATCCCAGAAGCCCATCAATTCTGGCAGAACTAAGGGTCTTTTAGCAAATTGAACTGCAGAAGCTATGACCCATGAGTTTGAGAAGCCAAATTCTTATCCTTTTTCAGACAGCCCCAGAGTTTGGTTGAAAAATCCATCAAAGCTTTGAAACTGCTAAGTGTAGACAGCCCTAAGGGCCACCACTGAACGAGACACCATGACCATCCAAAAGCACTTCAGGACACTCTTCCAATTATTGTTGTGTATCTGCAATTCAGGCAGAGCCCCTGATAAAACGCACTGCGGGTTATTGGAGAAATGAAAAGAGCTGGAGCCAGCAGGGAGGGAGCCGGCTGCAACCTGGAAGGGCCAAGCGTGAGTTCGGAAGTACAAACACCCCCGTGCAGAATATTTTCCATCGGAAATCTTTGCTGGAGAGAGCCCAAGCTCATTCTCATAGGAGGGTCTGCGCCAGTTTTTATGAGACTCCAAAATGAAGTTGGAGTTTGGGCCTTTAGCTTAGTTGCCTGCAGAAAAAGCAAGCTCAGAGCTGGAGGAAGTGAACCACCTGGGAAGCCAGGAAGCCCTGGGGCTGGGAATTTTGTCTGTTTATTGAGTGATTTGGGTGGTATTGGAAATCAATCTCTCCCTCTCTCTGGGCCTCTCGCACACACACCCTCTCTCTCTACCTGCGTGTGGGAACTTCAGGGTTATCTGGAGGGAAGGGTTGGAGTGTGTGGTGTGGATGAGGCCATGTGACCTTATTGATAAATGCAAGTGGTCTCCCAGCGGTTTCTCCTGGGGCCTCTACCATTGTCCTGTGATGCTGGGAGCTGCCCATCCTGTGTGAGAGCAGGAACCAGAAGGCAGACGGGACAGAGGAGGGCTGGGGCCAGCCCTGCAAGTCCAGTTCCCCAGCCAGCGTGGGGCTATGTTTTCTAAGCCCTGTCCCCTGAGAATGCTGGCAATGCCAACACGGAGGTGTTCAGGAAGGACCTGAAGTCACTGGGCTTTGGCCTGGGTCTCGCCTTCTGTCTGGTCCCCAGGGTCACCCAGATGTGCAGCCTCTGGACGTGGCTCACCTCTTCCCTTTTACAGAGCTGATCCTCCCACTTCTCCTCATCTGTGGCTGCAGCCATCAGGAAATGTCGGCCAACCATGCCTAATGTGGGTCCTGTGACTTTTGCTTGAGCTGGGGTCAGATACTTAGCTGAGTGACTGCGTGCAGGAGTTGCGGGAGAAGCACAGCCTCCCCCAACCCATGGAGACAGCACCGGGCAAGTGCAGGCACCGAGGCTTCCCCACAGCGTTTGTCCCACAGGCACTGAGCAGGGCCAGAGTTGGTAGTGCAGGAGGCAGGGGCTCCAGGCTCAGCAGAGCAGCACAGCAGGAGCTTGCCGCTGTGCATTCACCTGTACAAGGCCACCCAGGGCAGGAAGAGAAAGAGGTGGATGATCCTGTAGGGCACACCCAGCTACTGGAGCTGTCAACCACAGCAGGGCTCTGTGGCTGTGGATCCAGGAGAACCTGGAGGAAGGAGCCCAGAGCGGGATGCTGGTGGGCCTCGCCTGGGTGTTGGGGGAGGAAAGTGGGGAGGAGGCCGTCAGGGTCGGCTCTGTTTGGCTGGGCCCCCAGTGTGAAGAGAGCACGCTTTCTCCCGCCATTGTCACCCTCTCCCTAACTCCTCTCCAGTTGGGTGGTGCGCCCAGGGGTGCATTCTTAGAACCCCAGGAGGAAAAGATAAGAACCGACAAGAGAGTCAAAGCTAAGGGGACACAGAGGCCTCCTCCAAAGCCCTCTCATGGTCCCCACCACCCTGAGCAAGGGCTGTCTTCAGATAGGAGACATGGCTCACATCCCACCTATGACCAGAGAATTCCAGACCCCAACAACAAAGGCCAGCATGGAAGAGCTCTGCCCCCAGTGTGGGCATTTCCCGGGACCATGGTGGGCCCTGCCCTGAGCTTCTGGTTGTGTCCTGGGTCACGTAGGACCACTGTGTGTCCCCTGAGAGCCACCTGAAGAAAGAGAGCAAGCAAGAGAGAGAAAGACAAAGAAGGGAAGACAGAGAGAGAGGAGGGGAGGGGAGGGAAAGAGAGAGAAAGAAAGAAGGAAAGAAAGAGAGGGGGTGAAGGGAAAGAGAGAGAGAGGGGAAGGAAAATAAATTCTAAGTCCTCCGTGGCATTCGGTCTTTCAGGAAGTCATTATTAGGTGCCACCTGTATGCCCAGCTCACGCTAGGCATTGCAGAGGCCACTAAAGAGCTGGAGGCATTAGCTCTGTCCTCCAAGGAGTCAAAATGTAGTTGGACATAAATGATCCAAAGAAATTGCTGGAACCCAAAGAAGAGGGCACGTGATGTTGGATGTGTCTCCTGTCTCGTTCCCAGCAGGAATGAGGATGGGGAGATGGGAACGTGGACCACCCTCACTTCCTTGGGCCACCACATGAAAAAGCCTAGTACAGTGACTCTCAGCCATGGGCAATTTTGCACCCCTCCCCTCACCCCGGGGACATTTGGCAAGCCTGGAAATATTTCTTTTGGATTGTTGATTACTAGGGATGTGGGGAAATGCTACTGGCATCTAATGGGTAGAGTCCAGGGATGCTGATAAACATTCCACAATGCACAGGACAGGCCCACAACACAGAATTATCCAGCCCCAAATGCCAGTGGTGCTGAGATTGGGAAAACCAGCTCTGGTACCGCAGCTAAGAGCACGGGTTTGGCCGGGCATGATGGCTCACGCCTGTAATCCCAGCACTTTGGGAGGCTGAGGCAGGTGGATCACCTGAGGTCAGGAGTTCAAGACCAGCCTGGAGCCTGGCCAACATGGTGAAACCCTGTCTCTACTAAAAAATACAAAACATTAGCCAGGCGTGGTGGCAGGCACCTGTAATCCCAGCTACTCGGGAGGCTGAGGTAGTAGAATCCCTTGAACCCGGGAGGTGGAGGTTGCAGTGAGCCGAGATTGCGCCACTGCACTCCAGCCTGGGTAACAAGAGACTCGGTCTCAAAAAAAAAAAAAAAAAAAAGCACGGGTTTAAAGTCAGCCAGACATGATTGCATGTGGGCCCGGTACTTCACTGCTGGGCTCTTCTGTCTCCTCATCAGTAAATTGAGGATGATGATTGTGAGAATGGAATGAGATGGTTCACAGGGAAGGCTTGAGGGCAGTGCCTGGCTCATGCATTTAAAGTGTTTGTTCTCACCGTTATTAAAAACCTGAAAACTGCCAAGCTAGGACAGAAACTTGTGAGCTTTTTGCTCCTCAACCCAGATTTTTCTTGCCCATGGAACACTCCCCAAGAAGGCGCAAGGCGTAGCTTGGCTTATCTTGGGATCTGCCTTGGTGCTGCTCCCAAACGTATGTAACCAGCTCTCAGGATCCCTATGACATGGCCGGCCAGCCCCACCTTTGAGGGGTGAGATGTGTGGACAGGGATCCAAGCTGACTCATCCCCTCTAGAAGACAAGTGTCCATTCCCTCTCACTCCTATTGTTGTCTTAGGGATGAAGGGTTTGCATGTACAAGCCTAGGGTTTGGGACAGTGTGGGGTTTGGAAGCCTTCCTGGGGGTGCCAAGGGGCTCAAATCAGAGACGGGCTTTCTCTGTTCCAGCAGGAAAAAAGCTGATGAGTCCAGCTCCAAGCTCTGCCCCTGGGGCTCCCTGCAGTGCAGAAGGGGCAGGTCCCACCAACTCCCATTAGGGGACAGCGTCACTTGGCAGGGGAGGAGGGCTGCCCAGGGCTGGCCTGGCTAAGAGCTCTCTGAGGCATGTTCCTTGTGGCATGACCAGGACGCTGAGCTGGGACTCGGGGACTTGGGCCTGCCGGCTGGAAGCCAGCAGGGAGGGCTGTTGTTGGTTAACTCTCTGGTAACAATTTGTACAAACGCCACCAGGCCCATGGAAGCCTTGCTTTCATAGGAGCTGTGGTTCCCCAAGGGCCTGTTGCATATCCAGAGTCCTCTGCACGTCTTTTCCTTTCCTTCCTTCCAGAAGCCTGAACTTGACCTCAGCGGCAGGGCTGCGGCGACCTTGGCTGCCCTTTCTGCCTCTTACCCGGCCTTCTGTCTGGCCCATTATTTCTTTAGCTTTTTGGAGAATCATCCGGGGGTGTTTGCATCCTACTTCCCTTCCCCAGCCCCAGCAGTCCCCACCCGCAGCAACAGCAGCCTCCACACATCAGTGGCACTCAGCGGCCTCTGTGGCCCAGAACGCGGGGTGTTTAAACGCTCCAGCCGCTTCAAGGTCTCCCACGTCCATCCACTCAGTAATACGTGATGTATCATGCATACAACTATGAACAAAACCAACCCCTGTGCACGCATCCATGCTGCGTGCAGCCTGGTAGCTGTATAATACCAGCTGTAATAGAGACATTTGAGAATTGTGCACACACACAAATATAAAATTACAGCTGTGATCAGAACCGTGACAACAGGTACACAGTGGTGACAGAGCCTGAAATTGAGAGACTAGTCAGAGAGGCCAGGGGAGGCTTCCCAGAGAAGGTGAGGACTGGGCCTCGGGAAGGAATAATGAGGGCCACCTGAGTCAAGAAGGGAGCAAAAATGAGCCTGACATGAGCTTGACTCCCAGAGAGAGGGATTGAGGAGGAAGCCAGGGGAGCTGGAGCCCAGAAAGCAAAGATTGTGATGTGATTGAAGACAGGAGAAGGAGGCCATAGGGAAGGTTTTAGGCAGAGGAGGGACAAGGTTAGATTGACTGGAAAGGAAGTTTCTAGCTGCAATGTAGAGAATAGACTGCAGGGGACAAGCATATTTGGACAGATCAGTTGGGGGGCATTGCAGAGGTGCAGGGAAAATCGGGGATTCATGCACTGGGAGGGTGAGGTAGAGGAGAGAGGAAAATGGGTGATTCCAGAGAAATCTAGGACAATCAAAAGCACCTTATTGTGGATTAGATAAGACTTGAGGGTGAGGAAGGAAACTTGCTTACAAATTTCGGATGGATGAGACACCATTCACCAAGGCAGGAAACTGGGAGACCAGACGTCGGGGGAGAAGTCCTGGGCCTGGTTTGGAGCCGGTGAGGTCTGAGGACCTCTGGACCATCCAGGGCCATTCTCCATGTGAGCCCACGCTCCTTTCCAACCCAGAGCTGCTCACTCCACACTACAATTCATGGACTTAACCAGGGATAGTTCTCCAGCCAGGAGTGAACTTCCTGCCCCCTCTCCCTAGACCCAACCCTTCATCCAAGGCAAGCTCTTCCTCCAGGAAGTCCTACTGGATAAACCAGCTTTGGTCCAGCACCCCTCACTGAAGCAGTGATGAGAGACCCAGGTACCCAGTTACCATCTTGCAAGACCAAAGCCTGCAAGAAGCGCTTCCCCGCACAAAAAAGAGGTTCCAACTCTGCTTCTCTTTGCCTTTTACCCTAGTTATTCACATGCACATCCTGGTGCCCTGCCTGGAGGACAGACACCCTGCCCTGTAGTCTTTGTAGCCTCCACAACCCCACGCCCAGGGTCTTGCACTGAGCCATTGCCTAGCACCGGCATTGAACCACAGCTTCCCCTCCAAGCCCTGGTGGTGCACAGCCACATTTACATCCCAGCATATGCATTCCAAATAGGCTGCAGGAGGTGCTTGCTAAAACACCATTCCATCTTGTGCTCAGAGCCGAGGTCGAGCAAATGGATCTGTGCAGAAAATGCTCTTTAAAATGCATTATGCTCATGAGTTTAAAGAGACGCCTGCTGCTCAGTGAATTTAAAACAGGAGCAAGCCGGTGATGAACGACCTCAGGTTGTTACAAGGCTAAGAAACAAGGAGCTCTGTCTGTCTGCCTGTAAATAAAGTGTGGACATATATCACCTACAGGGCTTTGCCGGAGGGAGACTCTTAAACCTGTTGGACAGGAAAACACAGTTCCCAGCTCATCAGAATATCATACAATAAGGTTCTTATTCGGAAAAAATATGAAAACAGTCACAGCTGTGGGGAGGGGGCCCCCCATACCCATGATGGAGGACAGGGTCTCAGGGATGGCATGACTCAGGGTCACGGTCCTACTTGGACTTGCTTGGGTGTGAAGGTGGCTCCTACGCTGAGAGCAAACACCTGGGAAGTGACCTCAAGGCAGGAACAAACAGGTGTGATTGTTGTTGAGTTTTTTAAAAAAACTAATATAGCAGATTTTATTTTTTAACTTTTCTATGCTGGGTGGCACTACGAAGGTCCTAGCCTGGCTTAATGGGGGAGGAAATTAGTTGAGGTCATCTATAGTATATTAATTATATCCTTCTGTGCCCACTCCTCCTAGAGCCAGCGGTGAAATTAACAGTAGAACAAGCTGTTAGCAAGCCATGATTAAATATGCCCCATGTCCAGTGCACTGTGGTAGGCACTGGCGGGGGGTGGGAGGGGGGATTAAAGACCTCCAGAAGCCCTTCTGCTGCTCCAGGGCTCTGCATACAGATGCAAGGCAGCTCTGGAGCAATTCTGGAGCTAAGTGCAAAGCAATGACTCCACTCTGGGCAGCTGAACTGAGAAGGGGAAGGCACCCCACTGTGATGGGCTAGAGAAGAGAGGTTTCACAGGTGAGCCATGTTTTCAGTTTACGCTCACTTTGGGGAGCAGAGTTGGCTGTCTGCAGACTTCTTTTCTCTGTATTACAAATCATCCCAGGGTCCCTCTGGGCCTGGGTGTTGGTGTCGTCATGGGGCTGTGCACAGAAACAGATACAAGATGAAGAATGGGCTCCACCCCACCAAGGTGAGCAGATGTATAATCACCCTGGCGTGAGTGGTTCGGACAATTATTCATACAGACTGTTTCTTCCAAGATGGACAGCTTCTCATCAAGGCTCAGGGAAGCTGGGTTTGTGACCTTGAGCAAGTTATTTGCTTCTGGAAACCCCAGCACCCCTATCTGCAGATGAGTAGTGCCTGCCAACCAGTCCCCAGGGTGCATTCATGAGCCCGAACCACCTCCACCACTTCCGCATGACGTTTATTGGGCAAAGCAATGAATGATGCACGGGTGCCAGATGCCCTGCGCTGGGAGGCAGGCTTCTTGCTTAGCTCCTCAGGGCAAGCCTCATTCATTGAGCAAGCATTTACTGAGCACTTGCTGAGTACCAGGAGTGTGCTGGCCACAGCACAGAACTGCAGGTACGCTGCCGGCTGGCACCACTTTGGCTTGCTGAGCTTGGAATTTCCATGGTGGTTTAACTCAACCCTGCACACATTTCACAGCAGGCTCCCCACCCTCCACTTGCTAAGGAGACAACGGAGCAGATGGTGAAGGCGGAAACTCTGGTGTCGCACTGCATGGGTTCAAATCCCAGTTTGCCACTGAATGCTGTAATGTGAGCAGACAACACTCCCTCGATGGAATGAAGGGCGTGATCATGTCAAGCACTGATGAGGAGGATACTCTCAATAAACTGACCTCCTGTTGCTGTTACTATTATTATGCTATTTTTAAAAGAAAGTGTGTGCTTGCTGTGGCACGTGGCTGTGCAGAGCCAGGTAAGGATGTCTCAGCTGGCCTTCCTCCCTGCCTGAGGCCCACGGCACAGAGCGCAGCTCACGATCTTCACTTTTGCTTTGTGACTTTGGGAGGTGCACCCCCATCTCTCCCTGTTCCTCGAGGAAAACACAGATTTTAAATCTTCCGCCTTCTCTAGAGTCCCCTGTGAGGCTGACTGGTGTATAAAAAAGCCCTCCACAGGAAGAAGAGATCGCAGAGTAGAATATTTTAAATTGAGGCTACTTGCCTCCAGAAAGCCCTGCCTCTGGGTCTCTGGCCCATTGAGCAGGAAGCGCTTCTCCAAAATCTCAGCTGTGTGCAATGATTCCCAGCAGAGAGGCTCACTGCCGTAGGGGCGGGACCCTGAACCACGTGTGGCTATTTAAAACATCCAAAACGTGATTACTTCAACATGGAGATAAGATAAAAAATACTGCAATATTTACAGTTTTTTTTCTATACCATGTTTTCAAAATCTGGTGTGTATTTTTGCTCTTACAGCGTATCTCAATTCAGATGCTGCATTTTCATCAGAAACACTCGATCTGTATTTAGATTTCATAAAATGTAAAGTGGAAGACAGATTCATACATTCGGGTTGTTCCAAACAAGCATTAAAGTTTTCCAATAATTGAATCAAGTGTTACTTTTTTTTTTTCATTTTAATTAAAGGACACCTCTGCTCCTTGGTCACGCTGGCTCCCACCACAGCGGTCCACGCTCAAGCCCTGCTATAAGCCACAGCTGGTAAAACCTCCCAGTGGCTTCTGAATTAATCACAAGACAACCTCCCAGAGAGGCCGTCCCAGGCCTTGCATGGGTCGAAAGCCCAGGAACCTATGCCTCTGTCAGTGAGCAGCTGTAATTTTTTTTTGCAATTCTTTCACACATTAAGCCAACACCTGCCTCTTTGTAACTTACACCCTCCTACCTTCCTTTTGTTCCCCAGAGCCAAGTGAAGGCAAGTTGGCTGCCTCAGCCGTGCAACAGTTCTTCAAAATTCTAAGGCAACTCTCACACCTCCTTAGCCTTCCCCTCTCCCACTCCAAACCATCACACTCAATCTGTTTAGTACCACAGGAAGAGAAACCTGGTAAGCAAGTATCAGTCCTTCACACTTTAGTAGAAACTGGCCCATCAACTTGCTTTCCTCTGTAGGGGTGGGAAAGTGAACAGATGCTCCCAGCTATCTGGGGCCCACTTACTCAAGGCTGTGGGGCCCACAGAGGCAGCAGGAGAACCAGTGTGTAATAGGACAGCAGCAGAATCAAAGGGTTTATCATCTCCGCCAGCCAGAGCCTGGATGGCAGTGGAGCTTCCAGGACACTCCGGTTGGTCCTGATGCATGCGATCATCTCCAGCGGCCTGTGTGCAGAAGGCCAACCAGGAAGTCAAAGATGCCACCATGAACACCTCAGGTCTGGCACCCGTCCTGATGACAGCAGCATCACTTGAGCCTTGTATGCCCTAGCCCACCCGTTGCCTGGGGAGGGGAGATGGCCAGGCACAGGGAAGGGGAATGGAGATGAGGCAAGGGCACACCATGGATCCCCCTAGCTGTCTCAGACCAAAGCCCTCCTCGGATGGCCATTTCCCCCAACACACCCCGGGGCCAGCTTCAGGGGCTGCCCATGTGTGTCTGTGTGGCCTCTGCCCCTTCTCTGGTATGGGACTCATTGCATCATCCAGTTAACTCCTGTCTCCCCATCAGGCTGCAAGCCCCATCTTCTCCCCCATCATCAGGCTGCAAGCCCCATCTTCTCCCCCATCATCAGGCTGCAAGCCCCATCTTCTCCCCCATCATCAGGCTGCAAGCCCCGTCTTCTCCCCCGTCATCAGGCTGCAAGCCCCGTCTTCTCCCCCATCATCAGGCTGCAAGCCCCATCTTCTCCCCTATCATCAGGCTGCAAGCCCCATCTCCCCCATCATCAGGCTGC
Organism: Symphalangus syndactylus; assembly: GCF_028878055.3. Classification (NCBI taxonomy): domain Eukaryota; kingdom Metazoa; phylum Chordata; class Mammalia; order Primates; family Hylobatidae; genus Symphalangus; species Symphalangus syndactylus. The sequence goes on along the minus strand of NC_072446.2, from coordinate 13,716,390 downwards.
AAGCCCCATCTTCTCCCCCATCATCAGGCTGCAAGCCCCATCTTCTCCCCCATCATCAAGCTGCAAGCCCCGTCTTCTCCCCCATCATCAGGCTGCAAGCCCCATCTTCTCCCCTATCATCAGGCTGCAAGCCCCATCTCCCCCATCATCAGGCTGCAAGCCCCATCTTCTCCCCCATCATCAGGCTGCAAGCCCCATCTTCTCCCCCATCATCAGGCTGCAAGCCCCGTCTTCTCCCCCATCATCAGGCTGCAAGCCCCATCTTCTCCCCTATCATCAGGCTGCAAGCCCCATCTCCCCCATCATCAGGCTGCAAGCTCCATCTTCTCCCCCATCATCAGGCTGCAAGCCCCGTCTTCTCTCCCATCATCAGGCTGCAAGCCTCGTCTTCTCTCCCATCATCAGGCTGCAAGCCTCGTCTGTCCTGGTTATTGCTGCATCCTCAGTGCCTGGCACCCAAATGTTAGTTCCCTTACCTTCTGAAAGGTGTCAGGTGCCAGCCTGGAGGAGAAAAAGTCCAAACCAGGCCATGTGTTTCCTGTGCATTCTATGTCCCCAGCCACCTGGGCCTGGGCCTTAGTGACAGACTGTGTAGTAGATCAATGAATGAATGACAACAGGTGGCCAAGCATGGAGGTATATGCTGCCTTCTCTCCTTCCAGCAGAATGTGATGATGGGCACAGACCTGAGGTTTGTATGGGTTGAATTTTATCCCCAAAGCTAACCCCTTCCTAAGCTGTCTACACCTTTGTCCTAGCATTTGAGACATGGGAAGGGGTATACACCAGTCACCCACACCCATCCACTCAGGAGGTCAAGAACTATCAGGAGAAGAGGGCTTGGCTAACCCCTCTGGGGGATATCCAATGCGGCCCTGGCCTCCTAGTGAGCCGCAGACCACTAGGGGGGCCGAGCCCAGCACTGCCTATGGCGGTAATGGCCAAGGGGACTTTGCAGGGTGGCAATGTCACTGTGAGGCACGAGGTCCTGGAAGAAGGGGAGCTGGTAGAGGAACAAGCACACCAGGTGGTGAAAATGGCTATGAAGACACAGAGACTACCAACAGCCACGACACTCAGAGACCGACGGCACGTCTACCAGGAGCCTAGGCTGGGGCCACAGAAGGGGAGACCATCGCTGGGGTGACAGCTCCCACCCACGTGACTGGCAGCCCTGCCCACCCCGCACCCTGACCATGCACCCTGAGACCCAGCCAGGAAAAGCTGGCTCTGAAAACAGCCTGCACAGACTGGTGACCACTGACACACGCCCAAGAGCACTGCAGCCTCCTGCTCCAGGACAGGGCTGACCCTGTAGGTCAGCCTGGGCTTCCTTGGGATGACCTGAGCCACTTCCAGGAGCTCCTTGTCCCTCCATCTGAAGAGCAACAAGACCTAATGGCAGGCGGCACCCCATCGCGGCGGCACTGAGCAGAAGTGCACTCTCTCTCCCCTTCTCCTCACTGTGACTTGGCATCACCGCCGTGCCCGGGGAACTCAGCCTGCAGGCCTCGGCTGGACTCGCTGCAGCTGCGGCCCCTTCCTTCAATGCCTCCCCACAGTGCCCGGACCTGCTCCAGCCGCTTGGGTGTCTGTCCCTCCCATCATGTAGCCCAACGCTGGCCCCACCACAGGAACCTTCTTGGCACCCGCCCAGCTCAGGAGAAGGGTCACCAGGCCCTTCCCCGTGGTGGGAAGAAAGGCTCCACGATGGTTTCCAAGCCCAAAATGAAGGCAGTGACCTTTAGGACAAAGTCCTTGCCCATGCCCTCAGCCTCCTAGCCTTCCCTGACCAAGAGCTGGTGACATCAACCTCAGAGTCACTCTCACCAACCTGGGAAAAGTCGGAAGTGAAAAATAGCCAGAAAGAGTCCCCATGCCTTTCCCCTGCCTGAAAAACGGGGGGCAGATCATTTTGGAATCTGGAGATGAACCTCGAAGGATCAACAGTTCAATGCTTAATGGGCAGTGAACATCTGCCCGGAGCCAGCCCAGCCTCAGCCTTGCAGGGGAGCAGACTGCAGCCCAGAGAGGGGGAACGGCTCGCTGAGGTCACAGAGCACACTCTCGGCCTCCCTGGTCCTGTGGGCCCAGAGGAGAGTCCACGCTTCCAGGGTGCAAATCTCAGCACTTGACAAATCAAACCAGATTGTCATTGTCCCTCTAGCCCAGGCTGGGCCTCTGGATGCCGTAAGGTCACGCGAGCCTGTCACTGGCATCCTGCCCCCCACCCCTTCCTTCCCCAGGGGCTCCTCCTGGGCCCAGGTAGCCATCAAAGTGTTCAAGCAGAACCTCCCAGGCTGGGTCAGCTGCTGAGGGTTACAAGATTCTAAACTCGGGACAGCGGGTGACTGTGCAGTGAAGCATTAACCTTGCTCAGAGAGAACTGGCCTCTGCCCCTGGCTCCTGGGAGGTGACCCGCTAAGCCCTTGGGATGTCCTGCCTGATAAGAGTGTCTTTGTTTAACTGAGGGTCTTGGGCCATCCTGGATCGCTTATGCTGACAATATGCTTTATGGCGGGGGCCTTGGGCTCAACTCCCAGAGGGCTGGAGATGGAGGTCAACCACATGGATGGGCAGCCACATCTATGTGGCAGAGCCCCAGTGGATACTTCCAGTTCTAGCAGCACTTGTGTGCAGTCACACATCATGTGGGTAAGTGGTGTCCGTGCCACTTCCCTGAGAGAGGAGAGCTGGAACTCACACCTGGAGTCCTCCTGGCCTCTGCCCCACGCGCCCTTCCCTGGGCCGACTTCACTCTGCGTCCTTCACTGGAGGAACTGCTGTGAGCACAGTGGTGCTACTGAGTTCTGAGAGGACTCCAGCAAAGTGCCGCACCGGAGGGTGGACTTGGGAACTCTGGAAAGATCTATCCTCTATCTGGATCTCTATTTCCACCTCAAACTAAGGAAGACCAACAAAAATCTCCCTAGTCCTTTTATGGGTCTCTGCATTTAAATGGCCTATGTGCATACGTCTGTGTGTTTCGGCTGAAGGTCTGAATCTCAAATGGTAGAGCCTCAGGCACTGGCGTATGGAGTGTTTTGGGCACCTTGGCAGCACAGGAACAGTCCTTTCCCTTGACCCTGGCTCTCAGGACCGTGCACCCAATGCGTGGGCATGGCCAGCTGTGGCAGAGTCCCTGGAGCTCAACCCTCACCATGTACGGGAGCCCTGTCCGCACACTGGCCAGGTTTTCTTCCTGTTACATGTATCGAGTAGCTACTACAGGCCTGGGCTCAGGTGCCCAGGACACAAACAGAAATAGACCAAACTACCGCCTGCAGGAGCAACATTCCCCTGCTGGCAGAGGGTGGAGGGAGTCTCATTGCCCATCAACCCTGCAAAGGCACTGACAAGGCCTGCAGGAAGAACTCTTTTTTAACTTTGAAGAACTTGACATTTCTCTCTCTCCCTTTTTTTTTCCACCTACAAACACCTCCCAGCACTCTGTGGAGCATGTAGTCCCCACACGCCTCGGGAAACAAAGGCTGTCCCGCCACCCCACCTACCTGTGCCATCTCCACCTCTTCATCCACCTCTTGCTCCTCATGGCCCATGAGGTTGGAAGAGAAAGTCTGTGTCCCCAGGAGGACACAGCTTATGGCTCAGCCTGGAGATGATGAGGCCCACAAGAGCCGGCCCGGGGTCTGGAAGCCGCAGGTGCACAGCGTTCCCTGCATCCACGTGGCTGAGCCTGATGGGACAGAGGCACACACCTGTGGGCCTCCTGGGAGAGGCTGCCTGTCTGTGTGGGGGCTGTGCAGTCTGGTGCTCTCCCTCCCACCATGGTTTGTTCTCTCTCCTCTTCTCTCCTCCTCTCTCCTCTTCTCTCCTCCTATCTCTTCCTCTCTCCCTCCCTCCTGTGGGTGTGGTGAGAATTCTGTAGATAAATTAGCATTATCAACACTATTATCATTAACGTGCCTGTTATAATTTTCTCCTAATGACAGCAGAACAGCATGGTGCGCAGTTAGAAGAGCATGTGTCCTGGAGCCCCCTGGCATGTTTGACTCCCAGCTCTGCCACTTACAAGGTGTGAGAGCCTGGCCAGACACCTGCCCCTTCCACGCCTCATTTTCCCCATCAGGAGCACTGTTGTGAGATTAAATGGGTAGATTTGTGAGGGCTGCGTGGCAGGCCACAGAGGATGCTGTGTGTTTTCCGTATCATGGTGGTCACTTTTTGAGCCCCTTCTTGGCCTTTCTGTGACTCCTCTGGCACTTTCATGACACTGGGGGCCGCGGCACTGCCCTGGTCTTTCCCATGTGGGTCCTGCCTCTTTGCCCAGGTGTCAGGCTCCATGGGAGAAAGCCAGGTCTTGTTCTGCTCACTTGGGACTGGGCAACCCGGAGCTTCTCAAGAAATAGGAGCTGAGTGGGTCTGAATGTACCCAACACCCACCCACAGTAACCTGTCCAGGGCCCACCCTCATTCCCGAGGCTCCCTGCTTACCTAATGATTCCAAGATGTCCTAGAACCTTCTCCCAAACAGCACCTGCAGAAAAGATGGCGGCTTGGGCTCTGGCCTTACAGGTGTTTTCTGGGCCGCAGGGCGAGGCTGTGGGCAGGGCGTTTCTCGTCCCAGCCCCAGCACTGTGCCTGGCACTCAGCAGACACTGGCGGAATTATTTGAGAAATTCGGGTTTTCCCAAGCAAGAGAAGCCGCGCTGTGGTCTCAGGTCTGTTAGGTCCACACGGAGAGGGGCAGAGGCCCGCAGCTCTCTGCAGGAGGTGGGAAGGGCCTCCGTCCACCTGGCTGGCCATCGGCAGGTTGGAGAGCCCCTGTGTCCTCACTCCTGCCTGCCCACTTGCCTTCCTCCTCGGCCTCCTGGAACCCTCAGGCCACGCCCCACTGAGGGCAGAGGCAGCCTCCGCCCTCTGCAAGGATGGCCGACCAAGAACAAGCCCTGTGGCAGGGCGAGTGTGACTGGGGCCTGGAAAGGGAGCCCCTGAGGCTGGGGAGGCCGAAGAGCAGCCTCTCAGCTGAGTCCTGAGGACAGCAGAGGACAAGAGCTTCAGAGGGAAGCTCTTCGTGGGGTCTAAGGAGGCAAACCCCTCCCTGCCAGGGAAGGAGCTCAGTGCAGAATGTCCGGGACGGATAAATCGAGAGACAGCCACGGAAGCACGTTCTTAGAAACACGCTGGCGGATGACACAGACGGCAGCTGGGAAGGCAGCGAGGAGGAGCCGCTGGAGAGGGTGGGGCTGAGGACTGGATTCGTCATCCTCAACCTACAGAGCTCTTTGGCTTTTAAATTATGTACATGTCTTACTTTGATAAAAAGAAAAACAATGCAATACTAGATTTTCTTAACTCCTCTGATCAGAGTAAGAGGACCAGAGCCTCAGTGATACAGAGATGGATCGTGTCAGGTTCATCTGTAGGTCAACGATGGTGCAGCCGTCAATTGAGGAGGACACAGCAGTTAAGAAGAATGAGGAGGAGCTCGTGCTCTGCTCTGGAGAGATGTCTACAATACATCATGACACGGAGAAGACAATGAAGCCAGCGTGCTCAGAAAGACATCCCGCGCTGGGGAGACACGGGAGAACCCACCCCCCCCATCCCAAACAGTCTATGGCCATCAGGTGGCAGCCGGCGGCTCCTTCGTGGAATACCTTCCCTTCCTTTATTGTCCACTTCGGCCAGGATTTCCATTTTTAGAATAAGCACGGATTTCGATTGCCATCAGAAAAGCGCTTATGCCATAAAAATATACAAAAATAAGTTTAGAGGAAATAAGTGTAATTTCATGTTCCTTACTAGACCACCAAATGGTTCAAGAAACATTGGAGGGAGGGGCCCAGGAGGAGCGAGGGGGGAGTTCCATCACCTTATTGAAAGGGGCGTCAGCCCAAGAGCGCAAGCGGGGTTGTGAGAAGGGGACACTTAGGAATTCATCCTTCTTACTCTTCTGGTTGTGTTGCAGATGAAATACAAGACACTCAGTTACACTGGAAATTTCAGATAAGCCATGAATTTCTTTTTCTTTTTCATTTTTTTTTTTTTTTTTTTTTTTTTTGAGACAGAGTCTCACTCTGTGGCCCAGGCTGGAGTGCAGTAGTTCAATCTTGGCTCATTGCAACCTCCACCCCCTGAGTTCAAGCCATTCTCCTGCCTCAGACTCCTGAGTAGCTAGGACTACAGGCGCACCACCACATCTGGCTAATTTTTGTATTTTTAGTAGAGACAGGGTTTTGCCATGTTTGCCAGGCTGGTCTTGAACTCCTGACCTCAAGTAAAGTGATCCACCCTCCTTGGCCTCCCAAAGTGCTGGGCCTGAGCCACTGCACCTGGCTTATTTATTTTTTTAGTATAAGTGTGTCCCAAATATCTAACAGGATATACTTGTACTAAAAAGTCATGCAGTTATCTGAAGTTCCAGTGAACCGGGGGGGTCAGGGTCCTGAATTTGTATTTGCTCAGTCTAGCAGCCCTGTGCTTTGCAGACTGGGGCCCCTTTGAGAGCTTGATGAAAACTGTGGACTTTCTTCTGGAAAAGTCCCACTTTGTAAACAATCCCGGAGAATTCAAGGAGCCCTCTGAAAGTCCATCAGTGAATTTAGACCAGGACTTGGAAAACTTGTTCCGTAAAGCATCTGATAGTACACATTTGTTGTTGTTGTTTCAGACAGAGTCTTGCTCTGTTGCCCAGGCTGGAGTGCAACGGCGCGATCTCGGCTCACTGCAATCTCCACCTCCTAGGTTCAAATAATTCTCCTGCCTCAGCCTCCCAAGTAGCTGGGATTACAAGTGCCTACCACCACGCCAGGCTAATTGTTTGTATTTTAGTAGAGATGCGGTTTCACCATGCTGGCCAGACTGGTCTGGAACTCCTGACCTCAGGTGATTCACCCATCTCAGCCTCCCAAAGTGTTGGGATTATAGGCATGAGCCACTGCACCCAGCTGATAGTACATATTTTCAGCAAAAGCAGCTGTAGATGAAAACTACATAAGCAGACATGGCTGGGTCCCAAGAAAATATTATGAGAAGCTCAAATCTGGGTTCCCAGAGTCATTTCTGTGTACTAAGAAAGATATTCTTGGCTGGGTGTGGTGGCTCACACCGATGCTTTGGGAGGCCAAGGAGGGAGGATGGCTTGAGGCCAGGAGTTAGGGAACAGTCTGGGTAACATAGCAGGATCCCACCTCTACAGAAAATTACAAAATTAGCCAGTCATTGTGGCACACACCAATAGTCCCAGCTACTCAGGGGGCTGAGGCAGGAGGATCGCTTGAGTCCAAAAGTTTGAGGTTAAGGTGAGCTATGATTGTACCCCTGCACTCCAGCCTGAGAAACACAATGAGACCTCGTCTCAAAACATACGTGTGTGTGTATGAAAAAGTATATATATGTATATTCTATATACACACATATATATGTGTATAAATATATATAAGAAAAAGAAATATATATATATGAGAAAAGGAATATATATATTTTTTTCTTTCTTAGTAGACAGGCCAGATTTGCCCAAAAGCCCGAGTTTGCCCACCCCGATCTAGAACATCTTTCTACAAAATCCTCGCACCATGAATCCCCCTGCACCAGCCACCCTCTCTGCTGCTACAGCCCAGAGACCTCCTTTCAAGTGAGTTTGTATAAGCAGCTGAGGAATCCCTGAGGTCAGTGGCGGGGGCGGGGTGCTGTTTTTTAAGAAGACATTTTTCCTGGAAGGCACAGGTCTGGTACTGGCACGGTCCTTTTCTGATGATTTAGTCAGATCAGCCCTCCGGTTCACTGGTCTGTGCACCAAAGCTGTGGTAGAGGGCAGTGAAAGTGGTCATTGCGGAAGGGGGCTTAGAGCCAAAGGCCCTCTGGGGAAGAGGATGCCAGGACGGCTTGCAGGAGGTGCTTGGTGCTTCCTGGAAAAAGAGGGGGAATGAACGATCAGGGGGTCCATGCAGCATGGGAGGGGTTTCTGAGGCCAGGCCCTGCTGTGGGCACCAACTAGGTCATTGGGTCAGGATTTCCAGATGGGTGGTGACTTTCTTGGGGTGCTTAGGAAGAGAAGTGGTCCAGTTTTGCTTCTCATCACTCCCCTCTCCATCCACTGTCTGCTCATTCGCTGCTCGTTTGCTGTGGTGGAACTCACTGCCTATTTGCTGTCAGGTTCCATGGCGGAAGCCATGCTGGATTTGTGGCACAGTCACATCATCGCCCAGAGAATATGCGTGACTTCCTGACACAGGGAGGAACAGGCACTTGGTTGCCAAAGCGCTATCAAGCACAGCAAGACCTCCCCAGGCTAGGGCCCCCACGCCGGCCCAGGACAGGATTGGCCCTGGTCACTCATTCCACAGGGAAGCCAGCCAAGTGGTAAGCAGAAAGCAAGTCTATTACAAGGCTACACTCATGCAGCGCAAAGGCTGTCCCCAGGCAGGACCTTGCACACCCACCGGCACAGGGAGGCATCCAGAAAACATTGGTGGAATAAATACATTAATTAATCACTCCTGAGATTCGCTCCTTCTTGCTTATGTTGCTCTTAGGGAATTCAAATGCTCTTCTTTTTATGATATGTGGTTGCTTTTTTATGCCCTTTCTTGATAAAATAAAAAGTGGCAGCTGAGCACAGTGGCTCATGCCTGTAATTCCAGCACTTTGGGAGGCCAAGGCAGGTGGATTACCTGAGGTCGGGACTTCAAGACCAGCCTGGCGAACATGGCGAAATCCCATCTCTACTAAAAAGACAAAAATTAGCCGGGCGTGGTGGTGCACGCCTGTAGTCCCACCTACTCTGGAGGTTGAGGCAGGAGAATTGCTTGAACCCGGAAGGCAGAGGTTGCAGTGAGCCGACATCATGCCACTGGACTCCAGTCAGGGCAACAGAGTAAGACTGTTTAAAAAATAAAAAATAAAAAAAGCGGCAATCTCCTGGTTTTGTTTTGTTTTGTTTTTACTGGTCTACAAAATCCCAAATCTGAGGCCCATTTCCATAAATGAACAGATTAGAACAATACGTCAGTGTGTTCACTGAACGGAAAGGATAGCCCTGAAGTACCCCAAAATCGTTCATGTTTATGCTCTTTCGTATTTACTACAAAGCGTTTTTTTGGTTTTTTGTTTAATGCAGAACGTTTCCATTCTCCTCCATAAGCTTTGTAAAACAAGACATTACAAAGTATTTACTACTGATCCCTGGAAAGATACTGTGGAAACTCTTACCGGGTCAAGCCAGTGACATAAAAAGGCTCTTTTGTAAAATCACTGGATAATGGAACCTAGACCAGTTCCTTGTATGACTTTGTTCACCTGTAAGAGGCTTTCCACGTGGGATTGGCCTGCCTCTCATGGAACTGGCCAAAGGTCTGGGCAGCAGAGGAATCAGAAGCAGAAAAGCCAGGTAGACAACTGATCATCCATCGTACCTGCATGAAACAGCTAAGGGAGTAGAAGAAAGTGCGCTGAGTCTACGATCCCACAGACAGCCCCGCAGTCCACGAGCGAGGAACAGATATGCTGAGATTTCATTAAGAGGGCCTTGAAAAATCAACCTGCAAGGATTAGATGCTTGTTATTTCCAAGTGGTTTTTGAATTTTCAGCGTTTTTTTTTTTAACGAAATAAATAATTCTATAGATTCTTTTCCCCAATCAGTTGCCTGCCTTTGAAATTAACCATCTCCCTGGCTTTCTCCCTGATTGGGACCGCGCCCCTCCTCAGTCTTTCTGAAGTGCTATTGTGTTGGATGTTATTCGCTTAGCCACACATAATGTAACTTCGAAATGCGATGGAAAAAAAAATTAGCATTTCCAGTGAACTGAAAAGAATGCATCTGATTTTAAAATGTGTACTTAAAAAAGGTGCACCCAAATTGATCGTACCAACTACAGGGCTCATTCTGCCAAGCCAAATCTGAAATGCATTTTTTGCAGAAGGACAGCTTTATTACGATTTTTTAGAGGAAAGAAATACGTAGATCCAGGCACAGAGGGAAAAAAAGCATCTTGAGGATTTAATACAGCTTGGATTAATCAAAGCGTCTGCTTTTAAGCTGTGTGCCCCCACAGAGGAGTGAATTAATGAGCAATTTATGCAATGAATATATTTTTTTCTTTCATTATCTAGGTATTTCAGAGGAACGTGCTTCTTCTGACTTGAATTCTCCAGATACTTCTCTGAAATGTTAGCTTCATTTTGCATGTATAATTACAGCCTCAAGTCGTTTGGAAAGCAAGTCTCAAGGTAGTCGAAAACTTCTCACCCCCCCACCCTCATGCAAATCAACTCGGTTGCTCACCATTCAACCTCAAATCTCCCCTGAAACCTTTTGAATGAAGAATCCATTTTGGAATTATCCTTAAGCCAGCGTTTCCAAGGCTGGTTTGGAGGACGGGGTGCTTCAGTAAGAATACAGATGCCAGAACCCCATTCCTGGAAGCTCAAAACCAGCAAGTCTGGGACAGGGCTTGGCACCCTGTATTGTTCAAGTTTATGTAGCAGAATGGCCAGGCTTACACTCCCCGCTCTCCACCCCTCAACGAGAAGAAAATGCTAAATTAGGCCCGTTAACTTAGCTGCTGCCTCACAGGGGGTAATTTGTAGACCCAAGGCTGAACCTGAAGGCTGGAGCTAAGAGTGAAAAAGAAGATGGGTTTTCCTCTCTAGGTAGCACAAGTTCGGTTGCAATTTAGATCCCCAAGAAATGTACCTGGGGTCTTTGGAAATGACCTGAATTTGCAATCTGTGTTAGTTCACCGGCCCCTAGAAATGCTGGGAGCGTCACCAGGGTACAGTTCTTCTATCCCATAATTGTCCTGGCTTCCAGGAAATGGGAAGGGGGCTGGGAGGTGGCGGGCCTATAGCCTTATCTTCCCCTGCAGCCTTATCAAAATGGACGAGAAACAATAGGTGAACCCGCCAAGTAGTCTGGAGGTATTGAAATCTCTGGGCATAGATGGTGGTTCGCTTGGTAGAATTTCCCTTTCTCTCGGAAAACAATCAAGTGGCCTTACCTGAGAGGAAGGAGCATGGCGGCAGGGCTCGGAAGAGGAACGCAGACGTCACCTCCGAGGCCATGGCCCCGGCTGCCTCCCGCCCGTCCTCCTCGGGCAATCTCCCCGACCAAGCCCTTTTCAGATTCTGAAAGGAGAGGGTTTTGATCTGATCCTAAAGTGCCTGGACAGTGGAAAGAATTGATCCCCCACAGGCCCTTCTCCCCTCCGATCACAGCCCCTCTCGGTCTGCTGAGTTCAGGAGGCACCAGTGTCGACCCCCAGGTGAACTTTCCATTTGCTCCACCTAGGATTAAAGGGAGTGGGGCTGGGGCTGGGGACGGGCCAGGCTGGGGTGAATTCCCATGGCTGGCCCTCTACTCTCCCCAACTGGGGAACTGTCTGGGACCAGAAACTTCAAGTGCAGGGAAGCACAAGTGGCTGCTCCTTCCAGTCACCGCTCTCCTTGCCACGTTTCCATTAGCACCAAAATCGCAACATCCAGAGCCTTGATGGCTTCCCGGCTTGGGTAATTATTTTCTCATTAGTTCCATTCACATTCACCTGCGACCTTCATTAGACACTGATGTATAAAACGGTCATCTTTGGGTATACACAGCCAACTAGGCCCACCGCACCACTGGCGCCTGCCCCCAGCCCTTCACTCCACACCCACCCCCTCCAGCGTGGGCAGTGGGCAAGGGTTTCCAGGCTCCCGCACAAGTGCAGGAGGAAGCGTCCTGGGGGGCTGGGGCAGATGGCCTTGCACTCTTCCTAGGCTTCTGCCTCTGCTGCCTGGACGCCCACCATTAGCAGGGCAGTGAGAAGGCGTGATGATCGCCCCTACTTGTGCCTGGGACCGTGCGTGGTTGGATCACGAGGGACCCTGCAGGACAGCTGGAGTACCTTAGCGTCTGCAGGCTTCCTGTCTTCCCAGAATCACCTAGAATATGTTCTGCCTCTGGGGCTGACAGCCCAGGAAGTTGACATTCCAAGCCCCCAAATGGCCAGTTGTATCCACTCGTCCCACAGCTTTTCTTGAAGGCCCACTTTGGGGCAGTCGCTGTGTTAGGTGTGGGACTTCAGCCAGGCATCAAGAAGAGCCCCACCCTCGCAGAATGAAATACGGAAGAACACACTCATAATCGCCAGTATGTAACTGTCTTTGACCAGCAAGAGCAGCAATTTCGTTTAGTTAGACTTAATCCACTGCAGGCAAAGAAAGAGATGATAAGCAAAGGCCAGGAATGTGTTATGGAACTAAGTGCTGCAGCAGAAGGAGAGCAGGGCCAGGGGCTTCTGCGCAGAGAACGGGGAGAGGGCAGGAGTGTGCGGTGGATCCCAACCACCTGCAGGAACAGGTGCTGGCCCAGCTGAGGAGGCAAAACCACGACACCAGAAGACGAGCAGATTGCCTTTTCCAAAACACCTCCCTGGGCAACTCCGTCTGCACCCAGGAGAGCTTGGAGAAGTCCCTTGAGTGGAGCCCAGCTCCTCCCTGGAGAGATGCTTTTGTTTGCTTTGTAGTGGCTAGTGCAGGCTTGGGCCAGAACTGAGTCACTGGACAACAGAGGCAGGGCTCTATCTCCGTGAGCCTCCTCTCCAGCTTCCTTCCCCCACACTGCCCTCTCCTCTGATGAGACATAAAATTACCCCCAGTTTGGACATGCCCAGGCTCCTCTCCAATGTGGCTGTGCATTCTGAACAAACTGTCATGGGCAGTGTCTTCTGGAATCAGCTGTGGACAGCCCTCGCCCCTCCTCAGGCACCCAGGGGCTGGTTCTGGCCCCTCTAGAGTCCCTCATGCCTCTCGGGGTGGCACCCTGCCTCTGGAGTCAGACCTGGGGTTGAGTCCCCATCTGCAACGTCCCATGTCTGTGTAGCTGTGGGTGGGTCGCCCAAGCTCTCAGAGCATCTCTCTCCCCACCTGTGAATGGGGATCGCGTCAGCACTTTCCTCGTATGATCCAATGAGATGAGGTGTGCACAGTCAGCATTCAAACCATGTCAAATAGTTTGGGTTCTTTTTTGTCTTCCGTAGGGTAGCTGCAGGTGGTTCCCTGAAGCAAAGTATGCTCACGTCTGTTCTACCTCTAGCAGTCTCCAGCACTATTTTCAGGATTGTCTTAAACCCTCAAAAAGATGGCCCACTCCTGACCTTCCAGAAACATCTCTACAGACCAGCCAGAAACTCTGGTTCCCCAGGAGCTTGCCTTTCCCCAGCTCCAGGTTCACAGCCTCAATGAAAGTAGAAAGGAAAGACTAACAAGCTTTCTAGAAGAGGAAAATTAACAAATGGGAAGATGTGTTTCAAAGAGTGCGTGCAAGGAGGGCCGTGCTGTAGCCAGCTCCAAGTAAATAGGCACTTTGGGTATTTCCAAGGCAAATGGGAGAGCTGGGGGCTTGTGAGATGCTGCTTCTCTGTGACAGTGACTCTGCAAATATCACCCTCAGCCCGAGCGGCTGGAATTCTCTTTGCCCCAATTAGGAGAAGCCGTTATGTCCCGCTCCACTAGAACCTCTCCTGTGTTTTTCTGCAATGTAATTTGGAGATCACTTGCATTTAAGTATCCCATAAAGCAACATCACCATCTCATCTATTAACCAGTTCTCAGACCACAGCTCTTCAGAGGGAGAGCTTTCTCCCCTAACCCATCCCTGGCACTGTTTGCAATGTCTCTAAGAAAGGGCTGCAGGCAAGTGTCGATCCGGCCAAACCCAGGACTCATTTAGGGCCTCTCTTACCAGCTTAGGATTTGCAGCACTTAAGCCATAATAGACATCAGAGAATGGACAAAAAGTGGAATGGAAAATACGCTCTCAAATGCAATAGAAAGTGAAGGTCATCATTGCTATTCAGAGATGGACAGACCAAGTAAAAAGCACACTGTTCTTTGAGGAGACCGTCTCCCCCCTCCGCAGCTGATGACTGGACACCTGGATCTACTGCTCTGCAGAGACATTGAAAGCTCACAGCAAATGCTTAGTTTTTTTCTCTTCTCTTCATCATACTGATTCAGGGAATCCAAAAGGCCTGGTCACTGAAAGTCAAGTAGATTTTCTGGGGAGATGGGGTGGTGTGTGCAGAGCCATGGACCCCAAATTTCAGCCAGCAGGGTCTCAGCTCTCTGAATTTTTGCATCTGCAGGCCTAGCTGTGCTATGATTTTCTTCGTATTGTTTTGCTCTTTCATTATTTAAATGCATGATTTGACAAGGAAATTTTGCTCTATCATAGTGAATGGAAAAATCTCTATCACTTGCCACAAATAGGAAATATCCATCATAATGAGCACAGGCACATTAGCATAATAATTGTCCGTGTATCAACCAAAACCATCTCTACTTTGCTTTAGGAAATGAAGGTTAAAGGGACAAGAGCTTTGGAATAAGTTTTGGCCCACGACTAGAGGACGCGGATGGCCGTGTTGTTATTTGTGGGGTTTTTTTTGTTTGTTTTTGAGACAGAGACTCACTCTGTCACCCAGGCTAGAGTGCAGTGCGTGATCTCAGCTCACTGCAACCTCCACCTCCTGGGTTCAAGCAATTCTCCTGCCTCAGCCTCCCGAGTAGCTGGGATTACAGGTGCACACACCACGCCTGGCTGATTTTTGTGTTTTTGGTAGAGACGGGGTTTCAACATGTTGGCTGGTCTGGTCTCAAACTCCTGACCTCGTGATCCGCCCACCTCGGCCTCCCAAAGTGCTGGGATTACAGACGTGGGCCACTGTGCCGGGCCCCATGTTGTTATTTGGAAGACACCAAAGCGTCACAAAATACTAGAAAAGCAGGGGATCCTTAGAAAATGACCGCTGCATGGAGAATGCTGAGGTCCAGAGCACGGGCCGGGCTTCCCTAAGGCAACACGCTCAGGTTTGTTTCATAGGAATTCATTTGCCCTCCCCTATGATGTTATTTTTTTTTTTATAACAAATTATCACAGTATGTTTTTGGTTTTGTTTTTGTTTTTAAGGAAGTTCAATCTTGTACATTGATTTCTGAGCACTTATTTCTGGTTCAAAAAGCAAAACCTACAAAAGTGTGGGGCGGGAGATATCTTTGTAGCCTCTCTCTTGCCACCCGCTCCTCCTGGGAACCAGCTAGCCTGGGGATGCACAGGGTATACAGATGCCAGTGCACACATGTATTTTTTCCCCCTTTTTAAAATAAACACAGATGGTAGCATACAATATTGTTCTGCACCTTGCTTCACCAACGCAATGACGTGTCTCTGATCACTATACAATAAGCCTCCTGCTTCTTTTTTTTAGTGCTACGTGGTAATTCCATCACAAGGGAGGAATGGGGTTTATTTAACCAATCCTGTGATGGTACCTACGTTGTTTCTAGTCTGTTGCTATTACCAACGGCTTCGCAATGAATAAACCAGTATATTCATCCTTTGGGCCTGTGTGAGGACAGCAGCAGGATAAATTCCTAGCCGTGTCATTAGCATGCGTTTTAGAATGTCATTTAGCATGTGTTTATAACGTTCCCATCCCTGTGGGATGAAGGTTCTGTAGCAAGGAAGTCAAGATCAGGGGACATGGGCTCAAAAGAGTTGCTTTTTATTTTCTCCATGTCAAGAAAATGCCTCTTCCAAGCAGGTCTTTAGAAAAAAGGATAATTCAGTTTGGGCTGCACACCCCTGACTGGGTTCTCTATGAATTATGGATTTTTTAAAAGACAGGAAGAGAGGTGAGATATTGCATTCCCCAAACTGGTTTTATCTTGCTCAATTTGAAGTTCATCTTCTCATTCTGATGTCAGGCACTGGTGTGCAGGGTGGCCACAGAAGCCTCTCTGTGGGCCTTCTCACAATTAGTCCTTGGCTTTATGCAATCCCAGGAAGTGAGAGATTTGTTTTTTAGCGTTCGTGGGCTCATTTCTGTGGTTCCTGTCACCCTGGCTGCTGGAACACAGCCTACCTGTCATGTCATTATTTGTAGGAAAACTGGAGCCCCGGTCCCACACCTCACACGGCCTAGTGAGGCTTGTCTGGGGGACTTGGGGGTGTCCAGACCACTAGGGGTCCTGTCTGGGCAGTAGGCTGTCTTGGAGGGGGTAGACACAAATGGAAAATTTTTGAAGATGGAAAACATGAGCAGTGACTCAGAAATGCAGCAAACCAGTATCCTGACTCAGGAGCCTGTGTTATCGCTACGAAGTCCACTCGTCAGAACACCCGGCAGGCTGGAGCCAAGGGGTCTGCACCCGTGTGACTTTGTCACTCCCGCACTAGCACGTGCCCTTGTCTGTAGACACGCTCAGTTGTTTGGATTTGGTGGCGGAGGTGCTCTGATCCCTCTACAATGAGGCTTCTGCTTCTTTTTTAGCACTACACAGTAATTCCATTGCAAGAGAGGTGTTGCATCTCACACATAGAGGCCAGGGTTGCTGTTAAACATCCTACAATGTCCAGTCCACGGCCCTCACAATACAGAATGATCCCACCCCAAATGACAGTTATACCGTGGCTGGAAAAGCCAGACCTGACCCACCCTCAAGACAAAATCAAAATCACCCCGGGACTAAATGCCATCTTTGAAAGGTGGGAGTTTCCATTCCATGCACCCTCAGGGCAGGAGGTTCACCGGGCCTATCCGTGCTCCTCCTTCTCAGGCCAGGTACCTGGCAAATAGGGGGCCCTCACCGAGGCCGGGTCTCCTAAATCTCTATGCTGCAAAAACCTACACAGCAGCTCGGAGGGGAAATATATGAGGGAAGTAATATCTCAGGATTCTCAACGATTTTTCTCCTCTGAGCTCAGAGAGCTTTTCCAGGACAATGTTACTTTATATTCCCATAATATAATGCAAGAAGGATTGCTCTTCTCACTTCCAGATAGACATATTTCCCGGAGAGCTGCTCCTGACCGCTAGTTAGTGAGGGGGCTGGATCAGAATCGGTAAGTCCTGAAGCCCTTTTTTATTTTTACAAAATGAAAACAGCTTTTTTTTCCTGATTATAAAATGATACATGGACATTGTTTCTTTAAAAATTCAAACAGTACAGAAAAACATAGAAAAATAAAAAATCACCCAAATCCTTTCACCAAGAGATAAACAAATGTAGACATTTGGGTACATATCTTTCTAGCTCTTTCTCTGCATGCGGGCATTCACGTATTTTACCAACACCGTTTTACCTAAATCAGGGTTCCAGGACCACTACTGACATTTGTTGCTGGATTGTTCTCTGCGGTGGAGGCCTTCTTGTTCATTGTAGGATGTTAGCAGCACCCCAGCCTCTACCCATTAGATGCTACCCACCGCGGTCATGACAACTAAAAATGTCTCCAGACATTGCCAAATGCTCTCCTGGGGGGCAAAATTGCCCCAGTTGAGAACCACTGAGATAAATGGAATCGTGTATCTACTGTTCCGTATAAACCCGATGTCTGGAGGAAGAAAAGAGTAAGGCTTTCTCTTAGGACTTTTGTGTCCTTTGGTTTTTTGGCAGCAGAGTCCAGGGCCAAGGTCCACTCTGATATTTACAAGGGAAGAACTTTAGGTAAATGGCCACCCTGAGCCTCAGTTTCCACATCTGCAAACAGGGACAGTGACGGGACAACGTCTGCGCCACGGGTTGTTGAACCGTGTCCCAGAAACGATGTGTGGGAGGGGATTCCTGTGGGGCCCATCGAAACCCTGCCCGGTGGGTCCCACTGTGCGCCTGGCTTCCTGTTCCTGTGGTGCGGGCTGGGCCAGGGAGGGCACCCCAGGCTGAGCGATTCCAGGCACCCTGGCTGAGCAGCAGTGGTGGGGCTGGTGCAGGTGAAAGTCGTGACGTTCTGTTTGTGGGCTTCGTTTTTTAATTCAGTTCTTTTGGAAAACAGATAAGCACGAGTCTGTTTCAATCTAGTAGGCTAGGTTTTTAGGGTGTTTTTTTCATGTAAACTTTAGTTTCTTTTGAGCTTCAGATATTAAAAAAAAAAAAAAGACAAATGTACAAGATCAGTGGGAGGCTTAAGCAAATTGGTTTATTCCACTGGGCGGGGAGTCGGGGTTGATGAGTCACAATCCTGGTTTTGTCGGATTTTTACAAAGTAGCCTGTGGTTTCAAAACGGGTGAAAAGAAAGAAGACGGCAGCCTCTCTTGCTGTTGTCCCCTTTCCCAAGCCCTGCCTCCATTTCTGTGACATGCCCTCCCTCACAGCCTGAGGTGGTTGAGTCAGGCCCCCAGGCCCACTGTGGGCCATGTCCTCATGTGGAAGGGACATCTGCGGAATAATGATGGTGCCTGTTCCCTCCTTAAGGACGACATCAGAGCCTCCTGGTGTTTCCCTCTTTTTTCCAACAAAGGAGCACAGCTCTGGGATGGGAGCTGGCCCCACCCATGCTCGGTGCTTACCCCTCTCCCTCGGGCACATGGCGTCCCCAGGTCCTCTCCCCAGGGCCTTTGCACATGCTGTTCCCCCACCGGTGCATGCTGCCCGCCTCTCGGCCTTGCGGCCACAGCAGGCGCCACTTCCTCTGGGAAGTCCCGGCTCTTCCCACACACTTCGCAGTGTGCTGGCTTCACAGATGACCTGATCAACCTGTCTCCTCCCGAGCCTGAGAGCACTCCGGGGTTGGGACCTGACTCATTTTGCCCAGGACTGTATGGATTCTGGGGATAGGCCATGATATTTGAAGGAAAAAGGTAGGGAAGAAAGGAGATCCTTCCATCTTTAAAAGCGTGATATTTTGTGTTGTTTTTTTGCCTTCCACATCACAATCTTCCCTATTCAGGTGGTTCAAGAAAACAGGAGCTCTCACTGCCTACTCCCCTCTTCCTCTTCTGGGGGCCAAGGTGAGCCACTCCCATTAGTGGATTCGGGAGATGCATCCATTAGGCCACCTGCCCATGGCCCGGGTGGCCGCCTCTGCCGCCAGCCGGTGCATGGGAGAAGCGATGACTCAGCGCTTCCCCAGCATGAGTGACCAAATAGCCACTCCAGCCTTTCCCAAGGAGCCATCCTCTATCCATAATGGAGAAATTATGTGAGGCGTAATTTATAGTAAAAATCAAATGAACATTAATTCTGGTGAGTCATCCATGCAGAAAGGGCATCTGCTGTGGACGTGGGCTGCCGCCGAGTACAGCTGAATGTTTAATCAAAGTGAGCCAAGACTGTGCCACAGGTTGTGGTTCCTGAAGTTTGGAGGTGCTGGGGTTTGAGCCCTCCCTATGGCCGCGGGATACACGTACGCCACCTCGGAGGGGTCCTGAGCTAGGAGGGGACTTGGCGAATAGTCCATCCACCTCCCTCATTTTACAAATGGGCACTGAAAGACCAGTGGGGAGACACCAAACTCTTCAGCAAGCCTCTGCCCCCAGCCTCCCCATCCCTGTCCGCATGGCGGCCCAGCCACATCCTCCACCACTCTCCCTGCTCCTCACAGCTGCGGGCGGCCACCTTCCAGGCTGCTTAGACCCTGTTCCTCTTCTGTCTGTCCTGGGTCACCTCCTCCCTGGTTCAGGTACTGTGACTTTGTCCCAGGAAGACTCCAATAGTACCCACTTTCCATGTCTCCTGACTTCCACTCTGACCTCCAATGGCATTCTAGAAGGAACTTTACAAAATGCAAAGTGGGGTGTGTCACTGTCTATGTGAAACAATGGCTCGCACCCCCAGGGAAAATCCAAGCTGGAGGGCGAGAGGAGGTCAAGGCCTTCCCATGCGCTGGTCATCCCCACATGGGCACCTTTCCCTTTTGCTTGGCTGTCTGGCCACCTCCTCCAGGAAGCCCTCCCTGTACCTCCCTCTTAAGCTCCTGCTGTTCACTTGGCCAGGGTCTGTCTCAGGCATGGGCGTGAATCTCCATGAGGACAGGCTCATGTCCATCTTGCCCTCCTCCAGGCCCAGATAAGGGTCTGGCATGCAGTAGGTGTGCATTTGTCTTGTGGACTGTCTGCTTGGAGGCATGGGTTATGACTTGCCACAGGGAGCTGGTGATGGTGCTAGGGACCCCTCTTTTCTTCCTCTTCCCCTGGCCTTTCTAGGACTGTCCAGAAGGAAGCTGTTCCTTTGGAAAGCTGAGGAGGGGTCACCCTCATTCCCACCCTCATCCCTGCCTTGGACTCGACATTGCATCAGGGCCAGGTGTGTCCTTCCACCTGGCCTGGACTGCAGGCCGGGCGTCCCAATTCAGTGTGAAACAGCAGGCCACAGATGGCTGCATTCAAAGGCAAGTGCAAATGCCTGGTGCACGGGCACATTTTCTTTTTGAGAGGGTGGCATCAGCCTAGATTCACCTCTAATTACAAGAACGTCTTGCCTTTTGAGAAAGTGAAGAATTTCAGGGGAGTGTGGGAAGATGTTTGTGGGCAGGCAGGCCTCCCTGGCTCTCCTTCTGCCAGGAGTGCGCTCTGGGTTTCTTAGACTTGTGGAAACCACTGCCAACAGCCAGGAAGGCGGGACCGACAGAGCCTCAGGCCCCAGGACATCTCTGCTAGGCGGCCCCAGCTGGCCAGCGAGTCTCTTGACCATGGCCTTCGTTTTGGAGGCGGCTTGGGTCTTCCCTAGCAGCGTCTCCCACACTGTAAACAGGAGCACGCAGCAGCTTCCAGGGCACCCCACAATGCCCTGCCTGCACCCCCACTCAAACCCAGCACCCACTCCCTCCATCACACCCACTGCACATCTGTGGCTCCAGCCAAAGCCCCAGGTGCCTCCTGGACACTGACCCTTCCTTCATTGCCTGGGCTGCCCACCCACCTTCCCCACCTTCCTCATGTCGCCCCCCCTGTAATCCTCTCTCACCTGAGCTGCCACAGCTGCCAGGAAAAGAAGCTTCTGCTCACCCATTACAGGCTTGGTCATGTCACTCCCACATGCACACACACACACACACACACACTGCACAAGTTCAGATGCTACAAGTGTACACACATACTATGTTATGTGCACTCGCACACACAAATACATGTGCCCACAAATGCTGCACAGGTGTGCACACACTCCACATGCAGCTATGTTCCCCCACACCCCTTCATCCCAGGATGTCCCCACCATGTGCGTGGAGGGGCATTATCTCTGTGTCCTTCCCATGGCCCACAGGGGACTCACCCTCTCTGACCCTGCCTGCTGCTCCCCTCTTCCCCTGGCTCACATGTGGGAGATCAGGACATCAGGTGTGCGGGTGTTGGGGGCAGGTTGCAATTTCACAGCCCTGTTTTTTTCTGTAGCACCGATCTCTCCCAGAAGGCGGGATGCCTTCGTTTCTCTGTTTAGAGTCTGCCTGCACCACTCCTAGCTCATGAGTGCTGGGTCACAACTGTTTATATCACACACACACACAGTTTAAATAAACTTTTTATTTCAAACTTTTGGATTTACGGAAAAGTTGAAAAGCTAGTGCCGAGCTTCTGTGTCCCCAACACCCAGGTTCTACCACTTACACTGCCATGTGATTTGTCACCACGAATGAACAGTATTGCCTGAACCCCTTGCGGTGTGCAGACATCACTGGCTTCTCCCAAACGCCCTCTCTGTCCTCCAGGACTCCATCCAGAAGCCTATGCGACATTTCATCATCACATCTCCTGAGGCTCCTCCAGGCTCAGCTGAGTCTCTCAGCTTTTCCTTGATTTTGATAACCTTGACCATTTTGAGGAGTGCCAGTCAGGTATTTTGCAGATTGTCCCGCAATTCGAGTGATCTGATGTTTGGTTCATGGTTACATTGGGGTGATGCGGTTGGGGAAGGAAGACCATGTGAAGTACCCCCTCATCCCGTGGCATCGAGGGTATGTATTAGGCACAGGAAGATCCCTGATGACACAGGCCTCCAGCTGGCTAAGACACAGCTGCCCAGGTTTCTCCTCAGTGAAGCTCGTTTCCCACCTTCGATGTGTACTCTTTGGAAGCAAGTCACTAAGCACTGTGCATACTTCAGGGGTGGGGAGCTACGTTCTATCTCCTTGAGGGGGAAGTATCTACCGGAATTATTTGGAATTACTCTGTGCAAGAGATTTGTCTCTTCCATCTACTTATTGAATGATTTCTATCAGTCTGGACCTGTGGATATTCTATGCATTGGGTCACAGTCCAGTTCTGCTTTGCTAGTCCCATGTCCCAGCTGTGACCCTTGGGAGCTCCTTCTGTTAGCTCCCGTGTCCCTGAAACCTGCTGCCATTGCTGGGGCACTTCCTTCCTGACACCACATGATGCTCGGGCTCACCTCGCAGTCCTTGCTCCAGCCAAAGAATAAGCCCATGTCTTTTCTTTTTTTTTTGAAACAGGGTCTCTGTCACCCAGGCTGGAGTGCAGTGGTGCGATCCCAGCTCACTGCAACCTCCACTTCCTAGGTTCAAGCAATTCTTGTGCCTCAGCCTCCCGAGTAGCTGGGACCACAGGTGTGCACTACCATGCCTGGCTAACTTTTGTGTTTTTAGTAGAGATGGGGGTTTCACCATGTTGGCCAGGCTGGTCTTGAACTCCTGGCTTCAAGTGAACTGCCCATCTCAGCCTCCCAAAGTGCTAGGATTACAGGTGTGAGCCACCATGCTCAGCCAGAATAAGCTATTTTCACCAAAAGCCTGGTTCCTTTTATGGGAGAATGGCACCACCAGCTAAGGCCTGGGTTGCCTCACTGCTTCAAGTTCCTCTGGGAGCCCCTGGAAAGAGCCAGGAAACAAACGTGCATGTACTAACCCTCTCTGCACACCTATGGAGAGAAGTCTTTCTCTTTCCACCAGACTCTGTATTAAGCTACACATCCTCACATCACCAGGACTCTCGGGAATCACAGACTTTCTCTATGTCAACCATCCTGGGCCAGCAGTTCAGCTCACGTTTACAGAGAGAAACCAGCCAGGTGGCAAATGCATCTATCTTTTTTTGGCGTTGGTGGTGGTGGCTCCTGGCATCTAGCTCGGGGAAGCTGCTGAACACCCTACAATCCCCAGGACGGCCCCCACCAGGGATGGAAGCAGCCCCGAAGGTCAGCAGTGCTGGGGTGAAGGCCTGGGGTGCACAGATGCTGCAGGAGGGAATCCTGGGAGAACCCCTGCTGCTCCCCTGACCTGCTTCATTGGCCCCAGCGTGCCGCTTTTCCACACACGACGCAGCCCACCCACTTCCTGTTGGTGGTCTTTCTCTCCCCTCCAGAAGCAAGCTCCATGCAGAAAGGGCTCTTCCCTCTTCTGTGATTGCCCTGTTCCACCCCCACATGGCTGGGCCCTCGGGAGGGCTTGGTGTCTAATGATCCCATGGGGAAAGGGGAGCTGGAATGGGGCAGAAGCCACCAGAAGGCAGGTCAACCTTGGAAGGGAATCACAGTGGGTTTTCCCGAGACAGAGTGGCGAGCGGCAGGTGGGGTGACAGAAGGGAGGCCAACCCTGCAGCAGGGCTGGGGGCAGTGAGGGCTTCAGGGCCTGGGGGCGAGGCTCCCATGAACTGTGCTATGGCACAGCCCAGGCATGGGGGACACCCAAAAGAGAGGGCTGGGGTGCCAGCCTTAGCGGGAACAAGCAGGGAGCCCCCCACACCCCCACCCCAAGCTGTATCCCAAGGCCTGCGCCCCTGGGGCGTGCACTTGCGTGTGAGTGAAGGCCTCTCTGCTCTCTTCCTGGCCTTCCCCATCGCCCCTGGCCTCTTGCCCCATTCACCAAGGCCTTTTCTGCCTGGTACCTCAGCGGTGGGGCCTGGCTGGTGTAACTCATGGGGCCCCAGTGGGGGCGGTGGGTCCACTGGTTTCCTGGCCTGCTGTCTCCACCAGGGTCTGGATCCAGGCACCTCTGCTGACAGCGCCCAGCGCGAGCCACCGTGTGCCCAGCGGCCTCCTGCAGAGAGGCCCCTGGGGAAGCTCCCCACTGGCCCCCTTTCCCCTGCCTAAGGGGAGGCCACAGCCAGGGGAAGGGCTCAAGAATGGACTTCAGGGGTCCCTGAGACCCCAGAACTTTCAACTCTGAGTGGCGTTCTTTCACTGGGAAGGGCCACTGCTCCTGCAGGTCCAGACTCTATTTTGGAGATTCTGCCAGCTCTAGCGGGAGGGAGGCTCACCCTTGCTTCTGCCCTCAGGACAGCTGTGGGGACACCTTGCACCCCAAGTCCTCCTAGCCATGCCCAGCACCTCCCACCAAGCCTTGTCCACACAGGGAGGGTCAGGCCACCCTGCCTGTCACACCCCAGTTGCCTTCCTGTCTTTTCATCTTTTTGCTCTGTCCATCCACTCATCCATTGGTCCGTCCGGCAATAACCTGAGACCTGCTCCGTCCTAAGTGTATGAGAGAGTTCTGCCCTTTGGGGTTTAGTCTGGTGGGGGAGACAGGCGTTAAGACAGTGAGCCCGCAACTCCCTGCTGCGCTAATGCCACGAAGGCAGGGCCAGCCGCAGCAAGAGGAATCACAGTGGGGACAACTGGTTCCACGCAGGAGTTGAGGGTGCCATGTTTCCAGCATGACCCCCAAGCAGCCACCATGAGTCAGAAGCAACCCAAGACCGTCAGACACTGCACACTTGCTTCGAGGACTTTAGCAAGCAGAGACGGGCTCTGTGAAGAATAAATAAAAGAGCAAACATCCATCACTCTTTCTACACAAGTTTATTAGGCGCCTGCTGGGTATCACGTTTGGAGACAAGCTGGACAACGTAACAATCCGCAAGGCAGCTACGGCCTTGCCCTGGAGCTCCCAGTCTAGCGGGGGTGGAAAACAGGTAAGCCGCCCAGCGGAAGCCCCAGACCCGGCATGCTGTGAGGTCGGGAAGGAGCGGGGGCTTTCCCAAGGGGGCGGCAGTTGAGGGTGGAGACAGCGTCCGGAAGGGGAGCGGGCACCGGGGTGGGTGGCACCGCATCCTGCGGGTGCTCATGGCTGAGGCTGGGAGGTGGGTGAAACTCTTGGCAGTGGGGACCCATGGGAGACTGTGGCAGAGGCGCGGCACGGCGAGGTCACCATTCCCCAGTGCCCGGCCGCCCCAGGGGACCCAGCCGCTGACATGACAGGGGCCCCTCTTGTATCGACCGTCCTGTCTCCACTCCTGGCACACAGCTGTGGGTGCAGCACTCTTCAGAGCCCTTCAGGAGAGCCTCCACCCAACCCTCTGAATTAGGCACAACAGGATTGAGGGGGGGCCCTCCGGAAGGGTCCTTTCTCCTCACCTTCCACATGAGGCTGGGCCCGATTTCACAGTTTCACTCAGGATCTCCCCTCCTCAACCCTCCCAGCCCTGTCCCATCTCAGTGGCCTGTGGTGGACCCCAGATCCACAGACACAGGCCCTCTCCGCACAAGGGCTCACGTGGTCCCCAGCCAAGGCCCCTACAGCACTTTCCATGGAGCCCTCTTCCCAAACATGCACATCAAACTCATCTCTCAGCCACCCCGCCTCCATCTCAGCTCCAAGGCGGCCTTGGCAGCAGGCTCGGGGCGCCATGGCACAGTTCATTGCGTCTCTGCCCTGGCCTCACGTGCTGCCGGCTGGCCTTGCCATTCATCTTCTGAAGGCTATTCTCTGACGGCTCTGCTGGCCACCTTGATCTGAGTGGCAGGTCTGTGCTAACAATGTTTTGTGTGGGGCCCTGGGAGAAGAGTCCATGAACCACTGCCTAACTCAAGTGCTGCCACGGTGAAGCACCCCTGCCTGGTTCTGAACAGACGCAACACATCAAAGGGGAGCCGGCAGCTCACTCCTGAGCAAAGCAGCAGGCTAGTTCCTCACAGTCAAGGAAAACCACTGGGAGAACCGCCCTGCTTCTGCTGAAGACCTGAGCTGCTTCTCCTGGGTCCCCCAATGCTGACAGGCCTCTAGCATCAGGTCCATGTGGCTGATTCTGGAGATCTTTAGGAGGATGGGACTGGCTGATAAGAACTGTCAGTATGAGTCTGTCTGGCCACTCTGCCTGGGAACATTCACTGAGACATAAAGAAGATATTAAATAGCTGGAAAATTAGGAACCCAGCTAGGGCTGGAGGGGAGGTCTTAGAGGATCATTCTGTGAGTGCTGCTGGGGAAGGAACAATGGTGAGGGCTCAGGCTGGCTCTCTCTAGGGTCCTCCTCGGGAGGAAGAAGACCACAAATCTAACCAGCCTAGCAGCCCCAGATACACAGAGCACATGTGGATAAACCTGCGGCTGCCTGCATTCCATGGGATCTTCTTGTATGCCGCAGTAAGAAGGGTCTGTTCTATGACTGCTCTGCTGCCTCTTTTTTTTTTTTTTTTTTTAACAGCAGCTGGTTTGGAGTCTCCCACGTATTGCCTGAGGTGGTTTGGTGGTAACCAGCTAACAAAAATCCTTTCATTTTAGGTGCCTGTGGGTGGTGTGGTCACCAACAAGAATGAGTCAGGCCATTTCTAAAGAATCCACAGTATGCTCTGTCTGACAGGGTGCATCTGAGAGGGCCTGCTGGGCCTTTATTCAAAACTAGATACGCCCCAACTCCAATTCTAATAGACATGTGCAGAAGATGTGATACGGAAACCTGCAGAGCAGCCAGGTCCCAGTGGACGTCAGAGATCAGCTCTTACCTCCACAAGGATCTTGTTCACCAAACTCTGTTTGCTTATCAAACCTTTCATTCACAGGGCAAAGGTTAACTCCCATCTAGAAGAGGTTGAAGTACCATGGTTTTCAAGAACGTGGCACTAATGAGGCGGAGCTCTGGAGAGGCACAGCTGCAGAAGGTTCCAGGGACCCTTGGAAGCAGACAGGGACCCTTGGGAGCAGACAGGTTCAGGATAAAAAGAAAGAGAAAAACAGGGCAAAGGATTAACAATGGAAATGAAACCAGGCGCACACACACTCACCTGCGGCATAATCTCCCATGATCACACTCCAACTTGATATCTTGCTTCCAACGGCCCGAACAGCCATCAGTGGAACTTACTTTTATGGGCAATCTTTAGGCTGTTGTTTATTGTTGATTTAAGAGAGAAGCAGTTATGGTTTTGATAACATGGCCCTTTTTCTGATGGGGGGAGAGCAGGTTTCAATGAAATGGGTGTGGAGTGCCAATCTCCAAGGCCTTTGTGTGTGATCTGAGACAAGCCATCTGCCAGAGTCAACTTCTTCAGGGCCCTCAAGAACAGAGGGCAAGAGGTCAGGCTTAGATAAGCCTTTTCTGAAGCCCTCTGACTGGCCAGAGAAAGGACACAGGGCTATGGTGCTCCACTGATCCTGTAGGGCCGGGGCAAGGAATGGGAACCCAAGCAAAAACCAGGCAACCAACCAGGATTGTTTCCATCATGAAACAATAGAGCAGGCGAACCCATCTACCTCTGGTCCCAACCTTTGTCACGGACAAAAAACCCAGACCCACACAGGTGACCACAACCTCAGCGTGAGGTAGAACAGCTGGGACCCGGATTCAGGTCCAACAGGTGCCCAGCGCAAAGGGGTCCTCGCACCCCACCGCAGGTGACCCTCCCGGAAAAGGGGTGCTGAATGCTTGTCCGTACTGTCACTGCAGCTGTGCCATCTAGTGGGGAGGGGCTTGGGCACTGTGCCCCACCAGAGCCCCCAGGTTCTCAACCAGAGTTCAGATGCCCGCTCCAGTGGGGGCACCAGGAATGGCAAAGAGATGCCTTCACGGTGTTACCATGGTGAGCGCCAGCCACCCATGCACCTGACCTGGTGTTTTTGTCATGGAACTGGAGATGCGGCCTTAGCTGCTGACCGCTGAGCCGCACAGGTGAGGCTCATTTTCTCCCTGTCAAGAAATACACACGGGAAACCCACAAAGCCCTGCCTCCTGGCCCAGCTGCCAAGACGAGGCTGAGCCGAGCCCTCCAGAAGCACCACGTAGACGAAGGGAGGGAGGCACCAGAGTAACCAGAGCCATACATGGCACCTGGACACCTACCCCAGGGAGCTCTCCAAGGGTGCCCCATCTAAGGCCTAAGGAACCAGCTCTGACTATAGGCTGAGTCCCAAAGGGCCAAGGAAGATTCCAGAAGCACTAGTGAACCTTCTCTACACTGCCAAGCAAGAGGCCTCAGAGAAAGGCAGCCTCTCCCAGATGGACCCTGTGTTAGTCCGTTTTCACACTGCTGATAAAAACAAACCTGAGACTGGGCAATTTACAAAAGAAAGAGGTTTAATTGGACTTACGGCTCCATGTGGCTGGGGAAGCCCCACAATCACGGTGGAAGGCAAGGAAGAGCAAGTCACATCTTACATGGATGGCAGCAGGCAAAGAGAGAGAGAGCTTGTGCAGGCAAACTTCCGTTTTTTAAAACCATCAGATCTCATGAGACTTGCTATCATGAGAACAGCACAGGAAAGACCCACCCCCATACTTCAATCACCTCCCATCCAGTTCCTCCCATGACACGTGAGAACTGTGAGAGTTACAATTCAAGATGAGATCTGGGTGGGGACACAGAGCCAAACCATATCAGATCCCCTTCAGTGAAAAGACCCCAGCTACCCAGTGTGGGGCAGCTCAGCTCCTGCCCTCCCTGCTCTCTTCTTGCCACAAGAATCCCATCTCCTAGTCAGGGAGACCTTCAAGCCAGCAGAAGGTCAGGGCTTCCCACTGCACTTGGAATCAGACCCCAGTGCCATGGCCATGGGCTGCCCTTATGGTGCTGCCTCCTCAGCTACCCCAGCTCCTTCCCTGGCCCCTGCTCACTTCCTGCAGCCAGACTGGTTTCCTGTTTCCCTACAGCTCACGGCCAGCTCTTTCCCACCTCAGGGCCCTTCCACTGGCTGTCCCCTCTGTCCAGTGTGCTCCTGTGACTTGGCAGGCTCCCAACTCACCAGAGCCATCACCTCGGACCCCTCCATCAGCTCCATCATTTTCCAGGCAGCATTTGAGGGCCGTGGTTTGAAAGGTGACCTCTGGAGCCTGTCCAACCACTGGAGTTCAAATCCAGACTCCACGACTTTCCTGCTGTGTGGCCTTGGGCAAGCTACTTGACCTGTGTGTACCTCAGTTTTCCCATAAGTTTGCTATGAAGAGTAAATTAATGCATTTCTCTAATGCCTAGAACATGGTAGGCACCATAAATCAGTAAGAGGAAGGGCTTCTCTGTGCCAAGAAGCCTGAGCGTGGGGCAGGCTGTGCAAGTACGGCTAACCCTAGCGTCCCTTGGAAGCCTATGGGAGGAGACTCACACTTCTTCAGAAGATGAGGGGATCTTCTGAGCCTTCATGTACATGGCCCTGAAGGAGTTAAGGCCTAGCTGTGGTCACAACTACCATGGATTCTTCTCTGAGGCCTGGATGAGCAAGAGAGAACTCTGACCCACTAAGGAAAAGGAGGGAATTCTGAATACGAATAGGGATTAACTCAGGGGCTGCCTGAGGCCCACAACAGCCCCAACAGAAACTCCCCTCCTCCCCCACCTCCTCTCCTCTTGAAATCCTTGTGCTGAAAAGCAAGGCCCAGGTTTCACAGCAGCCTGGGCCTCCTCTGGCTTTCCTAAGTCATCCCTATCCCCGACGAGAATGAGGGAGGCCAAGGGACGCACAGATGTTAGGTGGCCACGGTAACTGCCCTAGCCATTTTGTGTTTCTGCTCAGCTTACTAAAGGGCCCACCAGGAGGAAAGCAGGCAGCCATGATGGCTCCCCAGGCCCGGCCATTCAATGCTCATCTATCAGCCCAGGTCTTCCAGACCAATGTCACAGCAAAGGCAAGGAGGCCCCGGCCAGAACTCAGTTGCTGGGTCCCTGCCCAATTCTGATGATGACCCTTTTTTCTTATAAGATAATAATAGCTCCACTTTACGGCAGGGAGAGCAAGTGCAAATGCCTAAGGAGGCCAGGCCCCACTCAGAGATGAGTGACAGGCACAGGTGGTGGCAGGCACAGGGGTGCGCGTGCTGCTGGCCGACAGGGGGCAGCCGCACCCCAGCTACGGTTGTCTATGGACAGGAAGAAGCAGGCCCCAGAAAACTAGAGGCTCCACTAGACCAGAAGTCAAATGGCCAAAGGCTTCTGTAAAATCTGCTGACACCTAACCATTAGCAGTCATCATCATTCATCCTTAAAAGAACTCCTATGTGGTCGAAACACACCGTGTCTCTGGGTGAGAGCAGGCCTGGAAAGCAGCTTCCGGCTCCATCCCATATGGAGGCTGGTCACCCATTAATTTGTACTATTAATAAAGGCGGCGATCATTTAGGGACACTTTTCTGAGTATCAGGTGCTGCTTGTTCTTACTTAATCCTCTCCTGGCCCCTTCCCTGAAGTCAGGAAACTGCCTTGGCAGATAAATAAGTCACCCCAAGGCCCCAGGGTGGAAAGTAGGGTGCTGAGGTTAGCACTCACATTTCTCTGATGCCAGAACAGGGCCCTGAACCACCAGCTCTGCTCCCTATGCATTCCCAAGCTAGGGCTGGGCTCTGACCTGGCTCCTCTGGCCCTGTCCTTGGTGCTTTCACACAGTTCTGTCCGCCCCTGGCCCCAGCACTTGCGCTCTTGCCTGCCCGCCACCCCTGGCGCCTACTGTTTCCTCATATGATCCTTCCTGCTCCCTCTTCACGGGCACTTCCCAGGCTGGCTTCTTCCCAGGCCTTAATCCTCCTCAGCTCTCCTGGCCATATCTAGCCACGGCAAGGCAGTGGCCTCCAAATCCCCCTGCTCCTCCATCCTGCTGCCAACTGAGCTTCCATTTGGCCTGTGACATTTAAAAATATCTGTCCAGCCTTGGCATATAGAACCCAATATCCCCAGCTGTTTAAATACCACTGCCTCATTCGGCCCCCATGCCTGTGCGTCCAATAAAAGCATAAACTGACCCTGAACATGGGGCCACTGGAACCCTCTATTCCAATCATGCCATTCTTAATTTGGCTCCTTTGTCAAATGGGTCATCAGTGCGAGCCAATTCCTGCCCCTACAAGGAGAAGGCTGGCAGGGGCTTGGGGGGCTTTGGAGAGGCAAGTCAAGGTGTGGCCATCTGTATGCCTGTATCTCCCTGACTAGGAGACGGGCACACATGCCTGGAGCATGCGGTGATGTCCGCCACAGCTGTGCTCCTTCCCCCCGTCTCCCGACCCCAGTGGGCCCCATGGCCCTGCTATTAATACGGTGCAAAGAGGCCCAGCAGCTGGCCGGGGCCAGGTCTTTCCACATGGATGGTGACAACTGCCATCACCCTGGATGTGGGCTCTGCATGTTCCCAATGTGCTGTCTGTCAGAAGGGGCAGAGCTGCAGTCCGCTGGGGTACTGTCTGCTGAAAATGTCCACTCTGACTTGGCAATGGGGGAAATCACCAATAATCAACTTGGGAGTCGTGAAAGGGAGCTCAAAAGATGGGTGGTCGCTTTAGAACACTCCTAATGCTCACAGGAACAAGGGTCCACTCCCCTAAGCATGCCATCAGCCTGCATTTGCATGGAGGCCCCAGGCCACAGGCTTCTTCTCTCATCATTGATACATGGGTCCAGCACAATGCCCAGCACAAACGTGCAGCCAAGTACACACCTATGCAGCAAGGAAACCCCCCACAGGGAGATACAGAGAAAGGTTTCATTTTCCTGACACGCTGGCTTTGGGGAGGAAGAGGTCGGCTTCAAAATATCCTAAAAGAACCCATGAAGAACGAACTGTTAGGTGGATCAGAGCCACAAATCCAGAACAGAAGAACCCACTCTACTGTCCAAAACTGCCAGGGGTGAAACACTATGATTTCTGGGATTTGCTGTGAAGGGCTCCAGAAGAAAACGTGTGGTGACAGAGGAAACCAGAGCAGCAGAAGCTGACGGGCAGCGCAGCTGCGCTGGCCTCCTCTCTGCCTTGGTGTGCTTGAAAATTTCCATAACAACAAGTTTAAAAATACACATGTGAAAAATTGTTCAACAAATATTTACTGAGGGCCTAATATGTGCTAAGAACTCTTCTGAGGGTTCTTAATTTGTATAGAAAGAAGAAAGGTGAGCAAAGTCCCATCACGCTGGTCAGCAACAGCTCAGCCTCAAAACAACCTCCTTCTGCCACAGCACAGCAGGCCCACCCCCAAATGCCCTGGGTTGGTTTCAGCTGTCCCATGCCACTGACCCATGGAGGCAGTCCGAATACATACTTTTAAAATTTAGTATTTAAAAATACTATCATTCGGGCCGGGTGCAGTGGCTCACGCCTGTAATCCCAGCACTTTGGGAGGCTGAGGCGGGTGGATCACGAGGTCAGGAGATCGAGACCATCCTGGATAACACGGTGAAACCCCGTCTCTACTAAAAATACAAAAAAAATAGCCGGGCGTGGTGGTGGGCGCCTGCAGTCCCAGCTACTCGGGAGGCTGAGGCAGGAGAATGGCATGAACCCGGGAGGCGGAGTTTGCAGTGAGCCGAGATTGCGCCACTGCACTCCAGCCTGGGCGACAGAGTGAGACTCTATCTCAAAAAAAAAAAAAAAAAATACTATCATTCAACCCCTGTGACCCTACGCAGCCCAACCCAAGAAAGAACGCAGCCAAGAACTTCATCTAGCAGAATGTCCTTCTCCCACTCCTTGTGGTCTCCCCTGCCAGAAGAAACCAAATGCAGAAGCTGAATTTATCATATGCTCACTGTAAACATTTTATCAAGCATGCATTACTTGGTTTTGCCTGCTTTCGAACTGATGAAGAGAGCATTGCACTTTCTGGCATCCTGTCAAGAACAGAGAGCACTATGGGAGAACAAACCCAGCTCCCCCCACCCTATCCCCAGAAAAGCTGGGAGCGAGAACAGAGGTGAGTGGATGGGTTCTGTGAGAGGCCTTCTGGCTGGAACACTGCTTCACAGCGTGCCAGCAGGAAGTGAGAAGTGCCCGGGCTCATCTCGCTGGGGCATGGGACACAGCTCTACCGACTGTTTCTTGGCTGCATCTGCAAACATAAACATGTGAAGTGGGAGCAAATGTCATGGTAAAGGCAGATCAAGACAACTCCATCTGTTGACTTATTATTAGACAACAAATGTCATGGGAAGAAAATGTGCCCCAAGTAATTTAGCCCCATTGAAACTCAACAGGCTTCCACTGGTTGGAATGAGAACTCTTCCTACCACTCCTTAGCTAAGAGGCGCCTGACCAGATACTGGGAGCAAAACCTCATTTGTCCCCTTTGGTGGGAAATCTTTGTGCCATACAAGACCATCTCTCACCATCTCTCCTAGAGTCCAGATGAGTGTTTCTCAGGTCAATGAAGAGACTGGGTGGATGGGGACAGGATCAAGGAGGTGCTCAGGGCTGCACCTGGAGGGACATCAGCCACGCTGCCATTTCCAGAGCATGCACTTGTCTTCATGAGTATTTTTAAAATACTTAACCAGAAGCCAGGGATACTGGTAATCTTTCAATAGCAGTTGTATAACTTTCCTTTAAAAACCAATGTTTTTACATAAAGAAATAGCTGACTTAGAGAGAACTGTGAAGTGCAGTTCAGTATAGGAATATGGCAAAAACCGTGAAGGTGGTGTGAAAATAATTGAAATCTGAGCAAAAATGACCTCGATATTCCTAAGGGAGTGAATTTTTGTTCTAATTTCTAAGGTACTTTTGCACTTAGATGGTTTTAACTATAGTCTCTGCCAACAAAAGCCACTCATAACCCTAGGCCAGCAACCCCCAGTCTCAACGGACCCCTACCCTGTTCAAGGCCCAGAGCTGTGGGGCATCCTAGCCCTGCTAGAAGAGGCTGCAGTGCTCCCGGCATGGACGAGAGGGGAGCGTGGAAGCCCAGAGTCCCTGCCACTGCTGCTGCTGCTTAAAGCCACAACAACTGGTGGCCACAGGCCTCATGTCTCTCAATCAGCAGCCCCAAGAAAGGTCTCTGAGAGTGCGCCATTTTCTTTCTCCTGAGCTTACTCTTTTGCTTACCTTTAGATGATGACTTCAGCAAGAAAGACAGATGAGCAAATGTCACTTTCACGCAGATAGTTCACTCAACTGCATAAGTGCTCTCAATGGGAGAACTTTCAGCACACTGAAGTCTATTTAAAAATAGCGGGAGAAGGGAAGTTACTTCTCTTTTAAAAGTGCTAATAATAATAACATTAATACTAATTATTTGTATAGTTATGTGACTGAGCATGTGCATTTTCTTGCAATGTTGTCATACTACTATTAACAACACTGCTACTGTCATGACGGGAGGGCTGGGGGCCCAGACAGCCTGCTCTGCCCCTGTCATCCCAGCATCCCCCTGGTTAGTGCTGCCTTTCATGCATAAAAATGTCCCAGGTGGATGACAAATGTTATGGTAACCCTAGTTATGCACCATGATTAACTCATTTATGCCTACAACGAGTGGGCAGGAGGTGGGTTTGGGGCCAAAGGGGAACAGGGACCTGAATTTCAAAGGCTAGAGAGCATTCTTTAAATTGTGGCCATTCCCGGCTTAAACTGTTTAGATCCTGGATTAGCAGAGGGGATCTGGGTTTAAAATGATCAGATGGTGAGGGAGAGATGCATGGTTTATAATTGGGGCACTATTAAGAGTTCTCCAATGGCATTTTGAACTATGTTACTTCTTTCTTTTCTTTTTTTAGACAGAGTCTCACTCTGCCACCCAGGCTGGAGTATAGTGGCGTGATCCTGGCTCCTGGATTCAAGCAATTCTCCTGCCCCAGCCTCCCGACTAGCTGGGACTACAGGTGTGTGCCACCACGCCTGGCTTTTTTTTTTTTTTTTTTTTGTATTTTTAGTGGAGATGGTGTTTCATCATGTTGCCAGGCTGGTCTTGAACTCCTGACCTCAAGTGATCTGCCCACCTCGGCCTCCCAAAGTGCTGGGATTACAGGCGCCAGCCACCGCACCTGGCTGAACTATGTTATTTCTAAAACAGCTCAGTCACCTTCATGAAGGACTAAAAGAAACTGGACACAGAACCTGGGATACACTTGGCCTCTCTTTTCTAACATATTTTAGTTAGGTTTTCCCTAGCCCTCTCCTTGTGGCAAATTTCTGAGATATATTTCACTGAAGTTCAAGTTCTTTTCTTGACAGGCTAGAGAAAATATTGGTGAAGCCAGGTCATGGGCCTCAGAAACCCAGCCCCACAAGCAGAGCAGGAAAACAGCTCCAAGACCTCTCTCCTCACTCATAGAGGGCCTGGGGATGCTACAGGTCTTACTGTCTCCTCTACCAGAAAGAAGAGGGTGGTGCTAGCAGGGGAGGGGAGACAAATACTCAGGCACTGCTGGTGGGGACACACTGGTTGCCTCGTAGAGAAGTGCAATGTAGCCAAGGCTCTGTGTTGGCCTATGAGCAGCAGCTCCACTGCTTGATATCATCTCCAGAGAAACACTTGTGACATTTACATGGAGGTGTGTACCGCGACATGGTCGGCAGTGCAGTTTCTAACAGGGACAAAGTGGCAAGAGCTGAATGCACGTCGACAGGGATGTGACTGCTGACTGTCTTTATTCAGCCCAGACGATGAGATGATGGTGAAATAGAACAAGGCAAATCCTACAGGAACCAGCAGGAAAGGTCTCCAAGATATGCAGATAGATGAAAAGGCTGCAGTGTGAAGCCCAATGAAACACATGAAACTATGTTTGTGTTTTTCAAGATGACATCCTCTATGGAAACCCATTATTTGTGAAGCTGGTAACCTCTGGGGGATTTGAGAGGTGACGTATGAAAACTGTGGCTGGTGCGGGGTCATCAAAGCAGACATTAGCCTTAGCTCTATCTAATATTTTAAAACTATTAGATAATACATGTAATTCATATAATTGCATGTGCAGTTAAACATTAAAGTTAAGAAGTCATGGCTGGAAGAAGCTACTGATATGTTATCAGTTTCACAGTGTAGACATCTTGAAAAAGGATCCTGAGAAAAATGAACTTGCCTTTCTTGTACCTCAATGCTCCTATTTTAGGGGCCAGTTTTAAGTAATAACTGGTGCTTTCGGAACAACTAACAGAAAAAGAGAGTGCCACCAAGTCATACGGCTTTAGCCTTGGCCAAACCCTTCCCGGCTGCCATGTGGACTTTGCCAGGCTGATAACTAAAGACATGGTATAGTCTATTTCTACGTTCCAAACCACTTCTAGCCAGCTCTTGCTTTGCTCTTTCTTTAATAAGGAGCTGGAGGAATGTCAGTTCTAAAGTGATCAAGAAAAGAATGTGAAGCTGTGAACTGTCCATTTGGCTGCTGAGAAAAAATAGATCTGATATCAAGGGGGCTGACATCTGAGCCCTTGGCTCATGTTCCACCTCCACGGGAAGATTCTCTGCTTGCTGTAGTAAACAATTGAGGGATAGAACCAGGACTAGAAAAATTAAGTCTAAGAGTGGCTTTACCACTAACCAGCCGGTCCCACCTCTCTAAGCCTCGGTTTCCTTACTCGTAAAATAAAAGGGCTGAGACTCGATCTCTCCAGTGCCATCCAGCTCCAGGATGACTCCTGTTGATAATGACTTTGGCTGGAAACTCAATTTGGAGTATTCCTCTCTTGTCTCCCACTTAGCACTAGACTTTTTCTGCTTCTATAACAGCCTTTCCACTGTGCCCGAGACCTAGAACATCTTTCTACCTGTCTGATACCTTGTCTTGATACCTTGTCACATGCAGCCTAAAGGCACCTTGCTCTCAACAGACCAAAGGCAGAACTCCTGGCCCCACCACCCCACTCAACATGGCAGAACTCCTGGCCCCACCACCCCACTCAACATGGCAGAACTCATGGCCTCCTGCTACCTCACACCTGGGCCTCTTTCCCTGCTTCTCCAGCTCAGTGAAAAGTACTAGCTTCCATCTAGTTCCACCTGGGTGTCATCCTGACACAGCCAATTCCCCACATCCTTGTTATCACCAAGCCTTGTAAGACATTCTCCTAAATAACTCTAAAAGCCACTCTCGCTATCCTCAGCTTTATGTATTTCTAAAACCAACCACCTCCCTAGACCCAGCTACTATCAACTCTAGCTTCCTCTCAAATTCCACCCCCCTACTCTGTGGCCAGAGAGGTCTTTAAAATAGACAACTTGATTTCGGTTCCTCATGGCCATCAGGAGAAAGGCTTCCCATTGTTTATGGCTGTTCAAGACAACAGAAAGACTGCCGTTTAAACTGTTGGGCCCAGAGATCCCTGCCCAGCCCTCCAGATTCATCTCTGTCCTCCAGCTCTGCTGACCTGTGAGTTTCCCTAACAGGCTTAGCTCCTTTCCGCCAGAGGGCTGGCAAATACACTATTCCTCGCTTGGAACTGCACCACCCTCTGGCTACTCCTCAACTTGGAAATGCACCACCCTCTGGCTACTCCTCAGCTTGGAACTGCACCACCCCCCTGCTGCCACATGCTCACCCTTCAGTTCTCAGCTCAAGTGTGCACGTATCACTTTTTCAGTAAAGTATTCCCTACCTTGCCCAAATATAGGGTGGCTTCTTCTGCTGTTTCCTCGGGGGGAAAAAACAAAAGAACATGTTTCTTTTCCAGTGTCCTTAGCTCAGGTTGTAATGAGACCCTCCTTAGCACGATGACTCATTATTTCCAGATCCCCCTCACTGCATGCATTCACCATTGTATTCCTAGTGCCTCGCAGAGTACAGGACCTAGAATGGGCATTCAGTGCAGTTGTGCAGACCAAACTCTACAGCTTCTAAGGCTTTCCATTAAGAATCCACTAAAAGAGAAATGGAAAGTGAAATTAAAAAAAAAATCCAACTCGACTGCCAACTCCAACTTTATTTTAGGCTCTTTCTGCATGGCTGGGTTCCTCAAAATCCTGCCCCCTCACTCTCTCACCTCTTGGCCATTACCACCACCATACCACCACCACCACCACCGCTACACCACTATCATAACCACCACCACACCACCACCGCTATCACCACCACCACCACATCACCATCACCATCACCACCACCACCATCACTACTACCATCACCACCATCATCACCACCACCACCACATCACCATCACCACCACCACCACCACCACATCACCATCACCACCACATCACCATCACCACCACCACCATCACCACCACCACCACCACCACCACCACATCACCATCACCACCACATCACCATCACCACCACCACCACCATCACTACTACCATCACCACCATCATCACCACCACCACCACCGCTACACCACTATCATAACCACCACCACACCACCACCACCATCACCACCACCACCACATCACCATCATCACCACCACCACCACCATCACTACTACCATCACCACCATCATCACCACCACCACCACATCACCATCACCACCACCACCATCACCACCACCACCACATCACCATCACCACCACATCACCATCACCACATCACCATCACCACCATTATCACCACCACCACCATCACCACCACATCACCATCACCACATCACCGTCACCACCACCATCACCACCACCACCACCACCACCATCACTACTACCATCACCACCATCATCACCACCACCATCACCATCACCACCATCATCACCACCACCATCACCACCACCACTATCACCACCACCACCACATCACCATCATCACCACCACCACCACCATCACTACTACCATCACCACCATCATCACCACCACCACCACATCACCATCACCACCACCACCATCACCACCACCACCACATCACCATCACCACCACTATCACCACCACCACCACATCACCATCATCACCACCACCACCACCATCACTACTACCATCACCACCATCATCACCACCACCACCACATCACCATCACCACCACCACCACCACCACCACATCACCATCACCACCACATCACCATCACCACCACCACCATCACCACCACCACCACATCACCATCACCACCACATCACCATCACCACCACATCACCATCACCACCACATCACCATCACCACATCACCATCACCACCATTATCACCACCACCACCATCACCACCACCACATCACCATCACCACCATCATCACCACCACCACCATCACTACTACCATCACCACCATCATCACCACCACCATCACCATCACCACCATCATCACCACCACATCACCATCACCACCACCACCATCACCATCACCACCACCGCCACACCACCATCATCACCATCACCATCATCACTACTACCATCACCACCATCATAACCAGTACCATCACCACCACCAGGCATAGTCGCTGGTCAGCTAGCAAGCAGAAGGAGGCAAGATTCATATCCAGGCCTGTGTGGTCCCAAATCTGGCTTCTGGTTTCTCACCTCCAAACTTTCTGTTGAGCCCTCCCATAAGATACCATCTATTTTCCCTTTGAAGCCCACCTAAATACTGTCAGAGAAAAGACATTAGAGAAAAATCCCTTTAAAAACAGATATAAAACGAGGGTGCCCCCATTTCACCCTTCTCTCTCCTACACACTTTCGGGGACACCACAAGGCACAGACGAAGGATGAAGAAGTCAGAGAAAGCCGAAATAAATAACAAAAACATCAATCTAACTGGCACTACTAACTAGAAGAACCCAAAAGAATAAACTAAAAATGATTTTAAAATATAAAAAGAAGTCCAGATTTACCAAATATCACAACAGTAAAACCCAAAGGACACCGAATTGGAGGTTCCTAGATTTTGAGATTTTAGACTAAAATCTACGCACAGTGGCGTAAGCCACTGTGCCCGGCCAGACCACACTAATATTTCAAAAGAAATGTGTGGCACTTACATCGGGTTGCCAGCTGTTTTGCTTTTTTTTTTTTATCTGCTAGATAAAGTCACTGAAAACTAAATAAAAGCAAAATTTAAAAAACAGTATCAGTGGGCGCGGTGGCTCATGCCTGTAATCCCAGCACTTTGGGAGGCCGAGGCGGGCAGATCACGAGATCAGGAGATGGAGACCATCCTGGCTAACATGGTGAAACCTCGTCTCTACTAAAAATACAGAAACAAAATTAGCCGGGAGTGGGGGCAGGTGCCTGTAGTCCCAGGTACTCGGGAGGCTGAGGCAGGAGAATGGCGTGAACCTGGGAGGCGGAGCTTGCAGTGAGCCGAGATCAAGCCACTGCATTCCAGCCTGGGCGATACAGCGAGACGCTGTCTCAAAAAAAAAAAAAAAAAAATTCTAAAATCTTTTGGGGAGGGTAGAATTCAAGCAGTTTTATTTATTCATTCATTCATTCATTTATTACAAGCATTTCTGATTTATTTATTTTCAAAGACTCTAAAATCTTAAAGCAAAACAAAACCCCTAATTATCATCGACAATCCTTCTAGAAAGAAATGACATTAAAATTCTAAAACACAGGAAGCTTATATAGCCTCAAAATCAAGAATCAAAATCAAAAGTCCCTCCCCTGAATAATTTAGCTTGATGAAAGCCCCACTACAACATCTTTCGTTTTCTCATTTCACTGTGGACTGGCATTTGGGAAGCGCTGACTTAGTTCAACTCTTTCCCTGATCAGGGAGTCTCTTCTACCAAATCCTCCAGAAACCTTCTCTGAGTGTTTGCCTGAGTAGGCTGCTGGTTGCTTCATAAACCAACCCATTCTGAAAGTGGCAGAAGATGAGAAAAACGTACAAAAATCAATACCATTTCTATAAATACATAATAAGAGGCCTGAAAATATAATTAAAAAAAGAGAGCTCACTCACAATGCAACAAAAGCATCAAATACTTGGGAAATATATGATATATATTCATATATCAAACTCACATAGGATATATTAAAATTACATGAAGAAAACACAAATCCTTAATGAGAGAAATAGTGACCTGAACAGATTGAGAGGCCATACGTCTGGCTTAAGACTAAATGCAGAAAAGATGACAATATTTCCCAACTTAATTTATAAATTGAACGCCATTCCAGTCAAAATATCACCAAGGTCATTTATAAAACTTGATAAAAATGGTTCTTAAATTCATATAGAAAAATAAATGGACAAAACATCAGAGAATGCTGAGATACTATGCAGTGAGAAGGCATTTGCCCCAGCAGATCTTAAAATATAGTCTAAAATCATCATTGTTAGGGCTGTAGAGCAGTCACGCTAAGATGCTGGGAAAATGCCACAATTTCACTAACTGAGCAGGAATGAAACCACTAGCAATTAAAACTACAGAACCCACAGAAGGCCACAACGCTCCGAGGACAGAGAGATGTCTTGCAAAACTCTCTTATCTCAGTTGTGGACAGGAAGCTTTTGTTTTTGTTTTTCTAACTAACTGAGCAAGGTCAGAAATTTACAAAGTGACAAGATGAAGATTTCCTGACAGCGTAAAACAAGCCTCCCCTTAAGCATTTTCCAAGGATCATCTCAAGCCCCACACAGCACCTCATTCCTAGAATGCTTACGGTCAAAAGCACACTTTGGCAGTTAATTAAATTCCCGTTGTCCTCTAATTGCGAGTGTGAGTGTGTGACACAGGCTGGCGGCTACAACTCCTGTCCCAGAGGCTCTTTTGCCAGGGACCCTGCACCATCTCCACCAGGTGCCCAGGCACTCAGGAGGCACTGCTGGACTTCTTGCTGGGCCGTGGGCTCCCTAAATACACAGATTATTGCTTAAGGGCGAGGATCTCCTCCACTTAAGTCAAATCTCACATGCCTCAATGCCTTTTCTTTTTATATGTGGCTCCTCACATGCCTGAAACCAAATCTGCTATTTGGAAGACCAGAAAGTCTTCTCTTGCTCCTCTTCCCTCCCTCCTCATTGAAGAGCTGGGAGAGAAGTGACGGCTGCTTCCTGAGGGAATTTCTAGACAAGTAAAGGGAAGGACTCCCAATTTGTGATGACTTTTAGCTGAAACAATGGATGGGGAAGAGGGGGTCCAGAAGTAATCACCAGCCTCCAGGGCACTCTCATTTCTGATGTCAACAGGCCCTTCTTTCATTCTCCTGGCTCTGTGATATTTTATCATGCACAATGTATGTCACTCATGGGCCCTATTAGGAATCCTACCATTCCTAGCAGTGGAGGTGACCTTCTAGACCAACCCATCCAGCACCTCAGGGTTCTCATACACAAGGAAGGAAGAAGTGGAAAGAAAACCCTGATGTGGAAACCAAGTATCCACCACAAGGAAGCCAAGG
The DNA here is from genome assembly GCF_028878055.3 of Symphalangus syndactylus. Taxonomy (NCBI): domain Eukaryota; kingdom Metazoa; phylum Chordata; class Mammalia; order Primates; family Hylobatidae; genus Symphalangus; species Symphalangus syndactylus. The sequence continues at coordinate 13,674,554 of NC_072446.2, read as the reverse complement.
ATGCACCCTGCCAGGGCACTGATCTGATTATCAACCCATCCAGACCAACCCCACACACACCTGACTGAGACCTAAGGGGGCCACACATCCTAACACCAGCATGAGGCAGGACCTCATCTACACTGGACTGTCTTTTAGAAAAATGAAGCCAAGCGAAAATAACAAACAAATATCTTAGAATTCTCTTTAACGCAAAGCAATGCTACAGTGAATGACGCCGATTTCTCCCCAGTTATCAGGATGGACTGATTACAGTGCCCAGATTCATTTGCCTGAAGATAATTGCCTCAATTATCCACTTCACTTTGCACATATAGAAATAGTCCCAATCTACTGCAGCCTCAGTGACTAGACATGTAAAATTGGTCTAATCATATTTTGAAGAGCTCGAGCTGCAAGGATTTCTATGAGCGTGTGCCTAAACCGTGACACCACTAAGGGTTTCTCCCCTCTGGGCTCGAGGCGCGCTCACTCTCTCCCTCCCAAAAGTCTGATGGGGTGAGTCAGATCCTCAGCAGATAAGACGAAAACAACTTTGAGGCTCTCTGTCAGGGCTAGGGGCTAGAGGAAAGATAGGATGTCCAGGACAGCTGGACAAAAGACAAAGCTATGAGCTGAGAGCTTTCCTGACAGTTGAGTGGTCCTTTGCAATCAGCAGTGTTTTCACCTACAGCTCACTGGCTGGCGTGGCTGCTGGTGGGCAGGGCAGAGGTGGACATCTGGGGTCAGAACCACGTAGACTGGGGGTGTCCTGGGACAATGATGTCTCAGCTGGCTGCAGGAAAGAACCAGACAAGCTCAGTGTAGGTCCGGCCGGGCAGGCAGCCGGAGCTCAGGACGAAGCAAGGCAGGGTGTCAGAGCCCAGGGGCTGAATCGGAGAACACAGAATGCCAAGCTCCAGGGCCACGGCAGAGAAATGAGACACCACGTCCAAGAGGCCTGTACCCCTCTTGGGTACTGATGCTTTGCCTGAGCAAGGAGGCTTCTAGATGCTTCCTGTTGGATCAAGAGTCTAGAAATTGCTCCTCCTGTGGTAGAGGGAGAGAGAGGGAGATAGGCACTGTATCAGTAGGAGAAGCTCAACAGAGCACGAAGTGAAGAGAAAGTAAGGGAGCTCCTGGGAAGACAGCTCGAGCAATCTCTATGCACAAAACGAAGGCTCCTTTCTGATCCCACTCCCTTTAAAAACGAATGGCACAAATACAGTATTGTAATCCCAACAATGGCTTGGACAGAAACCAGCCATGTGAAAAGGTGATTATTTTCCCCTATTGTTTGCTTTTAGCTCTAGATGGCATTCCCCCCAAATCTCAAAATCAGGAGCTCGAGGTTTTCACCATTTCTACTGGTGAGAGCCGATTGCTATCAGTGCAGTCTGAATAGCAGCAAAATAGCACCCTAGAGAACCAAGCCAAATGCTTCTGCATTGTACCTGGTCCTCTCTGGGGAACAGGCAGGAGGGGCCAATACCAAATTCTCAGCGGGGTTGAGCCTTACTGGCTGATTGCCACAGTGAGGGGTGGGGAGTGCTGCAAACTCCCTGAATTCATTTCTATCCAAAGGAAAGTTTGAAAAGCTCTTCATCTCCAAAAATAGTCCTTTCCAATGATTATCCAAAAAATATCTTCAAGAGTGATTATACCCGCTCACCAGGCAGGGCAGAACCAATCCATTATCTTGAGTTTCATCTTGGAAAATGCGTTGATGTCTATGGGACCCCTGACAATAGCCTGCAAGCCTTCTGAGAACCCATGATTCATCTGTCTCCCCCAGGGCCACTAGCACATGGCTTTGCACACGGTAGACACATGGTTAGAAACAAGTGGATTGAAAGCAATTCTCATGGGCTTTTAAAAATCAAAAGAAAATCTCAGAGTCAGACTAGGTAAAGACTCATCTCTTTCTGAAAATCACAAGATGAACTGTACCTCTGATTCTAACCAGTTACTCAACTTCCCTCCCTGTCTATCTGGGCTGGAATGTATTACTCTACACCTGTCAGCAATCTGGTTTTAATATTTGGGGGCACTTCACATCAATGTGTGTGTTGTTGGATGGCAGGAATTGCTCATCCTCAATTACTTCGATCTCCCCACAATGCCCGGAATAGTGTCTTGATCATAGAAGTGGCTCAATTTATGATTGCTAAATAGCCAATTTCATTTGTAATTTCCGAGACAGCTCCAGGAGAGGAGGCAAAGAGAACCAATGTAATTAACAGATGGACTTGACTAATTTCTTTGCTTCAACAAGCGGTGAGTTGTGGAGCAAAGAGCCTCCACGCCCTGCCTTGGTGAGGAAAGCTCCTCCACGGGCCACTGGATCCATCGCACACATCTGTTTGCCCTGTCTTAAAACTGCCACCCCAACATTCCTTCCTGTCACTGAGCCACTTGCACTTTCAATGCTTCCAAAATAGTAAAAAGTAGAGGGGGGAGGATCGTGTCCATCAGTAGAGCCCCCAAACCCTTCTCCCACAGCCTACAGAGGCCTTCAGTGGAATCACAGGCTAACCTGGTAAGACTGTGGTGGGCACCAAGTTCCAACCCCACTCACTCTCGCACACCATGAAAAACATCTCCAGTGTGTGGTCACCTGTCCTTTGACTTCACATTGCTTCTGACAAAGTGCCAACTTTCTGACAGCCCACTCCATGTCAGATTCTTCTCTGGGTTGTGCTGAAGGCTTTCTGCTACAACTACCACCGATAGGTTCTAATTTTGCCCTCCAGAGCCATATATAATAAATCTTAAGGCCTCTTCCACATGAAAATCCTTTAAGGAGCTAAAGATAATATTCTTCACAATTTATCCGAATCAGAAGCTTACTGTATGATACTGTAGTGAGCTGGGAACTGCACTTTCCTGTCCAACTGGTTTAGGAGCCTCCCTCCAGCAGAGCCCTGGAAGTGATATATGCCCATACTTTATTTACCGGCAGACAGACAGAGCCCCTTGTTCCTTAGCCTGGTAACAACAGAGGTCGTTCATCGCCCACTTGCTCCTTTTTGAAATTCACTCTGCAGCAAGCACTTTTAAAGTCATGCACGTAATGCATTTTAAAGAGCATCTTCCGTACGGCTCCATTTGCTCGACCTCGGCACTAAGTGTGAGATGGAATGGCATCTCAGTGCAGTCCCCCGCTCCTTCCTCCCAGAGGCTGTGGTGAATGTACACTAAGATGTATTTGTAACTACACAGGACTGGGGCTCAAAAATGCAGTGTTTTGTTAAATGTTTGTTTGCTGATTAAAATGCATCTTGCAAAGAAAGCGCATTGCTAATGCAGAATCTAGTCCAAAAATATGTATTATGTAATGCACATTTTTTAATAATGCAGGCAATCTCAGTGTATCTATATTAGTGAATCAGCTCTGGGCTGCCATCTCCTTTATAGGCATAAAAGCACTCCATCTGAAGAATGAAGTGCTTTCTTATGTACACTAAAGAATCATAATCCACCTCATTGCTGACAGCTGACATTAGTTTCCATTCAAAGGGCATTTACTAGCACCCATATATTCCTGATTTTTCCCCCAACGTGCTCTGATATCAGCTTGATAATATATTTCTGTTCCATATGCTGTCGATGGAGCTGTGCTAATTAGAAGAAATAAAGTGGGTGGGTCAGTGTAGGCAGACCCTCTAGAATCGTGCCCCATTAGTCAGGACTGAGAGGCAGAGATCAGGATTTGAAATATATGGCTCTAAATGCCCCTGTCCAGTGTCCCATGATAATATCCACACAGTGACTACAGCCATGCAGGCACCTGTGATAATAAAACCCTTGCAGTTCCACAGGAAAAGTGGTAGAGCAGGGCACAACTGGAACATAGACATTTGTCCTTTTGTGGGGTTTGACAAATCAATCCTACTTTATCAGACTAACCTCCCAGGTTCAAGCAATTCTTGTGGCTCAGCCACCCGAGTAGCTGGAACTACAGGCGTGTGTCAACACGCCTGGCTAATTTTTGTATTTTTAGCAGAGACGGGGTTTCACCATGTTGGTCAGGCTGGTCTCGAACTCCTGGCCTCAAGTGACCCACCCGCCTCGGCCTCCCAAAGTGCTGGGATTATAGGTGAGAGCCACCATGCCCAGCCCAATCACTATTTTAATGCTACAAACTAACACAGAGTGCAAGATACAAGCTAGACACAGCCAAGATGCAGAAAGGAAAACCTCAGCACAGCCAAAGCAGTTGCTGGTCTCTCACTGGGGTATGAACTCGGCACTTGGTAGCTTTAATACAGGTGTGGTGTTGAAGGTGTGAGGTTAAGTTCCATCACGGTGAGAATGGCTGTGGGTACCTGACTGACTCTTCAGACACCAGGCAGAAGTACCAGTACCAGGAGGGCCTGGTGGGCCACCCAGTGGTAGAGCCTCTTTTTTTAAGATTCCCCATACTGACTCAAGAAGGAGAAAAGGACACAACCCGTGACATGTGTCCTAAGTGAAACAACCTTCTTGATACTCCCATGGATTCTAGGATGATGGCTTTGCTCTGAGTTGTTTCCACCTTTGGACTTGTCACTATGGCCAAAAAGGCACTCCATAATCATCATGGAGGGCCAGACTGAAGACATGCACGCTCCAAAAGCAGCAGCCAGGTTAGCTCCCACTGCAGGGATCTCCTCCCGTAGGCCATCATTTGATTTTCTAGGGCCAAGAAAGAGCGGCACTATTTACTCCAAGTCTTCAGCCTTGCAGAGTTCAACAACACAATCTAGTGGTGTCTGGCCGCCCCCTAGCCCTGATCCAATCATTTTCTCATGTGGAATTCAAGCTAGATTAAACAACGTTGGTGGGTACAGAGGGATTCTGACTGATTCAATCTCCTGATTAACAGCAAATTAATCCAAAATATCCTTTCCTTCATACAATACTGTCGTTGTTTTTGTTGTTCACTACTCTACCTTCGGCACCTAAAACACAGCTTGGCACATGCAAGGCACCCAATGAGTATTGCTGAGTTACCTTTGTTAAAAACCTAGCTAGGAGCCGGGCACGGTGGCTCACACCCGTAATTCCAGCACTTTGGGAGGCCGAGGCGGGCGGATCACTTGAGGTCAGGAGTTTGAAACCAGCCTGGCCAATATGGCAAAATCCCCTCTCTACTAAAACTACAAAAATTAGCCGAGTGTAGTGGTGCACACCTGTAATCCCAGCTACTCAGGAGGCTTAGGTAGGAGAATCTCTTGAAGCCAGGAGGCAGAGGTTGCAGTGACCCAAGATCACATCAGTGCACTCCAGCTTGGGTGACAGAGCGAGATTCTGTCTCAAAAAAAAAAAAAAAAAAAAAAAAAAAACTTATCTAGGAAATAGCTGTAAGGGGCCTCCAGTGAGGATCCCGTGTCACCCTGAACTGCCCCGCAGGAGAGAAGTGGTTGTGTGAACTGAGAGCGCAGGAAAGACTTCCCTTTACCCATGCTCTCAGCTCCAGTCCATTTCCAGCACCACCTTCTCAGCTCAATCGAGCTCAGGGCAGTCCTCAGATGGGCTTGCAGACTTGCAAACTACTACCTCAACCGTGGGGGCCCTTGTTGAAGAAGATGAGGCAATTAGCCAATTCAGACTGTTTGGGCACGTATTTTTTGGAAACTTCTCTAATTAGTCACTGTAACAGATCTGCTAAAGGTAGTTTCATGATTAATGGCTGCCCGAAGTTACCATCCTCAAACTATTAAGCCATTGGAAAATGCTAGGGTCTTAATACTCGTGTATAGACCCTCATTCCCCTGAATATTTGCTATTTGGAGTTCTGGGTTTTTAGCTGCTCCCAGGCTGTGTTTATTTCAACAATAACTGGGGAAACTGGGGAGGGGCACGACCCCACGGGAGCCTGCGCCCACCTGCCCAAGTACTGGACCTGGGGCTAGCTTGCCGCTTGCTCCTTGCCACCCGCCAGGCCCCCCGCCCATCGCTTCGCCCAAATCCTTTCAAACAAAGTTCCCTCCTGCCACCTGCCGGCCCACTAGGGTCTGCGCCACAGGCTCGGCGCCACCGCGCAGCTCGCGGGGAGGTGGCCCCCACCTCCTTACTGCACATGCCCGGCAGAAGTCCGGGCGCGCAACTTCGCAGAACCTCACTGCCCATCCCTCCTCGCCTCAGTCTCCTCTGTCCTCTCCCAGGCAAGAGGACCGGCGGAGGCACCTCTCTCGAGTCTTAGGCTGCGGAACCTAAGACTCAGCGAGAGGAGCCCGGGAGGAGACAGAACTTTCCCCTTTTTTCCCCATCCCTTCTTCTTGCTCAGAGAGGCAAGCAAGGCGCGGAGCTTTAGAAAGTTCTTAAGTGGTCAGGAAGGTAGGTGCTTCCCTTTTTCTTCTCACCGGAGGTGAGGCTGGGACCTCCGGGCCAGCTTCTCACCTCACAGGGTGTACCTTTCCCGGCTCCAGCAGCCAATGCGCTTCGGAGCCGCTCTCTGCAGAGCCAGAGGGCAGGCCAGCTTCTCGGTGTGCGCCTAAGAGGATGGATCGGAGGTCCCGGGCTCAGCAGTGGCGCCGAGCTCGCCATAATTACAACGACCTGTGCCCGCCCATAGGCCGCCGGGCAGCCACCGCGCTCCTCTGGCTCTCCTGCTCCATCGCGCTCCTCCGCGCCCTTGCCACCTCCAACGCCCGTGCCCAGCAGCGCGCGGCTGCCCAACGCCGGAGCTTCCTTAACGCCCACCACCGCTCCGGCGCCCAGGTATTCCCTGAGTCCCCCGAATCGGAATCTGACTACGAGCACGAGGAGGCAGACCTTGAGCTGTCCCTCCCCGAGTGCCTAGAGTACGAGGAAGAGTTCGACTACCAGACCGAGAGCGAGACCGAGTCCGAAATCGAGTCCGAGACCGACTTCGAGACCGAGCCTGAGACCGCCCCCACCACTGAGCCCGAGACCGAGCCGGAAGACGAGCGCGGCCCGGTGGTGCCCAAGCACTCCACCTTCGGCCAGTCCCTCACCCAGCGTCTGCACGCTCTCAAGTTGCGAAGCCCCGACGCCTCCCCAAATCGCGCGCCGCCCAGCACTCAGGAGCCCCAGAGCCCCAGAGAAGGGGAGGAGCTCAAGCCCGAGGACAAAGATCCAAGGGACCCCGAAGAGTCTAAGAAGCCCAAGGAGGAGAAGCAGCGGCGCCGCTGCAAGCCGAAGAAGCCCACCCGCCGTGACGCGTCCCCGGAGTCTCCTTCCAAAAAGGGACCCATCCCCATCCGGCGTCACTAATGGAGGACGCCGTCCAGATTCTCCTTGTTTTCATGGATTCAGGTTAGTTGCCCACCGCTAAACTGGGGAGCCTGAGGGCGGTGTGGGAGCGGCGCGGGCGGAAAGGAGGTGAGAAGGAAAGGCAGGTTAGGGGCGAGTGGGAAGAGACGAGGCTCAGCTGGCCAGCCCGGGACCGGGGGTCAGGGTGAGGCGGCGAGGGCTCCCCCAAACTTCCCAGGATGCCAGGGGCGCCCTGGTGGCCAAAGGCTTGTTGGACGGCGGGGCGCACCCCGTGCGTCCCGCTGGAGACAACCTGAGGTCTCGGAGCTGGTGCCCCGGCTACGCGACTGAATCCCGAACGCACCCCAGATTTGGAGCTGCACACCCAAACGGCATTGGTAAGTCACTTGTTTTGCGCGCTTTTCTTCCTCCTAGAAAGCCTAGTCTCAAATAAGTTGGCCTTCTCAGGTGTCCAAAATGTGGTTCGGAGGTGCGGGCGCCAACTTTCACGATGTGAGAGCAGCCGCGCTGTAGAGACACTGTTGAAATATGTGGAAAGTAATCAGAATGGAATGGGCGAGAACACTGGAGACTGACCACCCGGGAGGGAAGTCACGCGCGCGCGGCGCCTAAGCAGCTCAGAGCCGGGAGCCCAGGTCCCAGAGCTGACAATTAAGTCGCGGGACCTCCGCGCCAGTGCCCCCCGCTGCCGCGCGCCTGCCTTGGCCGCTACAGCCCGCCTCCCGGCGCTCGCGGGACAGAGACCGCCTCAAAGAGCTTGCGCACCTGCCCGCGCGCGCCGGAGCTGACCTCTCCCGGCGGCGGGCGGTTAAGGGAAAGTACTTGGGGGAAAGGTAGAGGAGGTAAGGGGACCCTTGGGGGTGCCCCTATGGGCTACCAGGGTTGAATGCACAGGCATGGTCACGTCGGGGTATTGCCAAGCTTTTGGCGCAGCTGGTCGGGTGGCCAGGCTGCATGCGGCTTAGCAGGAGACGTCCTGGGCTGTTTGCGCAGGACCTCTGGAGGCCCTAGAGATGGTCGCAAGCGGAAAGGTAAAGCGGAACAAGGAACAGGCTGGAGGGGGTGTCGCGTCTAACATCAGGATAACTTACAATTCGTTTCCAAAGAGCGCGGTACGCACAGAGCTGGGGAAAGGTGTTGGATCCGGCGACAGTCCTTGGACGATCAGTCGAAAAGGAGGCAGGGGCCGGCGGCTTCGGCAGCCTTGGGGAGGGGAGGCGAGGCGGCGTGCTCCGGCCATTTTCAGCTCGGGTGGAGTTAAGTTTAGAATCTGTAACCTGGAGGGGAATCTGCTCTGATGACCCAGCACAAAAACGGCCGCAATCTGGTAACGCACCTTCAGAAGGGAAGGCGTGCTCTCCTGGCCAGTCCTGGGAGGAAAGACCGATAAGTGAAATGTCTTTAAAAAATCTCATCCGACTTGGAAATTGCTTTTTTTTTTTCCTGGTGTGCGTGTCTCGTTTTGCGCCGGCTTGAATTATTCGGATGACAATGATTTGGAGGAATAGTAAAGCGTTTTGAGGGCTTGAGATGAATGACGGTCAGGTTCTTAACTCCTAAGAAAAGGATGATGATAGAAGGATACCTTAAATGGTCTTCCTTCCAGGACCGATTCCGTAGGAAAGGCGTCGCGGCGCCCAAGACTTAGTTCTGCCGGGCTGCAGCGCAAACTGTGGTTGGATGCCTTTGTGGTCTTCCCTAATAAATACGGAGAAGCCAGTTTATTTGCAAGTGGTTTTCTGCGACAGCAATGTTAGTCTCAGAAGTTTGGAGGCTGCGGAAGGGCTAGGCGTGCCCTGCTTTTGGCTTGTGCCTAAATCGAAATTCCTACTTAATGTAAACAATGACAGTGTGTTGCGTTCTGTGGCATTAAGTGTTCAGTTTTTCCTCTGGTAATGTCTCAGCCTGAGTTCACCAAGCAAAAGGTCTCTAGGGACAAGCAAGAGAAACCAGGGATTGTGTTGAATTTTTTTGGTGTGCCTTTCAAGTGTGGGAGCTATCTTCAGACTGGGTAGTCTGGGAGACCCGTTTTCCCACAGAGCTAGGTTTATTCATTAGAGAAATGAGCATGTTGCCTTGTTGCAGGATGAATAAACAAGTTTTTTAAAAGCCCTCCGTGTCGAGCCCACACCTCACACCCATCTTGCTGTTTTTTAAACAGAAGCCCAACACAGGGAGGTTTCCTGAACTGTAAGCAATGTACCATGTTCACATGTAGTGAGGAGGGGCAATCTAGTAACACACACAGTCTTTCAGACAGTCTTCCACAAACTGCCTCGCCATCTGCATTACAGCCCAATTGTGAAAACCTGTTACCTACCGGCACACTCTCTCCCCCGCTCAATTCCCCTCCCCCAGCTTCCCTCTACACCCTGATTCAAGGGTGGAAAAGCCAGTGCAGACCATATAAAGCAACTGAGAGCTATACCGACCCCCGAGAGCTATACCGACCCCCGGGGAAAGCACCTATGACCCTCCCTGAGAAGACAAGATTTTGCTATATAGACTTAGCAAACCTTCTTTCTGCCTGAGAAACGTATTCAGCTACCTTCCTTTTCCAGAGCCATTTCTAGCAAGTTCCCCAAGCATTCCCAATTCACTAGTCTCCCAGCTGGCCCTTTGTCTCACCCTGCTCAACTGGGGTTAGCATTTGAATAGGCCCACTTGCCCCTTTTACATAGGTGAGGTCTGTGGGGTGAGGATATGCTCTCAAGAAATAGCAGATTAACCACATTAACCACAATTCACCATTAACCACATAGGTGAATTACCAGCCACTTTTAATATTTCAAATGGAGGGTGAGGGAGGAGGAGGAGCAGGAGAATAAAGCTAGTTAAACATGATGATATGCCCCCAATATTGAAGTTCTTTCCTTTACTACATTAATCATTTGCTTAATGGAAATTTGCTTTTGTGGGGGAGGGGAGGACGACCCAAAGGTACTCTTGTAACTGAACTTATTTGAGCTGGGAATTTATGTTGCAATGTTCCAATATTGTGTGGGGTCAACCTGATGTAGGTTTAAAGTTTTGCAAACAAAACTCTTTATGTTCATGAGAATTCAGGAATTAGAAATGTTACAGTTTGGGATTGTTTTGAGATGTTTCTTTAATGCACCGCAAGCCTTTCTCACCTGGAGTTGCTTACACTTCGGCCTTCATTTTCTGCAGCTGTGTAGAAGGTTAAAGAGGAAGAAAGCTGAAACTTCAGTGTTGGTAAGAATGAGGTTTTTTGGTTTTTTAATAATATACATGGATTTACCTCAATTATTAATTATTATTACACCGCTCTTCAAGAAGAGGGAAGCTTTTGAGAGGAAACTGAGCAGAAACCATGGTGTGAGTAAAGCATGTCTCAACTGGAAGGTGACCTATCACAAAAACCAAATCATTAAAATAAAATTAAGCTTCCAGGCCAGTGATGTCATGTGCCGGCTCAACTGCTGCTCTTCTCTAAAAAATCACCCAGCAGAGGGATGAGATGCTCAAATGACATCGTTAATCCCCACGTTCAAGAATGAGAGATGGAATTTCTTGTTCTGTTGTGGGGTTTTGACACTAATGACTCTATTTCCTATAACTTGATGTCCCAAACTGGAGCAGTGGCATCTAAGATGAAAGGCCCGGGGCTAGCAGCCCAGGTTGCTTCTAGCCATGGTCAAGTGGCCTTAGGTCAGACCCAACACCCCTCTGCCTCAGTTTCTTCTAAAATGAGGTTGCTGAATGAGATGATCCTATTTATCCCTTTCAGCTCCAAATGTCTAGACTGATTAGCTTAAGAAGCCTGGGGTTGTCCAATTTGACTCTATACTAGTGATTTTAACCCTAATGGAACTCCCAAAAAACTTCAAAAGCTGATCAAATAAAAAGCACCAGCTAGGTATCGCGCCATTGCACTCCAGCCCGGCCTACAGTGTGAGACTCCATCTCAAAAACAAAACAAAAAAAAAACAACAAAAAAACCCGAAAAACAAAAAAAGCACCAGCTATGAAGAAATCTGTTTTGTGTTGGTTTCATGTAAATTTTGTCAAATCTGCTTTACAGTTGGTTGCAAAATGGTCTCAAAAGGCAGTTTAGAGAATGCAGAATTCCACTGTGTCCTTTCCCTAAACTGGAAACATTTAGCCATCCTAAGAGTCATATTTAGTGTGTGTTTTATGTGTGTGTGTGTGTGTTCCCCACCTTCTGTCCCTGACCTTGGTGTCTAAGAACAAGCTTTTCAGAGCAGGAGCAAGCAGCATGGTTGCAAGTACTGACCTAGTACTGCAGCTTGGAGAGGCTAACTACTGTGGGAGATGGCAGACTGATGGGAACATTGGTTAAGTGACCACAAGTGTTGTTGAAAGTTTTTTGGTAACAGTTTTAAGTGTTCTGGTTAAGCTAGACCTGAAAAAAATGGTATCGAAGCTACAGCTATTTGAGATAAGCCAGTTTTCTCAACCTTTTTTTTTTTTTCATGATCACTCCCCTCTTAGCTTCTTCAGACATGTTTCTTATTTGCCCCTCCCCATGACATTTTAATACCACAGACATATAGCTATATCCCATTATCTGTTTATGTACTGCAGGACCTTGTCACAGCTAAGACTTTTTTGCACACTGCATCCCCCAAAACCAATTTTGCCTCCATCACACATGCATGGGATAAACAAAGCAAATATTTAAAACAAAACAAAACAAAACAAAAAAAACAACAAAAATCTAGTTCTGTCAAATTAAGTGATTTAGCACCCATTTTCGTTTTATAATTTCTTTCTTACATATCAAAAGGCCATACGTGGGGGGTGGGGGGACATCAATTTTTTTACTGGTATTTGTTTTCTTTCCCTTGTTTAAAAATCTCATGAGTTTTTTCAAACGCCTCCAATAGCTATGCTGGTCCAAGCACTAGTGGCCATTAATTCACAGGGCAGAGAAGCCAGAATAAACAGCCTAGTGACTTAGTTCTCCCAAGGCCAAGAGCCTGCAATGCAGGGCCACCATCACCTGTTGACAGTGCTCAGCCAGCAGAGGCAGGACTCTGCCTGCAACTATTCCCAGGTAGAAATGGGGAGGCTGCATTCCCAGCTCCCACTGGGCATGGCCTGTGTGTTTATTTTTTGTGTTTATTTTAGGGTAAGTATGTTACAAATTAGCAGGGCACATGGCTATGAGAAAGGCCAACATAAACCCAGGCAGCAGGGACAGAGGGTAAGTGGTGACAGTAAAGTGGGGAGAGATTTAAGGAAGACAAAAGGAAAAGAAGAATTTGAGGGATCGCCGAAAAAAGGAAGATGTGGGTAGACAAGAGAACCCCTGGGAAGGAGCAGAAAAGATTTAGAAATGGGGAAGGGGGTCACAAAGCCAGGAAATTTGGGGGTTATAAAGAAAGTTGTTTGAAGGAATGAAGAGAGTCTTGAAGAGAGAAAGGTTGAGGGCAGCTTCAAGTATCTGGTGGCTGAGGGGGTCAGAACCAGGTGCATCAAGGGACAGACTTCAGCTCAACATCAGGAAGTGCATTTTTAAAAGCCAAATATGGCATTGGAGGGCTACCAATGAGGCTCACAGATTCAACACCGTTAACATCACTGTCCCCCTGAGAGTTTCTTACAGACCTGGTCCAAAAATTCCAATTTCATAGGTGTGGAGTTTTCATACAAGTACTTCAATTGCTACACTCAAAGAGAAAGATTTAACACCTAGAAATCTAGCTGTCTAGCTCCAAGGCTAAAGCCTTGGGTTTTGGTTCACAGCAAGGTTGGTCTTCAAGGTCCCCACTCTCAAACTTGAGGGGTCCAAGGGCACAGGCCAAAGACTGGCAGCCAGCAGAAGACCACGTTTCTTCTCCCCCCAACCCCATGTGAGAGCTGGTTTCTGAGTGTCCTGGCTTATGTCGCTGTCTCAATTAGATTTCATTAGGAAAATTTGCTCTGGGTAATTGAGGTTGTTCTAGAAGGTGAAATATACCATTCCCCTTAAACAATGATGCCCAGAAGCCCCCAGGGTGGCTGGAATTTCCACCACGAATTGCAGGAATTTTAAGCAGAGCTTCCACTAAAGCCAAATTTACCTTCCGAGATTCCCTCTTTCCCCTCCAACCCCTACTTTTGCCTCTCTCTTAGTTGCTTTCCCATGGTGCTGTTCATCTTTTCTGGAATGGCCTCTCCTCTCCTGAAATTCTTTGCTGCATCATCAGCTAGTCTGGAGAAGGAATCCACAAATGTCTGGACCCACTGTTCAAGCACAGGTGGTCAGAGGACAGTGGCATGCCTTGGCTGAAACAGAATTTGGGGCACCTTTTGAGAAGGTTGCTGAGCTACAGCTAATTAGCTGAGTGAAGGGGTCTGAATTCATGATGGGGGCTTTTTAATCTGAGCATATCAAGTATTTTCATAAAGACTGTTTCCACTGCCTCTAATATCAGCCTTGCATCTGCCTCTAACCTGGTATCTTGCCTCATCCATTTGAGGCCTTTTTCCTTTAGCTGGCATTTGCTTCAAACAGCCTGGCCACGCAGACCCCTCTGCAGACAGCAGTATGCTACTGCCTCCACCGGCCAAGGCGGGCAGAGGAGAGGCTGAAGGGAAAAGGACGGCAGCAGCAAGTCTTGATTAAAAAGTAATTAATTGTACAGCTTCAAAGTCTATTACTACTCAGTCAGCACTCAGAAAACATTTGTCACTGGGAGGCTGAGAAACTTCATAGTTGCCTAAATTCTTTACTACCTTCTCTTTCTGCTTTTACTTTTTCCTCAATTGAAAGAAACCCACTGACAACTAATGACATGAATGGGCTACAGAGAAGGCACTTCTGCAAACTTCACCACCCACCTCCTCCCTGCAAAGCCGCAGACCAAAAGGAAAATGACTACCAAAAAAATACTGTTTTTCGTGGTTTCCGTTCCCTTCCCTTTCACCCACCTCCCTTCCCTCTCTCTACTTTGCCTTCTCTTTGTTGGCTACAGGGATAAACCCAGAAAGCTGACAGGTAGCTACCTAAACTTGAGATACGCCTTGTGCTTTTGGTAATGAGTAAGAATCCCAGAATGTAAGTAGAAACACAATTACTTGTTGAATACATGTGCCATGAAAGCGTCAATAGAGAGGTGAGACTAAGTTTGGGAAGCCCAGGGCATCACGTGGGGCTACCAAGGAATGGGGCTGTAATGGTGCTGTTCAGAGAATCAACGGTAAAGAAATACATACATTCTTTCCATTGGGGATTCCATATTTTCAAAAGGCCACTGTTTGCCACCTGTGGCACCTGGGCCATTTGGCTTTCCTCAGAAATGCAGAGTTTAATGGAAGCATGAGAAATTTTTCCCATTCCCCCCCCTCTTTTTTTTTTTTTGTGAGGAGTCTCGCTCTTTCACCCAGGCTGGAGTGCAGTGGCGCGATCTCGGCTCACTGCAGGCTCCGCCCCCCGGGGTTCACGCCACTCTCCTGCCTCAGCCTCCTGCGTAGCTGGGACTACAGGCGCCCGCCACCTCGCCCAGCTAATTTTTTGTATTTTTAGTAGAGACAGGGTTTCACCGTGTTAGCCAGGATGGTCTCGATCTCCTGACCTCGTGATCTGCCCGCCTCGGCCTCCCAAAGTGCTGGGATTACAGGCGTGAGCCACCGCACCCGGCCTCCATCCCTTTCTTAGTACATCAAGTGCAGACGCTATTATTTTTAAGTAGCCAAGTATACACAATTTTCAAGTAAACCATCCCTGGGTTTCGACAGCCAATCCTGTCCTCCCCTACTTGACACATCATCTCACTACAGTCCTGCACTCCAGCACACAGCCCCTCAGGACAGGGGTCAAGCCTGGCACACAGCTTCTCTCCATCCCAACTTGGCCTTTTTTTCAGGCACCAGCCTCTCCTGACTTCCTCTTCCTCAGCTGCATAAACACATTAATAGACTTTCCTTCCTCAGTCCTATCACATATTTATCTTTTCCCATGATGGCAATCCATCCAGCACTGGAAAGCTATGTTTAAGGTACTTTGCTATTAGTTATGATGGCAGATCCTAAAACGCCTCTGGCAAGGTTAGGCCCCAGACGACGCTGCCCACTAACATCCAGCACTGGCCATCGCCCTCCAGATCAAGGCCACGTTTCTGTCTTGAACTAGCAAAATTAGCAGCCTTCAGGAGGATCACCAGACAAGCCAACCAATTAGGCCAATCAAGGTGGACCCCAGTAAACCCACCAGCCGATCACCCCTAGCTGTTACTATACCGGATTCCTCAGATCCCTGTGGCTTTTCAGGTGCAACAGGTGGATCAACTCCTCGAACATTTGGCCACACTTCTGGGGTTCCTGACCCCACTACTGATGTTTCAACTCTTAGCTCCACTCACCTAAAGGACTTAGGTTTTTCAGAGTCTGGTAGCCAGTCACTACAGAGAAATAACAGGAGTGGAAAAAAGGGGGAATATCAGGGTTAAATACTGGGATTTATTCTTCTTGGTCTTAATTTACCTTTAAGGCAATTCCTATTCAAATCTAAGGGTCCTTTCTCAGCTTATACTGGTGATTTTCAGCTGGGGGAGATTTTGCCCCCCAGAGGACATTTAGCAAAGTCTAGAGACATTTTTGGTTGTTAAAACTAAGGGGATGCTACTGGCATCTAGTGGGTAGAGGCTAGGGATGCTGCTCAACATCCTACAATGCACAGGGCAGTAACCACAACAAAGAATTGCCTGGCCCCAAATACCACCAGTGCAGAGGCTAAAGCACTAAGTCTAGATGAGATGTGCTGAGTGGTTCTGAAACCCCTTCCTCTGGTGTGCTCCCATCTCTCCCTTCTGAGTCCTCCCTGCTCACTCCTGGACTGCCTCCCTTTTTCCTGTCCAGCGCGCCAATTGTTCAAGATTCTATTACCAAATGTGTTTCTTCCCTAAAGAGTTTTATCTGACTCCATAAATTCATCTTTGTAAGGACCATTGCCAATTTCAGTGTGTGATCTTTATCTTTTTCTAAACTTCAGACCTTTCCTTCCAGATAACGGGCTGCAAAAATCTCCATCCCAACTGCCCAAAGTTCCTTCAACTCTGCCATGTCTAAAACCAAATCAGCACTGCCACCTTGCCAGCCCCTCCCACTGACTTCCCTGTCCCACTCCCAGTGTTCCATCCATCTGGGTGCCACACTTTGGCTCCTCCATCTTTTGTGTCTTTCTAGCATAAGAGCTGCTCCAGGAGGATCCTTTGGGACCCCTCTTGAGTGCCGTCCTTCAGCCTTCCTGCTTCCTTCACCGTGCTAGGTCTCTCCTTTAAACATCTCCTTTGTGCATAACCCCTTTCCTTTGTTCTCTATCGGGATCATCCTCCATGCTGCTTCTGCTTTTCCTAAAAGTAGGCTCAAATCCTCACTTGCAGAACAAAAAACTTTCAACATCCTTTCCGTTTCCTGCCAAAATAGCCTCAAAAGTGCTTGCCCTCATACTCCATGGCATCCTCAGAGAGATTCTATCTAATTTCTCCTGACTTTTCTCCCCCTGCTACCCAAGAGCCTGCCAAGGTGGCCAGTTGTGTTTACCCAGCCACGCCCCATGTTTCCTACCATTAAATCCTTTGTTCGTGGTGGGCAAACCGTCTCCCATCCCCCACTACCACCTTCTATTCACAGCCAAGGCGTCTATCCTTCCTTGGAGGCCCATATAAAAAGCCATTTTCTCCACCAAGACTTTCAAGGTCCCCCCAAGTGGAAGTCCTTTCTTTCATTTGTATGCTGCTCTACTCTCTAGGATGAGGAATTGGTATTTGCCTAACTTTTTTTTTTTTTTTTTTTTAGTCACCTCCATGCATGTGCTCCCCTGGCAAATAATCATGATATCAGAATGAACAAAGGGATCCCACAGACACATGAGGGTGTCGAACAGAGACCCTGAACCCGTTCCTCGACAAATGGTACTTTGGGGGTGAGCGCGAGGCCTGACTAAAGCAAAACCACCCCTTCAGAGCACCCATCGCAGCCTCCCTGGGGCTCCAACCCCAATGTCTACTGACCTTCCACTTGTGCAGGCTCAGCATCCCTGGGGCCTCAACTCCTTATCCATCCTGGGCTGCTCCTCGCAGTAAGCCCTCTCCTTGGGGTCCTGGCCCTCTCAGCCCTGGAAATCTTGCTCCTCACCTTGCCCGGCAGCGGCACCCCGTTGGCTAGGTTAGCCTGCTGCCATCAACACACCCAAGGGTTGGCCCCTGGGACCCCACCTCTCTCCCGAGGCTCGGCAACCTGTGGCATGAGGAAGAGTGACCCCACGGCGCTAGCGGTCCTCGCGTCTTCCAGGCCTAACCGCCATACACTCGCCCCCCAACAGCTTCCAACCACCCCAGCAGCACCTCTTCGGGCGTTCCAACGCGGCGCCTCCTATTGGACCTCCCACCCATATCCGGTTTCCGGTCTGACGCCCCCTGCTCATTTGCCAGGCAGCCTTGATTGGCATGACCTCTGCCCAATGGCTGACCCGGCGCTGGGGTCGGAGGAGAGTGAGTTGGTGTTGGGACCCAGTTGGGCCATTCAGTGGATGCCCAAGTGGTTAAGCCGTTTTGCATGGGTGTAGTTGGCCAAAGTTTGAATCAAAGTTCAGTGTTGACATCTGGAAGTGTGTAGACCCATAGAGCTAAAGCGATATATCTTTGGGGGATCCCAAACGTTTCCCAGGGTCCAACTGTGTTCGCCTCCTTCCGTGCTGCGTGGCCACGTGGATGGTGGATGCAGGGGGCAGGGATGCACGGTGCCTGTGGTACCCTGGCTCTAAGAGGGATGCGTTAGACTAAACGGGATCGCAACTTGCGGTGGTTCGCCCGCCTGCAGCTCTTATACAGCAGCCCGCGCCGTGCGCCCTGCTTGCTGCAGCCCGCCCTGTGTAACTCATCCAGCCTCCCCTCCCCCAGGGTCCTGCAGGTCAGGTGACCCCCTGCCTCCTGCCCAGCTGCTCTGTGCCTAGACGTGGCTTGCCAATCTGTCTCACTGGTGAGACCGACCTGATGCGCACCTGCCGGGTTTTACCTGACCCCCTAACAGCAGCTTTTCTCCCGGGTTCCAATCCCTCTGCAGACCCCAGACCAGAGCATAGCATGTGCACACACCAAGGCCACCAGGTGGTGTGGGTATTTACCTTTGGCTAGCTCTGAGCCCACCGCAGCATGGTAGCGGGAGCGCAGCTGCGTGGGCAACCACCGGGTTTGTGGCCGGTTGGCGGGCTCAGTGCCGCCTCAGTGGGCTCTAGCAGTGGAAGAGTAAAGCGACTACCCTAAGATACCCAGAGCGAGAGGAGAGGGGCTGGAAGGGTGCTGGAGACAGGCTGTAGTGGGGCTAAAGTAGCTGACTGGCCGGCGCTGCAGCCGGTGCCCGAAGCAGCGAGCAGCGCACCTCAGCTGTGGTTGCCGCGCGGCATGGTATTTATCTGTGGGTTCAGTGCGCACAGAATTGTCCAGTCTCGAAACCACCCTAAACCGGCATTAAACCCCAACCAAAATCCCCTTTAACCCTTCCCTAGAACAGCAGGACCTGCGAAACTCTGAGGCCGCTTTGTGAGGTCCCCCTCTGCGCAGCACGCCCCCCACCCCTCTCTCGGTGCCGCCGCAGCTACTCCCTAGGGAGCTTTGCTCTTGGTGGTACGCACCCGAGACCTTCTTATTCCCCTGCGTCACCATCCACATAAACAAGGGAGCACCCTGCTTGCGCCGCTGTGGGCCACTGCGGAGACCCCTAGAGTGTGATGGGAGTGGGGGCTGTTAAAGTGCTTTACCGGAGCCAACCTCAGCAAGCGACAAACAAAAGCAGCAAAAAGTACACCCGAGGCATTTAAAAAACAAATTGCGTGCTCGCATACTCGGCATCCCCTCTCCCTCGCCTCTCTCTGCTTCTCTGGTGGGCTCACGACCACCTGTCGCATCCCCATGCGTGCCTGCGCCCCTTCCCAGGCACCAAAAGCCTTGCGCTCCGGACTAGGGGCTTGAGATCCAGGGCTGCCTGGAGGCTGGGGGCTATGACTCAGAGTTTCAGGGATATCCTGGGGTGATGAAACCCTTCTTCAGTCCCCCCTCCCCTGAGAAGTCGGTTGGGTTGGGGAGGGAGGGTTTCAGCTCCTGTACTCCAGCGTCCCGAGGCCCACGTCTTGCGTCACGTGTCCCGCAACGCAGGAGAGCTTTCTCTGGCCAGCGGAGAAGCGGAGAAAGACTCCAAATCAGTCAGGGAGAGGAGTGGAAGGAGCCAGAACGTCCCTGCGAGGCCTGCGCTCATCAGCCCCCTTACCCAAAGTCCCGGGCCCCTGGCGCCAGGAGCAGGCTCCTGGAGCCGGAGCCAGCTCGGCACTGGAACCGGCGTCCTCTGGTGGCGGAGAGAGAGCGCTACTGGCGATTTTCGGACCGAATCGGCACGCTCGTCAGATCCAAGCAGGCGGGACTGGCCTGGAGCAAAAAGAAAGAGAGAGGAGGGCATAAGGACAGACCAAGGAAGAGGGGCTGGGGGGCAGCCTGGGGGCATAAAAAGTGGCTAGGAAGGAGCCAAGACTCCACCAGCAGCAATTGAGTTGCTTCAGCTTCAGTCTAGGGTTCCAGGCCTTGAACCCCCCAACCTCACAAGGGTTGGAAAGTGAGGCTGGTGAACTTTCCAGCTGGTACTTTGATTTAAAAATAATAATAATAATTTTTTCACCCTAGTTCGGTTGGGTGCTCCATCTTACGGAGCCCCAAACTTATTTTGAGAGGCCGCCACCGTGTTATGGGCGTGCGCAACTGCCTCGACGGCAATAATATGTCAGGACAACGCGATATCCCCCCTGAAATCGGGGAACAGCCCGAGCAACCACCTTTGGAAGCCCCAGGGGCAGCTGCCCCCGGTGCTGGGCCTAGCCCAGCCGAAGAGATGGAGACCGAACCGCCTCACAACGAGCCTATCCCCATCGCGAATGACGGCGAGGCCTGTGGACCCCCAGAGGTCTCCAGACCCAACTTTCAGGTCCTCAACCCGGCATTCGGGGAAGCTGGAGCCCATGGAAGCTACAGCCCACCTCCTGAGGAAGCAATGCCCTTCGAGATCGAACAACCCAGCTTGGAAGTCTTCTGGCCTACACTGGAGCAGCCTGGATTACCCAGTGGGGCCCATGCAGGCCTTGAGGCCTTCGGCCCAGCACTCATGGAGCCCGGAGCCTTCAGTGGTGCCAGACCAGGCCTGGGAGGATACAGCCCTCCACCAGAAGAAGCTATGCCCTTTGAGTTTGACCAGCCTGCCCAGAGAGGCTGCAGTCAACCTTTCTTACAGGTCCCAGACCTTGCTCCAGGAGGCCCAGGTGCTGCAGGGGTCCCCGGAGCTCCTCCCGAGGAGCCCCAGGCCCTCAGGCCGGCAAAGGCTGGCTCCAGAGGAGGCTACAGCCCTCCCCCTGAGGAGACTATGCCATTTGAGCTTGATGGAGAAGGATTTGGGGACGACAGCCCACCCCCGGGGCTTTCCCGAGTTATCGCACAAGTCGACGGCAGCGGCCAGTTCGCGGCAGTCGCGGCCTCGAGTGCGGTCCGCCTCACTCCCGCCGCCAACGCGCCTCCCCTCTGGGTCCCAGGCGCCATCGGCAGCCCATCCCGAGAAGCTGTCAGACCTTCTAACTTCACGGGCACCAGCCCCCGGATGGAGATCTCCGGACCCCCGCTCGAGATTGGCAGCGCCCCCGCTGGGGTCGACGACACTCTCATCAACATGGGCAGCCCCCCAATCGCGCTTGACGGCCCGCCCATCAAGGCCTCCGGAGCCCCAGATAAGAGAGAGCGAGCAGAGAGACCCCCAGTTGAGGAGGAAGCAGCAGAGATGGAAGGAGGCACAGCCGCTGAAGCCGCGGAGGGAGGGAAAGTCCCCTCTCCGGGGTACGGATCCCCTGCCGCCGGGGCAGCCTCAGCGGATACCGCTGCCAGGGCAGCCCCTGCAGCCCCAGCCGATCCTGACTCCGGGGCAGCCCCAGAAGATCCCGACTCCGGGGAAGCCCCAGCCGATCCCGACTCCGGGGCATTCTCAGCCGATCCCGACTCTGGGGCAGCCCCAGCCGATCCCGACTCCGGGGCAGCCCCTGCTGCCTCAGCCGATCCCGACTCCGGGGCGGCCCCTGACGCCCCAGCCGATCCCGACTCCGGGGCGGCCCCTGACGCGCCAGCCGATCCCGACTCCGTGGCGGCCCCTGACGCCCCAGCCGATCCAGATGCCGGGGCAGCCCCTGAGGCTCCCGCCGCCCCTGCGGCTCCTGAGACCCAGGCAGCCCATGTCGCCCCAGCTGCGCCAGACGCAGGGGCTCCCACTGCCCCAGCCGCTTCTGCCACCCGGGCAGCCCAAGTCCCCCGGGCGGCCTCTGCAGCCCCTGCCTCCGGGGCCAGACGCAAGGTCCATCTCAGACCCCCCAGCCCCGAGATCCAGGTTGCCGATCCGCCTACTCCGCGGCCTACTCGCGCGTCGGCCTGGCGGGGCAAGTCCGAGAGCAGCCGCGGCCACCGCGGGTACTACGATGAAGGGGCGGCCAGCAGCGACGAGGACTCCAGCGGAGACGAGTCCGACGATGGGACCTTCAGATGCGTCCGCTGGTTTCAGCATCGGCGAAATCGCCACCGCCGAAAGCCCCAGCGCAACTTACTCCGCAACTTCCTCATACAAGCCTTCGCGGGCTGCTTCGGTCGATCTGAGAGTCCCCAGCCCAGAGCCTCGCACTCTCCCAAGGTCAAGAAGGTACCCCTGGCGGAGAAGCGCAGACAGATGCGCAAAGAAGCCCTGGAGAAGCGGGCCCAGAAGCGCGCAGAGAAGAAACGCAGTAAGCTCATCGACAAACAACTCCAGGACGAAAAGATGGGCTACATGTGTACTCACCGCCTGCTGCTTCTAGGTAATGCGGCGGACTCTGCCTGCGGGCAGCAGGGCCGCCGGGGAACTGGGGAGGGGGTGGCAGGGCTGCCTGGTGGGGCTCGGGGCTCGGCAGTGGGAGGAGGGGGTCCAGCCAAAGGCGGGAAGAACTTGCTAGAAAGTTCCAGGGAGGGACCCTAACTTTGCCCTGGGAGCGGGAGGGGATCTTGGGTGGATTCGGGTGGCCGAAGTATATGCCCTCCAGGGAGAAAAGTGATGCCGAGCGACACTGAGGGTCGTTTCCGGCGGGACAGGCCAGCGCCAGCAACCGTAAGCTGGACAGGCAGGGGCTTCAGGTGAGCCAGGAACTGCCGGGGAGGGGCCCCGGGGCCCCGGGGCTCCCCTGGCTAGGTTGGTGGGGTCCACGGTGGGCTGGGGTCATTGGGGAAGGCGCGCCCCCGCCTCGCCTGGCACGGCTGCTTGGACTCAGACAGCTTGTCATTGGTGTGTGTTGGTGTCCATATTCTGTGTTCGCCTGTGCATGATACGCTCAAGTGTCCCCTGTTCCTATCCCGGCACCCCCAAATTACCCGCCGACTGTGTACTTGTACTTGGGAACGGGCTGTCTTGTGGTTTGCGCCATGGCGCGGGCAAAAAACTTTCAGTGTTCGCACACTCTGGTGGTACCTGCACCCGGGCGCTCTGCGGCGAGCCGTGCGGAGGACATGCGGGGAAGGTGGCGGGGCCTCCCGGGAAATAAGCGGGGCCCCTAGCCTGGGGGAGCGGGGGATCGCTTTTCGCCGGCCTCCATAACCTTGTTCCTGTATGTCTTTCTCTCTTTTTCCTTTTGCGCTAAGCGTTTCCTCACTTCTCATTCGTTCGCCAAACCCTCCCGCCTTTACGGTTGAAAAACCAGACACACAGGTATCTGGGGCGCCCGGGGCTGCACACATCAGTTCGGTATTCTGCACCACACAGCTCGCCTGGTTGGGGGATGGGGGAAGGGGAAACACAACCTGCTGTAGGCAAGTCCGGATCCCAAACCACGTGGGGGCTGGTTCCAAGGGGGTGGGCGTGGCTGTGTTTAAAAAATATGAAATAATTTTTCTTCCTAGCGAAGAGCCCGAGGTAAGCCAATCATTTTTACAAAGAGTACAGTAGGAGGGGCTTGGTTTAAAAAGATGGGGGTTATGTGTTGTGAGTGGAATGTCACCTTTGTGTTTAAAATGCAACTAAAATAAAAGTTTTCAAAAAATGCTCTAAGTGTATTTGAAGTGTGTGGACAAAGTATGGCAAAACCGTGAATATGACTTGTGAAAACAAGTAAATGTTTGCATGTGAATTTTTTCAAGCAGCTTTAGCTGGGGGCAAAGAGGCTTGTCAAAGGTAAGGTCTTCTGCAAATTGGCTCTGGATACAAAAAATATATAAAGATATTTTGATTACAGAAGTTAAAAATCATGATATTCTCGTCAGGAGGGTATTTTGGTGGCCTTCTACCTTCCCCCTCCTCCTCTGCTCACATTTCCCTACGTCTTGGTGCCCTCCCCTCTCCAGGATCCCCCTCCTTACCCCACAGCAAGACCTTCTCCTGTATCTCCCAGTCTTTCCCTGGCCATTCCCAGTTCCCCACCCTCCCCCCAGCCCCCTAAGATTTCTTAACTTCAAATCTGGGGCATTAACTATTTTTGCCACATTTAATCAAAGCATCAATTAGCAATGGTCTGAATATGTGGTTTAAATGAAAACTTCCAAACAAACTTCACAAGCTTAATTTTTACATTTTATTCTCTAAGACTTTCTCTAAGACCTTTCAAGGGATTTCAAGATCACAGTTTTTAAGGCTGCGCTACATTTGTTAAATATGTTAGAATGTGTGATTTTTTTTTTATTAATGGCATTATTGGCATATAACTGTGCTATTGTGATGTGGCTCTCACAAATCACAATTTTAAATGTGAGAATCATTTTATGTATGCCCATCCAGGTAGATCATGACATTATCATTTACCCAAAAACATACAATATGGTAGTTGTTTTAAATTTCAAATGTCTCAACTACACTAAAGCTACCAAACATTAAATGACAATGCACTAGTTTCTCTGCAGACAACTGATTTTGCCATGACAGACCCATTTCAATATTCCAAGCACAGCTCTGAGAAGCAAACCTGTAAATTGGGGGAGGGAGGACACAAATGCTTACAGACAGGAGACCCAAGTGACAGTGTGCACCTAACCCCTAACTGTCAAATTGGTGATGTGCCTGACATGCGGGGCCTCAGTTGCCTCCTTTGTGAAATGAAGCTTTCCTAGCAGATCTCCACTAAGGAATGCTTTTGTGCCATGATTTGAGTCTTCTATTCTTCCTGGGGGTGGAGGGTGGAGGAGACACAGTCCACTTATATCAGGACTGGAGACTTATACCATAGATTGTGCAGCCATCAATCCTACAGCAAACTGTCCATGTTTGGGACCAGTCTTAAGAATATTAGAAGTTTCCTTTGTCTCCCCTTATTTTGTCACCGGAAGTAAAAATTAACTTTAACAAAAGGAAATTTGCTAGGGTCACCTTGCACCTTGTCCTGGCTTTGTTCTCGGGTGCTGGTGGCCAAACACCTTTGGATGCAGCATAGTCCAGAAGGTGGGCTGGTAAACCATGGGCCATGTCTAACATAAGCCTGAAATATGATAGCCAGTGTTAGCTGCTAGCTGAAACTGTACCACTGCAGTTTGTCAAAGCAGGCTACAGTTTTTGACCAGGCTTCCTTTTGCAGAGGTGACGTCCCTCTTCTGGACCTGAATTATTGATTGGGGACAGGGAGAGGAGGAAGGATGAGGACTTACTCACATGTAGGACAAGACTTTTTACTAACTTTCTAGTCCCAACATATAAAACAAGACATCCATACATCCCTACCACTGAAAATGCAGATCAAATGGCTGTCTTTTGATATGGTTGCTAATTTGTGACATGCAGATTCATCTGTTGCTTGAAAAAATGTATGTTCATGTGCTTATCCTTTCTGTTTTTATTGCCGGGACAATTTAATCTCATTACAGGGAATCTTAAGAAATCAAAGAGAGAGAGAGAGAGAGAGAGAGAGAGAGAGAGAGAGAGAGAAAGATAGATAGAAATCAGTAATACGATTAAAATTCTAAAATATCTGAAGAGTTCTTTTTAAAGAAGCCTTTTTCTTACTCAACACTATCCACCAATAGACTGTTTCCATGTTTCTGTTACATTTTAAAATAATTTTGGTGGCTTAAACATTTTTTAAAACTTCATTTAGGTGTGATTTCCTCCTTAAGAACTGAAGGAGGCTAATAGATCAGAGTTTCTTAGTATCTGCCACATTTATTAAAATTGTGCAGGCAAATGCTATATATAATAATGGGTATTCTGCTGCTATGATGCTTTATTTATACAGTGAATCATAATTAATTGTATGATTATTTATACCACCAAGTGCAACAGTGATGCATTGTATTCCATCTTGCAGAAGCACCTTTTTATTTTTCTTTTCTCTCTCTCTCTCTTTTTTTTTTTTTTTTAAACGTACAGCCGTTTTTTTGTATTCTAAATGCCTCCACTGAGCTTTTGGTGTGGTGGGAAGGACATGGCTTATCAGGTCACAAAATTTTGGAGTCCAGATAGATTTATTATTTCCTCTTTTCAGTCTCTAGTAAGATTCATGCTTCTCAAACGCTGAAATTCTACCTTGGTTTTAATTCTTACAGATTTCTCTCAAAAAATTTTTCCCATATAGGTAGATTAATGTTTAAAATTTACCCACATTATTTACCATGGAAAACTGGTTCTAAGCAAAAAGAATTGGGGGTCATCCCCTTTCTGTATGTATCCTCCTAACTTGAAAAGGAAAATCTCACTGCTCTCAGTATTACTAGTAACCAGTAATAATAATAATAATAATAACACATTCTGATTACATTTTTGTTTGTTTGGTTTGAAACAAAGTCTCGCTCTGTCACCCAGGCTGGAGTGCAATGGCAGGATTTCCGCTCACTGCAACCTCTGCCTCCCAGGTTCAAGCGATTCACCTGCCTCAGTCTCCAGAGTAGCTGAGATTACAAGCGTGTGCCACCATGCCTGGCTAATTGTTTGTATTTTTAGTAGAGATGGGGTTTCACCATGTTGGTCAAGCTGGTCTCAAACTCCTGACCTCAAGTGATCTACCCAGCCTCCCAAAGTGCTGGGATTACAGGCATGAGCCACTGCGCCTGGCCACATTTTACATTTTTTAAAGCCTTTCACCTAGTCATATTTGTCTCTTGAAACAGTCCTGGGCAATAAAAACGTGATAGGGCCCCATTTCATAAGCAAATAAACCAAAAGCTCAGATATTAAATATCAGGCTTTTTTTTTTTTTTTTGAGAAGGAATCTCACTCTGTTGCCCAGGCTGGAGTGCGATGGTGTGATTTTGGCTCAACTGCAACCTCTGCCTCCTGGGTTCAAGTGATTCTCCTGCCTCAGCCTCCTGAGTAGCTAGGATTAAAGGTGCATGCACCATGCCTGGCTAATTTTTGTGTTTTTAGTAGAGATGGAGTTTCGCCATGTTGGTCAGGCTGGTCTCAAACTCCTGACCTCGTGATCCGCCCACCTCATTCTCCCAAAGTTCTGAGATTACAGGCATGAGCCATCGTGCCCAGCCATAAGGCACTTTTACTCAAAGACTGCAAGGTAGGTAAAGGATCTCAAATTTCAAATTCAGATAAGATAATGCTTACCAGAAATGTGATAAGCTATAAAGCATTATTTAAATGTAAAGCATGATTATTCTAAGTATACTATGTGCTCTTAAAATCCCTTGCCAAATGACACGTGTCGAGTAGTCTGCTACTTTCTGAATTATAGCAAAACTCACAGATCCCTGGTTATAAATGTCCATTGAGTATATATGAAATGTGAGCCTCCCCATTTCTGAGATGGCTGTCATTGCTTTGGTAATATTTCATTTACACCTTCGCTTTAACTCGTCTGCCAGCACTGCAACATTGCAGTCTTAGTTTGTTGTGGCTACTGTTTTCCTTTTTTTTTTTTTTTTTAATGCAGGTTTTCTTTAAAGTATTTTGTTTCGTTTTGTTTTGTTTTGCAGGGTCTAAAGCTTTTCTTCTTGTTTAGGTTTCCATTAAATAATAATTAATCATTATAATAATAAAATGCAGTTACTTTTCTGCATAGCTCTATTATAAGTATAGTGTTAGAATGTTTAGAATCCTGGCCTGGATCTCATCATCTTATCAAAATAACTCTGCTCCATAGTCTTCCTAGTGATTTTTTTTTAAGTATGCCTTACTTCTAGTCCAGGCTAATTTCCATTTAGCAAGAGTCAGTGTGTGGCCTTAGAAATCACCTTTGACTTTTATGCAGAAGGTTAGTTGTTGTTGTTTTTAAGATGGAGTCTCACTCGTCACCCAGGCTGGAGTGCAGTGGCACTATCTCAGCTCACTGCAACTTCTGCCTCCCAGGTTCAAGCAATTCTCCTGCCTCAGCCTCTCGAATAGCTGGGATTACAGACATGCACCACCACACCTGGATAATTTTTTTGTATTTTTAGTAGAGATGGGGTGTCACCATGTTGGCCAGGATGGTCTGGAAATCCTGACCTCAGGTGATCTGCCCACCTTGGCCTCCCAAAGTGCTGGGATTACAGGCATAAGCCACCGCGCCCGGCCAGGAAGGTTAGTATTAAGCAAAAAATAAATTTATTTTTAGAGAAAGTAACCGAGATTTGAAATTCCCAATGCCAGCCATGCTCCTTCTTAATTTTAGAGTTAGTTTTTCCTCCAAATAAAACTTACTCCCAACCCCAGCAAAATTGTGGCTCTTCAAATGCCTCTAAATAACTCTGAGGAGACACATCAGTAGCGAACAACAATTCGTTTCTACACTTCTTAGCTTCTTTTACCTGTAGTAGCAAATGTGAGGTTCCTCTCAAACCCACTCATGCCATTTGCCCATTTAAAAATCAAATTTCTCAGGAGGAGTAGCAATTTTCAAGAGAGAAGGGACAGGGCCAATTGATGTCACAAGGTCCTCACCATCAATTAAAACTAGTCAACGGAGGGAACTAAAAGCATTGGGCAGCCTAATTGACCATCTCTGACCCCTGGGAATAGGGACTAGGAGACTCTGGCCCTAACACGCACCTTCACAGATTTCATTAAATTAGACTGAATGGAGCTTTTGTTCCCATCAGATTCCTGTGCCTGCCTGTGGTCACCCTAAGCATAAGATCATGTTCTTTTTAGGAAGGAAGAGGCGAATGGACCTGAGCCTCTCTTTGGGAGTTCTGCTGAAGAGTCTGCAACTCCTAAGTGGCCTTTATGCAGTTTAGAGACTGGAAGGAAGGCACAAATACAAATTGGGGGAAAGAAGCCCCTGAACAAAGGAGAGGAGAGGTATTTCAAAAAGAGGATATATTCTTTTTTTTTTTTTTTTGAGATGGAGTTTTGCTCCTGTTGCGCAGGCTGGAGTGCAGTGGTGCAATCTCGTCTCACTGCAACCTCCGCCTCCTGGGTTCAAGCAATTCTCCTGCCTCAGCCTCCCAAGTAGCTGGGATTACAGGCATGTGCCACCACGCCCCACTAATTTTGTATTTTTTATAGAGACGGGGTTTCACCATGTTAGTCAGGCGGGTCTCGAACTCCCGACCTCAGATGATCTGCCCGCCTCAGCCACCCAAAGTGCTGGGATTACAGGTGTGAGCCACGGCACCTGGCCTTTTTTTCGTAATTCCCCCAAAAAGAGGGCCAGCTACTAGAAGCAAAGTTACAATTTGAGAAATCTAGAGTCTTTTTTAAAGGGTAACAGTAACATGCTCAACCCAGTGCTTGGCACATATAAGTGCCCCAAAAATGTTTTGGGTTTTTTGGGTTCTTTTTGTTGTTTCTTGTTTTTTGAGACAGGGTCTCACTCTGTCGCCCAAGCTGGAGTACAGTGGCATGGTCTCGGCTCACTGCAACCTCTGCCTCCCAGGTTCAAGCGATTCTCCTGTCTCAGCCTCCCTAGTAGCTGGGATTACAGGTGCCTGCCAGCGTGCCCAGCCAACTTTTGTATTTTTTAGTAGAGATGGGATTTCACCATGTTGGCCAGGCTGGTCTTCAACTCCCGACCTCAGGTGATCTGCCCATCTTGGCCTCCCAAAGTGCTGAGATTACAGGTGTGAGCCACCATACCAAGCCTCAACTTTTAATTTTAGAAATTTACTTTTCCTCCTAGATTTTTTTTTTTTCTCCCTGCTCCAAGTGAGGTTTTGGGTTTGGTTAATTTTCTGTTGTTGCTGGTTTTTTGTTTGTTTCTTTGTTTTTCTGTTTTTTGCATTTCCCATTAGACTATTAACATGTAAATTCTAAAAGTGCCAGCCATCTCATTCTGTCTTTCTGTCTCCACCTTTCAGAGTACATTCTTTGTTTACATTTTGTAAATAAAGGTCAACTCAAGCAGT
Organism: Symphalangus syndactylus; assembly: GCF_028878055.3. NCBI lineage: Eukaryota > Metazoa > Chordata > Mammalia > Primates > Hylobatidae > Symphalangus > Symphalangus syndactylus. The sequence goes on along the minus strand of NC_072446.2, from coordinate 13,645,095 downwards.
AGACAAATGCCACCTTGCCACATTTATAATTGTGTGAAGTCACTCTCAGGTGAATGATGTGCCAGAGAGAGATGAGGAGATAACTTACTTTTTGACTTGTCCTGTAAAAGAGTCACCTGTCACCCCTGCCTATCCAGCTCCCCCTTCTGTTTTGATTAGCTCCTAACTATAAATCAACTCAATACCAAGGCTGAGCTCAAGGACCTGAGCTTGGATTGTTCTATGGTTATTACACATCAAAAAAAAAGAAAAGAAAATGTGTTTAGTTTCCTTTCCAACAGCCAGATGGTGAACCAGGCCAGCTCATGGGAATTGAAGATGAAGAGACCTCCAAGAAAGAGGTAGGGAACAACACAACAAAACAATGTTTGACTTCATTATGTTGATTGTCACATGCTCTTTGGGCACACATGAGGCACACACCTTTCAAGTTAGAATCAGTGGAGCACTTTTCTACATGCAAAAACTGGGAACTATGCTAAGGGAAGAATGTTAGGCAACTCATCTGTGACAGGGCAATGGAAATTAAGGGAGTGTGCCTCTGTTGTACTTCCTTAGAGTAAAATCCCAAATTGCATCGCAGAGTAATTTGTTAAACCTCAGGAGTATTTAAATTCAGGAGTATTTTGACTTGTGGAGTTCTGCCCACAGAAGTGCACATTCGATCTTACTAAATGTTTTTTAATGATTCAATTTGGGGCGAGGAGAGAGGTATAAAGGTAGTATAAATTGTTATCCAATCTCAAATTTATTATGAGTCAGTCAATGTTTCCGACATTGTCACACACACACTGTGTGTGGGACAGAGTAAGTACTTTTAACTTCCTTTAATGAGTTGATAATGGGAAGGAAAAAAATCTCCGTACTACTTTCTAAGGAGTGTCACAGTTGAGCTTTCACAAGCTCAGTGTCACCACTGAGTGAGCATCAATTCTTATAAGGAAATTAAGACTTGGGCTGCAAGAGCCTCGCCTCTCTCATCTGATTTATCTGGCTCTTGCCTCTCCCCCTCCATCAAAAGATCACACTATCTCTCTCCTCTTTTCCATTTGAACAATTTTGCCATTCATCAAACTGATTGCTAATGTGCAAATTACATGATGGTATTTTTACAGGGAACCTGCATTCAGGTAAGTTTGAAGCTGTGGGATATTTGAGGGGGAAAAAACGAGTAATGCCTATCATGATCCACAGAAACTAAAGTCAGGCATTGTAGGACAGTCCAGAACCCAAGAAGGGCCGTGACAGGACCCTTCCAAAGGAAAGAGAATCTCGTGTCCCTTGTGTTAGCAAGTATCCATTCCAGCTCCCCCAGGGCTCTGGGACCCACATATTTGTGCCTCCATTTTTCTAGAGTTGTAGTAGCTGGTGGTCCAACTGAAAAAAATGAAAACAGGAAACCTGTCAAGAATAGAGAGTGTTATTTAGGAAGTATACAGGTACTTACGTTACTGAGACCACTTGAACACATCCTTTTAAATAGATACCTTTTTTAAAAATCTATGGTTATGTAACATCTGTGTCCGAGGGATTTAAGCAGAAAGCCCTGTGGGTTTCTCTTTTCAAAAGACAGACCTTATTTATGATCAGCCCCTTGATTTTTTTTTTTGGCCTTCATGGGCTTTTGAAATCTTAGGAAGTGTCCATCCTAATTCCTTATAGCTGCTTTTTCTGTGGCTCTACTAGGGCCTTCAAGATGCTGAATTCACTTATTAAATCATTGACGTCATTCAGGGGGTTCCGTTTGCCCACTGCCCCCCAACATGGGAATTTTTAAATGACTGGCTCTAGAAGGGCCCAAAGATGGTGAAGGTGAGTTGATATTTCAGGTGACCACTAGATGGTGAGACAGTATAAGGCAGAAAACAGGTGGCATGTCTATGTGAAAATAAGAGGGATGGCCAGGGCCGGCAAAGGCGAAGAAGGGTCCCCCTTGACTTTTACCGCCAACCCCCACCCCAGGACAAAGCTTGGATTCAAATAGGCCCCAAAGCTTTAGCCAGACCAGCTTTTTACTTTTACACTGTGAATTCTCCTAGTTACCTATATGCCAGGATTTTAGAAGCATTTTGGGGGGCTCAGTCTAACAGAGGGGTCCTCCAAGTGGCTTTATTGACACTTTTTCATGGGGTGGTTGTCCTATGCACTGTGGGATGTGTAGCAGCATCCCTGACCCCTACATACCAGACACACACACACACACACACACACACACACTCACACTCTCTCTTGCTCTCTCTCTCTCTGACAACCAAAACTGTTTCTAGTCATTGCCAAATGTCACCCCTCATTGATAACTACTGCCCTAACATCATCAGTATCAAATTCTGGAGAGTTCAAGATCATATATACTGTAACTTGCGTATCTTAAAAATATATATATCGGGGCTGGGCGCAGTGGCTCACACCTGTAATCCTAGCACTTTGGGAGGCCAAGGTGGGCAGATCACCTGAGGTCAAGAGTTCAAGACCAGCCTGGCCAACATAGTGAAACCCCATCTCTACTGAGAATACCAAAAATTAGCCGGGTGTGGTGTCAGGCACCTATAATCCCAGCTACTCAGGAGGCTGAGGCAGGAGAATCACTTGAACCTGGGAGGCAGAGGTTGCAGTGAGCTGAGATGGCACCATTGCACTCCAGCCTGGGCAACAAGAGCAAAACTCCATCTCAAAAAAAAAAAATATATATATATATATATAAAATATAAACATATATCATATATAATATGTTTATATTATATGTATTATATAATATAAAATACGTACTATTATATTTTTTTTCCAGAGAAAAGTTTGTCCACTGCAGTTACTTTTTTTTTTTTGAGATGGAGTTTCAATCTTGTCGCCCAGGCTGGAGTGCAATGGCGTGATCTCAGATGACTGCAACCTCTGCCTGCTGAGTTCAAGCAACTCTCCTGCCTCAGCCTCCTAGTAGCTGGGATTACAGGCATGAGCCACCACGTGCAACCCTGCAGAAGTAATTTCTAGAAATCTCAGAGAAGAAAGTGACCCAGATGACCCTAACTAGAATAGAAAAGGAAATTATTTCAGGGAAGTAAACAGTGAGCTGACTTTGATTAACCAAGTCAGTCCCATAGCTAGGCTAAATCAATGCTTAAATAGCCTTTACCCTTAAATGATCACATCTTCCACTTAGGGGTTCTTAAGGATGCCTTTTCCTGTAGCAGGCTAGGAATTCTCTCTCTGACTGGTGCACACTCAATTAATTCACTCTGCATCGTAGAGAAGGATGCCAAGACACGAAGGACCCATCTGTCGGATGGCTGCTGACAACGTATCAGCTCTAGGGTGGCAGGAGCCCCACTTTATATGTGTTCCCCAAAACAGCAGCAGAGCCTTTAACTGATAATGTGTACACACCAGCAAGCAGTGCGTGGGCCCCAGTTACTGGGTCTCCCTAGTCCCAGGCCCATAGAGAACCAGCCTACTGCATGGAGGTGACCTATAACCTTTAGCAACTGATCTTTCAAGGCAGAAAGTTAGACTGCAGGAGAGAGGGGCAGTGGAAGGAACAGCTTGGAATGGCTGGACTGAGAAAGAGCATAAGATCTCTCAGGAATAAAACATAGCTATGCCAATAGAAGTAACAATCCAAGGACATTTCCTGGTCAAGAGTCTTGCGCTTGGTCTTTGATAAAGTGGACACCGCCTTCTCCATCCTAGGGCAGACTCTGTAACCATTATTTCTTGGAATAAGCATAACAGGACTAAATTGTGATCTTAATTTTAAGCAGTGGTCTAAGCCCCTAACTTGCATCTGACCAGCCTCTCTCAAGTAACTATTATGGAAGGGGACTTTATAACTTCTTTGTTATATTTTGACATGACACATTTATATTTTTGCTCCCATTTGGTCTTTCTGTAGAGTTTTCAGATTGTAACATCTGAATTCATCTCATCAAGTTTTCAAGTTGAAACATCTGATTGTAACAACTGAAACAGATTCATTAGGGATCTAATTTTTTCAAACAAAGGAGATTTTTTCTTTTTTTTTTTCCTTAGGGAGTTTCAAATTTATGACCTCTGACTTCATTGCAAAGGCCAGAAAAATAAATAAATAGATAGACAATGACCACTCTCTACTCCAGACATGCAGGTGTATTTTAACACTTTAGCTTTTACTATTAGGATTTCTTTAGGGGAAGGTGTAGAAATATATTGGTAGTCTGATAAATTATATATCAGACATGTAAAATTTAAAATATCATTTGAAATCAAAACTTGTCTGAAGACTAGCTTTTTATGTCACAAGTTCAGCTAAGCAAAGTGCCCCCTAACTATAAAACCTCCTTACTGCAGAATCCTAGAAATGACCAAAGGCAAGCTTTTTGAATGTTGATTTTGAAATTTTGCCTGCGAAAGTGCAACATCTTTCCAAGCAAATGCTTAGAAGACTCAGGGCAGAACCCAAAAACAAATGCCAGACGTTAGGGGAAAATTTTTAAAAGTTGGATTGCCAGAAAACTTCTAGCTATTTATAATTAAGCATTTTTAGCTGCTAAAAGGAAGCACATTAGATCATTTTGTTTTGCAAAGCAAATGGCCAGTGTGGGTTTTAGGATGGACTCTCCCAGGAGGGTTCCCCTTTCTGAGTGGGAGTCTTTGGAAATGTTCCTGATGGGATCCAGTCATTCTGGAGCGCTCTTACGAAATCGTTCATCCTAGGGCAGTTTGGTGTTTGTGAGCTTACGGCGTTTACTCCTTGCTGTATTCTACCATAGGTCTGATCTGATGGGGGAGGCTGTGGGCAGAGGAGCTCCAGCTCTTTGGGAGGGTCCTAGAATAGTACAAACAGCACTGGGTTAGAAGTTGGGGGTTCTCATTCCTGGGACCTTGGTTGATTCTAGAACTTTATTCTAGGATTCCATGAATTTGCCAAGTTGACATCGGGAAAAGGCTAAAGTTTGATTCTTGAAAGTATTGACAAGGCCCCATTTGGGAATGATTCTGCCAAGTATTCCTGGGGTCCTGCCATGGTCAGGAGAGCACCTTAAATTTGATGAGTTGTCAGGGAAGAAGCAGAGGGTATCTGTGTGTTCAGCTTTATGTATGAGAACGTCAAGACGCAAGATGGGGGCAGGACAGGGACAGCTTGAGAAAGGAGGCTTGAGATTGAGACTTGGAACTCAGGTGCCAGGGATGAATCCAAAAGGCTTGCAGGCATCTAGCCTCAGACTTAAGCTAACATATAGCAGGTAGTGGATGCCTCTCTTGTTTCTTTCTTTTTTTTTTCTTTTTTTTTTTTGAGATGGAGTCTTGTTCTGTCACCCAGGCTGGAGTGAAGTGGCATGATCTTGGCTCACTGCAACCTCTACCTCCCAGGTTCAAGCAATTTTCCTGCCTCAGCTTCTGGAGTAGCTGGTACTACAGGTGCACACCACCACACACAGCTAATTATGTATTTTTAGTAGAGAAGGGCTTCTCCACATTGGTCAGGCTGGTCTCAAACTCCCGATCTCAGGTGATCTGCCTGCCTTGGCCTCCCAAAGTGCTGGGATTACAGGTGTGAGCCACCGTGCCCGGCCAATATTTGTCTTTTTAGTAGAGACAGGGTTTCGCCATGTTGGCCAGGCTGGTCTCGAACTCGTGACTTCAGATGATCCGCCCACCTTGGCCTCCCAAAGTGCTGGGATGACAGGCATGAACCACTGCAGTCAGCTTTTTTTTTTTTTTTCCTGGCCCCGCAATCTTGATTCCCCAGAGTTAGGGTCTGATTTCAGATGTTAAGGCAGGCTCAAAGTGGGGCATCTGCTCTGCCAGAAGAAGGTGGGAGGTCAGAAAGAAGATGCAAGACCATTAGGGCTGCCTTAGTTGGAGAAAGGGGGCTCATCTCTCATTTTCTCAGAAGTTTCACAACCCAGAAAGGGGAGAGAGTGGAAAGCAGCCTCCTAAGGCATTCTCGAATTTCTTTCTCACTTTTCCTTTTTTTTCCTCACTCTCTCACTCTCTTCTGATATTTATTTTTAAATAGAGTTCTTATTTTGGGGAGGCTTTCTGAGCAGGAACTACATTTTTTTTGGAGGGAAATAAATAAGAACACCAATTATTCAGGGCTGGGAAGTGGAAACAATGAAAGAAAGCAAGGCTACTCAGAACTGGCTGGCAGATGGCGCTCGGCTTTTACTATTGACAGCCTGGCTTTCAAAAATTCACTCTTGTGCTGGCGCCTAAGGCAGAACCCGCATCCCCCTCCCTAAATCCTCCTTCCCAAGGACACAGCCCCTGCCCCTAAGGCTGAGGAATGTTTTTAAAAGTTTTCAGTTGAGCAATTGACATCTAAGGACAAATCCCGGCCACTTTTAACTAGTGGATCTGAAGATCTTAGCCAAGGCAGGAAAGCACACAATCAGGTAACCTCCAGATTCATAGCCCTGGTGCCCCGGTTCTCCTGGGAACTGGTCCTGAGATCTTGGACAAATACCTGGTTCTAGTTTTTCTCAACTGAAAAAACAGGAGGGATGTCTTTCTCATTTTAAAACTTATTTAATTATCTTATAAAGTTTCAATAGACGAGGTATGCCAACCCCCTGTCCAACACACACTTTTTAAAATGTCTGTTCCAAAATGGCAGATTGTATAGGAAATCAAATGGTAGGACCCTCTGTTGTCCTTTGGTAAATAATTAATAGTTTCTGGGTCCCCATCACCAGGAGAATCTTTGCAGGAGCAGAGTTTGGTGGTAAACTCTTTCACACCTCAATCAAGGGCTAGAAAAGAGGTTCGTAGGTGAGCAGAGCTCCAGTTTCCACCAGGGAACTCTAAGGGGCCTACCTGGAGAAGTTAGCATTTAAGACAATATGGAGAGATGGAGTAGAATTTGAGGTGTATGGTCAATGATTGTTTACAGAGAAGGGACTTGCTAGGGATAAATCATTGCTTTTCCATTCATGCAAGCATCATTGTGTTTTTCAGGATCTCTGAGACCTCAGGGCTAGTTTTAAGTTCTTCCCCTCTTCAACCCCTCTCCCTTCTCAGTGCTTCACGGCACACCGGGGCATTCTCAGTAGCGAAAGTGTCCTCTCTAAGGACGGGACCCCTACTGTCCATCTCAGGCTCAGCACTGCCTTGGGGCAGGCCACTCTGGCTTCTTTAGGCCTGGTTTCCACTGGAGGGGAAGCTGGGTCCGACGGTGTCTGGGTCAAATTCCTTGGTTCCAAGAACAGGTACCATTGCCATTCCCTTCCATTTCTGCCCCCCACCACCCCACCCTGCAGCTGGAAAATGATGAGGTCATCTATTTGAGAAGGGCTACACAGGCCTCCCACACAAGGACCTACAGAGTCCTCCAATGGGAATTTATTTCTTTCTGATCAAATTTACCCTCCATACCCCATTCATATACACATTCTCTCTTCCCTCTCTCTTAAAAGTGTAAAGTTAAAGAAACTGAATACACAGGGTTGATTTAAGATAAACATCCCTCCCACCCATCTATTTAAAATTTTTTCTTTTACTTGATAACTTTCCTACGACATTATTCTCTTATGCCCATATTCTTCTGAGGATTCTTTAAAACTTTTCTTGCACTTTCTCCTCCTCACAGTCCCTGACTTCTAGCCCTGAGTGGTGGCTGAGGGCAGGTGACCTTGTAGACCGTGGGGAACAAAGGAGGCCAGGGCAGGTGGCTGCCTCTTTCCAAACTTTCCTGGGCCACGGGAGCTCCTTCCCACCAGAGGTCAGCAGAGAGCTCAGAATGGCTGGGTCTGCTCTCAGAAAGTGGGATCTTGGAATTCTCTAGATGAAATGTAGGGTGCCCAAGTGGGAAAAAAGCCCCATGTTTCCAGGGTGTTTTGGTTGGGGCTCTCATCCTGTCTTGGGTCCTGGGGACCTTACTTTTAACACCAATGCAGCCATTCTGTGCTTTTCTCAGGGGAGGGGTGGTTGGGGGTTTGGTCTGTTTATTTGGTGGCTTTCTTGGTCAGTCTTCTCCCCGCGCCAAACGCACAAATCCCTCCCTTAGAGGGAACCACACCCTCTTAGAACTCTCCCTTCTGGGGCCCAACTGCCCACTTTCACTTCCCACAGGACATGGAACCCACATCCCACACTTGGCCTGGTGCCTTTTCTTCTAGTTGTATTTATTGTTAAAATGACATCATAATATTACAGGAAATGCCCCCAGCCTGCCCTCACCCTGCTGTGATTTTACCGATCATTATCTCCCCCTGTTCTTTACTCAGGTGTATAGACAGTTTTGAGAAAGCATGAATCATAGTGTGCAGTTCCATATTAATCCCCCTGCTCCACAAACACACACTACAGGGCAGTTTCCTTAGAGCTCTTCCGTGTTCGCCATCGTCCTTCCACAGTTCTTTCACTTGTTCAGTTCTTTCGCTAGCGGGGAAGAGCAGGGAAAGAATTGAGGTTCCCTCCCTTTGTTTTTCCTTCTCTGATCTTTTGAAATCCCGGGGTCCTTGTGAATGACTCAGAAATTAAAACCAATTCCCTTTGGCCAGTTGTTTATTTTTGAAAGAGAGAGACAAAGAGAAATTAAACGGAAAGAAAGAAGTAAATAGAGATTAAATTTAAAAATTTGAAAGGGACCAGTGGTTCATGCCTGTAATCCCAGCACTTTGGGAAGCTGAGGTGGGCAGATCACCTGAGGTCAGGAGTTCAAGACCAGCCTGACTAACATGGAGAAACATCGTCTCTACTAAAAATACAAAATTAGCTGGGCGTGGTGGCGCATGCCTATAATTCCAGCTACTCGGGAGGCTGAGACAGGAGAATCGCTTGAACCCGGGAGGCAGGGGTTGCAGTGAGCCAAGATTGCACCATTGCACTCCATCCTGGGCAACAAGAATGACACTCCGTCTGAAAAAAAAAAAAATAGGGAGAGAGAGGAGGAAAAAAGAGGGAAAGGAAAGAGAGACAGAAGGAAGGGAGGGAGGAGGGAGAGGGGAGAAAAGAAAAGAAAGGAAAAGAAAAGAAAAAAGAGAAGAAAAGAAAAAAGAAAAGAGTGCCTTTGCCAAGTTTAGCTCTAAGCACCAAATGGGGTTCTTGCCCTCTAGGAACTTCTAGTCCGGAACAGAGGAGAGGATCAGGTTGCAAGTGATTATCCTTCTACCAGGCAGGGGGTGGAGCGCTGCCAAGGAGGGTGTGGCTGGCACAGCTGAGGGGCCAGGCTGGCTAGACCGGACAGGAGTACGGGGAGGAGAGGCAGGTTCACAATCCAGGCTGGGGCATCCTCCCCTCCCCATGTCACTGCGCCATGAGGTCCCTTGTTCGTTCAAGTGCCAACCAGAAAAGCTTGGACAGAGGCCTCTCTTGTGTGCCAAGACGGAGGCCACCACCACCCTCTGAGCTCTGACCACTGCCCTCTCACCTCTTATTGCTTTCCCAAATGTTTATCTCCTGATAATGTTTCCCAAATGTTTATCTCCTGGACCATCTAAAACGATGGTCCAATTTTTGTTTTATTTTAAAGTTAGGAACACACTGCGTGTAGCACAACTTCATTTTCCAAGTGTTTTCAAGTGCCTTATCCCACTAAGTGGTTTTGTTTTGTTTTAGGAAGTCTGGCACACAGAGAACTTTCTAGTTCTTTAAAAAAAAAATCATAAATTTTTTAATTTGATAATAATCCAGAACAAAACAAAGCAAACCCTAAGGTTAAAAGTGAGCGTCGTATATGTTACGTATACATCTTTGATGTTGGGGAAACCTTTGAACTTTACAAATCAATGTCCTTGAGAATTGGGTTCCAGCCAGACCCACTGTAGGCGTTGTTTTCTTTTTTTCTTTTTCCTTCCTTCCTCCCTTCCTTCCTTTCTTCCTCTCATCCCACCTCCCCACTTTGAAAAACAAGTTTTATTCTCTTGGGGTATGTTCATTAGAGAGGGAAGACAATTTTGTTCAGCAAGGAAAGGTGAGCAGAAGAGAAAAGGGGGGAATTCAGCCAGAGGAGAACAGGGACAAGGTTGACTGCTCTGTGCTGGGGTGAGGGTGGGGGGCAGAGAGAGAACATCACAGCCAGATGCAAATCACAAGAGCAGACCTTCAGCTTCCTGGCATTGGTGGGGAAAATATTCCGTCAGCTGCCTTTCTATGTCCTGGGCTTCATTCATCAGCTCAAGAGAAAAAAATAAAATCAAAATTTCATCCTAATTTGTTGTGGTTGGACCCCATTCTCCCACGTTTTGGCCTTCTTGTAAAGCACAACCACAAAGGCAGAAGTGGCTTCCTGGGCTGACCTGCCTCTCAGTTCATTCTCAAGGCGTTAGCCTCATCCCATCAGGAGGAGTTCAGACTCTCCCCAAGCGCCAAGAGTTAGAAATGTGTTGCTAATTGATTTGAGCTAAATTTGTGTTGCTTTGAGACTTAGCAAGATGGCTGATTAGGGGCCAATGTTGGGGAAAATAATTGCTGATCTAATAGCTAAGAAAAGGAACTCATTCACAAATATGTTTATAAAATGGGCCTTCTGTGACATTTTGGAGTTGTCAGGGAGTTAGGGGTCATGGTGGTTCTTCAGGAAGAAAGAAATGTTGTTGGGAAATGTTTAATGGGAATTTAGCATAAAATGACATATGCCTAATTTAAGAAAACAGTTAAATGCATCATGGTTCCAAGTGAAAACAGTTGTCACAGATTAATTTTTCAAATGTTTGACTATTGGCAGGTCTGAGGTTTACTCATATGTAGGTTATGTCCAACTTGGCAAAAGCATGGAATCCTGCCCAGTCCTTGGTACACAGGGACTAGCACATGTACCCATTTTTTCTCACTGATAAGTTATTTCCTAATTTTTTGGTTAACTTGTAGGTCGAAAAAGACTTACTCCTTTTTGTCTGTTTAGTAGCATCTCTAAGCTTGCAGTAGCTGCTCACGTGTCTGCCACGTCCCTTAGAAGGATGAATCCTTGCCTGGTCGGTGAGTTTGCCTCAATTCGGGCATTTTCATTTGTTAATTCATTCATTCGATATACATGTATTGAGTGCCAAATATGTGCCCTTCCCCGTGGGGAAGACAAAAGTATGAGACATTGCTACTCCCTTGATGGAATCAAAACAAACCCAGGAAGCTAACAAGAGTGGGCAGTCTCTGCTAAGTGATTACACAGGGAATAAATAAGGAAAGATGGAAAGATTGTCAACCAAAAGACTTCAGCAACCTGCTAAGAGTCTCCAGCCCAGTTGAGCACACCAAATCAGAGATTATCTAAAAGTGTCATGAGTGCTGATAATTAAACTGCAGAAAACCTAGAAGGATCTGCTGGGGTCAAAACAAACAACATTTGACAGGCACAGCCATTCAAATTTTCATGCCACTCTGAGGCTGAAAATTTCTGCACAAACAGCAGTGACTGAACCTTTGCTAGTCACAGGATAGACCTCCATGTTGATAGGGTAGACCTCCCTGTTGATAACTTGTCAGTCATGGGACTGAATGAGGCCTTTCTCCAGGAGGCATAGCCCAGAGGGTTACTGGCCATGCTGAGGAGGCAGTCTTGCTTCCAGGAGGGGCTGCAGAGGCCTGGCCCAAGAGTGGTGCTGAGAACTGCCTTTTGCCATCTTCTTTCTTTCATTGTGCACTCTCTGGAGCCAAACTATGCCTTCCAGGATCTTTCAAGACTAAAATTCTCTTAGGAAGATGGGCCCAATATTTCCCACCTAACCTTAGAAATCTTCTATGTCTAGGATTAGTGTTTTGAGAGTTAGATGGGAAAGTGTAGTTTGCAGCCAGATCCTGATGTACTATAGAGTGCTTTCACCTTAGCGCTTTCATCTTCCATCTTAGCTCCAACCCTCCATCTTAGCTCTTGGGCTGGCCCCCGTCTTAGCTCTAGTCTTACATCTTAGCTCCTGGCCTGCCCTCCATCTTAGCTTCTGTCCTGCCTTGTATCTTAGTTCCTGGCCTGCCCTCTATGGTAGCTCCTGGCCTGCCCTCCATCTTAGCTCCTGGCCTGCCCTCCATCTTAGCTCCTGGCCTGCCCTCCATCTTCCCTCCTGGCCTGCCCTCCATCTTAGCTCCTGGCCTGCCTTCCATCTTTGCTCCTGGCCTGCCTTCCATCTTAGTTCCTGGCCTGCCCTCTATCTTAGTTCCAGTCCTCCATCTTAGATCCTGAGCTTTGGGTCTCTTTTGTTTTGTTCCCTAATGCAGATAGAGATAGTCTGTATTCAAATACTATAATTAATTCCCAGCCATTGTGGAATGAAAAACACATTTTAATTTCCAGAATTTAATTTCCAACTTTCCTTTCACAAATACTTTTAAATTATCTATTTATTACCCTTGAAATAATATGTCTTACTGATAGGTCTCTGTATCACAGCACATGATAGTGACCTTTATGTTTTTTTGAAAATATGAGTGTGTAGTACAGATTGCTAGCTATTTTTTGTGTTAAAAATAAGACAAGGGAAGGTTTTTTGTCTGGATGACTGAACTGAAAGAACTCTCAGGTGAATTTTGCTCCATAGTGAATATGATTGAGATTTATAGAATTATTAAGTTGTGGCTTCTTAAAAATTGCCACCGAAACAGGAATGCCTGAATTTTGTGTTCTGGGTGATCGTGGATGAGCACATGGCACATCTGAAAAGTGATTTGGCCCCAGGCCTCCTTACTTCCCTGCAGGTGGCTGTGTTCTCTTTAGTTAATCCCATTAGCTGGCAAAGGCTGATGGGGCTACTTTTAAGGGACATGTGCATTTTAATAAAGAGCTTTAGAGGCCCAAAAGCCCAGAGAGTCGCATTTTTAATATGGCTCTCTTTAATATGGGGTTCTTAAGAGTAGCATTCTAACAAGAGGCATTGGGGTAAACAGGGGAGGGCATTTGGGCAGTCACCCCCTCCCCACTTCTAGTTCCAGCCCCATACCCTGTTATTCCCAACCCAAGTCTATGGCTGCCTAGCAGCCCTCTAAGCAATGAGTTGACTTTCTTCCACTGTGACCCCAGGACACGTGGACCCCTCACACCAGATCTCCAAGTAGCAGCATAGTGCTTAGTGTTATTCTGCCTGGCAGCGGGGTACCCCCCCCCCCATTCAGTGGCAGTCAGGTTCAGATCGTAGCCTTCAGGGTGCCTGACTCATTCCGGCTCCGGTCGATAATGACAAGCCCCATGTTTTTCTCCAGCATCCACGGCAATGACACATACAACAGTCAGGAAATAAAAGAGGCTTGAGTACTATATGGTTGCTTTGCTTTCTTTAAAAAAGAAATATAATGTAAAGGGCATGGGGGAAGGAGCAAGGAGGCAGGAGGCCAGGCCAGCAAATAAGCCAGCAGCAAAACAACCTTGTTGTTTGTATGTTACGTAAACAGCCCCCCTCGCCAACTGTCCTGCGGTTATATCCTTAGGAAAAACTGGGGCTTACTGGCGCTTGGGTTGATTTCACACCTTAGCTTAGAGTTACTCAGAGGTGTATTAACAGCTAATGATTCCACTGAGGGCGGCCCAGATTGCCATCTTGACTTGCCAGATATTAGCAATACTCTTATAGAAACCCAAAAGCCTGCCAATTAAGTTCCCCAGTGTAAGTTAAAAGGGGCCTTTCTGAGATGCGTGATCTTTAGGAAAAGGAAATTAAACTAATTTTGAAAGCTCCTAACACTCGAGTTTCCTTATAATGTAAGTAGGTGGCGGCTGGGATGATTATGAGTCCCTCCCATAATGTGTATTTGAATAGATATTATGGATTCTAATGGCAGAGTTCAAAGTCACTCGGAGGGGTGGGTTTTTATTTTTTTAATGTCACCCACCTGAAATTATTTTCAGAAAGTTCTGTGATGGCTAACAGGATTAGAATGACATTGTCACAAAATGATATGAGGTATTGAAAAGACCCCTACACGATGCGGTGTCCACAACGCACAAGAAGTACCCCCCCACCCACCCAAGTGTGACTCAGTAACCCTCAGTGAGGAGGAGAGCATCGAATTCTATCAGTTACAGTTTTATTTCAGACACACAAGCACGTAGGCCCACAGTGATAGTAAACATGCAGGCATGCTTTCCCTCTGAGCATGAGAGGCGTTTGGATTTTATCTTCCCAGATGCAGAACCTCTGTACTTACTTCTGAATAGCTTCCTCCTGACCCTTAGCTAAGTCAACGGGGAGAATCAGCCTCCAAGTTTTGCTAAATTGTGTACCATGACAGTGACTTGTATTTAGGAGACCTTGTGTGGACCTAAAGCCCAGAAGTAGCCACCGCCACCGTTCCTCCCGATGAAAATGGCCTCACCAGCACCTCGCTGCAAACAGACACCAGCTCAAAACATTGATTTTCTCCCCACCCTCGCAAGGTTAGGATTCTGCTTAGAACTCTGCTTTAAGCTAAAATTTCCATCACCAAAGGGCCTGATTTCAGGCAGAGAAAGGACCACTTTAGCAAATGAGAGAAGCGAAGAGGAGTGGAGGAGGAGGGTCATTTCAACAGCAGCAAAACTCAGCCATGCCATTTTCCCTGATAGCACTTTAATTATGATGAAAGAAGATTTTTTTTTTTCCGGTTTTTACAGAGGAGGCTCGTGGTGGGGGGGAAAGGAGGGGGCTCTGAAAGAGATGTGAGCTGCCAGGGTACAGAGTGCAAAGCGGCTGTCACTGCCAAATGACAGATGCAGTTGGAGAGGGGGAGAGAAGCCCTTCCCTGAGCCTGTGCACCAGTGGCCCATTCAGTGGGGGCCCAGGACTAGTCAGCCAGGGGCAAATGGTGAATAGGATGGCCCAAAGGAGCCACCTGCTACGTGCCAGCTTTCCCCTTTCCTTCTGCGAGATTTTAACCCCGGGGCTGGTTCTCCTAGTTGTGCTCTACTCCACCGGCTTTGAAAGCCTTGGAGGGGTTTCAGGTGGTCACATACCTTATTGTTGAAAAGGATGTTTTTCTTTAAAGTCAGGTGCTAAGTCAGGTGTGAGGTTGAAATGGACACTTAAGGGCTTCTGAGCGGGATAAAGGGACAGAGCCCAGGAAGCCCAGGACTGATGTTCTGATGGGCAGAAGCCAGCTGTGTTTTAGGAATGGGGAAAGAGTTGGAGCACCAGATGTTAAGAGGCTACAGTCAGCTCAAGCAAGAACGAGAGAACGGCGCTGTCACTGACTTCCCACCTCCCGGCCTTGCCGGTAATCCCTGCTCTGATTGGAGGCATGGGGTCCATAGGAGGCACCTACTGTGTTGCTACAACGCCCAAAAGTGGCCTGAGAATTCTGGGCTGGTAGTGTTTAGAAAGAGATATAAGTGAATCCTAGACTCTCACAGCTGGAAAAAGCCTTTCTTCCTGGGAATGGGAAGTAACAAAATGAGTCCAGGTTAGCTGTGGAGTCCTTAGAGATGAAGGGAGCAGAGAGGGAGGAAAAAAAAACAAAAACAAAAACAAAGAATGTGCATTATTTTGTACTTCCTTTCACCTCCCTCCTTGGTTTTAGGGCCCTTTCCTGGCATGCAACAGGAAGTGCAGGCTGTGTTGAGAGCCTCTGCTGCAGACTTACGCAGAGCACAAGAGATGATGTGAGCCTGCTTGTCTGGGCTGCTTTTGTGTAACTGAATTACACAGTATCTATGTTAGAAGTGATGTCACCCAAGAGAGCCCCATGGCCTTGAACTAAACACCAAGGGGCATCGGGCCCCGGCCCCAGGAGGCCTGCTATGTGGCAACTTCTCTGAACAATTTGTGATTTTCTGTTCTTTATTCCCCTCACTAAATTGTCATGCTGCTAGAGACACTTCTAATTTGATGGTTATTAATGGGCAGCTGGTAATGAAACAGCAAGGACTTAGGGTTTTGCAGTAGGTGAATTATGGACATTTACAAGCAAAACAACTTTATTTCTTACATTTAGCAAGAGGTTTAACAAGCAAAGTGCAACATCTGCAGAATCTTATGGGAGGAGGCAGTGGTCTTGAAATTGTGAGGCAGTACTGCAGGGATAGAGAGATCGCCTTTCCCTAGAACAACTGCAATCTCCCCATCAGAGCCAACTGGAAATACAAATTTGCTCCTATCTCCATGCGTGGTGATTCTGCCTGCTACAGAGATGGAGGAACAGTGATCTTGCTGATTTTAATGGACCCATTTAGGGAAAAACACTTAAAAAATATGTGAAAACGCATTTTCCCCCTATTCCTCCTGGAAAGCAACATTAGGGTCCTGCAGTTCTATCTGGAAGGAGGGAGATGCAGGAGCAGCATCCTGGCTTATGACCGTCTGGCTGCTTAGTGGTTTTATTTTAGAAAGAGTTTTAATTCAGAGGCAGCGGTGGTGTGGGGGGGTGGGGTGCAGCGGGGGGGGGGTGCAGGGGAGAGAAATCAGATGTAGAGGTTTGCAGAGCCTGGAGGCCAAAGGAAGCCCACTTTAGGAGACCACATTTTCAGCATCAGAATAAATAATGTATTTGAGGACTTTTTTCTCCTCTTAAAAATAGGCACTTTGGAAAAGGAAATATTCAGGCTTTTGAGAAACATAGTGAGGTGATCAGTTAATGTGAGGTGGTGGTGATTGTAATGTCGGAAGAATTGGTCTCATTTTTCATGTCACAGTTAATATTGTTTAAGATTAGATAGCTTCTTAATTTAGACCATTTACATTTTACAGAGCACTAAAAAGCAAGCCTCCAAGCCACTTTCTGGTAGCACAAAGCCAAATAAATGGGAACAATATAACCTTAAAAAGATCCATTCTTTCACTTGTGGCTTTGCTCTGGTCAATATCGAGTCATTTAGCACAATCTAAAAAACTCACATTTTTCATTGCTAGAAATATATAATTCTTCCTACTATTCATTGCCTGCAAATGTCCTATTCTGGGGACCTTTTTGACTTGGGTTTTTGTCTTCTTGACACCAAAGCATCCAATCAATTTGGTCAAAAGTTCATTCGTGAAAAAGCATCTGGATGTTTTGTCTACAAACAACCAGTTTGCCTGAATATTTGAGAGGATCAGCTCAGCCAACCACCTGTCCCGATGTCACCCCAGCACAGCCCAAATGCACTCAGAGGGGCGTGGAAGGAAGGGTACACACAAACAAGGTGTGGGGGTCTCGTTTTCTCTGCTGCAGCCATCTGAAATCGGCTGCAGAGGAGGGGAGAAATGAAGCAGCAGGCTAGTCCTTCTAGGCAGACGTGGAGGGAGAACCGTGTGGAAAGATATCTTTATGGCTAGACTCTTAGCAACATCACTGTCAGAATCTGGTGCCTGCAGCCATCTTAGAATTTAGAGGAAGCTGAAGGCACCTGCCCACATTTTGTCTTAGGTTACAACCAGCTCAATCCAGCCAGCAAAAAATAAGGTTGAGAAGCGTTTCACTTTTACAGAAAAAGAAAAAATTTCCATGATTCTGTTCCTTGAAAAAAAAGCTGACCCTCCCCAACCCAAACCTTTTATTTCAAAGTCACCAAAACTGAGACTAGATAATCTCTCTGTCTCTCTCTCTTTTTCCTCATGTGCATAGCCAATTTAGACTCTCTTGGCTGGAATTTTTCCTGATCTCTCAGTGCAGTAAAAAGCCAGGCAGATGGGGGAGGAAGGGAACACGGAGAGGCAGGAGAAGGGGCAATGGCTCCTTGGTACATCTCCCTTTGTAGTTCAGTCTTGCACAGTCCATTTTTATTTGCAAATAGCTCAGCCCAAAAGAGGGTATTGATATGACCCCCAGATGCTGTTCCGAATCCATCTTACTCATTTTCCCTCTGGGGTGCAGGCAGGGCAGAGCCCAGATATGATCAGACCTTCAAAGCGCAGCCTTGATCCTTTATTTTTCATGTTACAGTCACAGACCTTGAAAATGTGTTTTCAGCAGTTTACCACATACTGAGAATTTCAGGAAACAAAAGGTCAAGAATCGATGACTTAGATTTATTAGTGGCCCCATTAAGCAGACCTCAGAATTCTAATGATGGGTCTTTGCTAGACAAACCAATGTCATGTTTCTAAAAGGACAAGAGTGACAGCTGGGTGATTTCACAGAATTATCAGGTATTGGGAGGAAGGTTAAGCAGGGGTTCAATTACTATCAATTACAATGATGTTCTTGTTTGTTTCCCTGGGGTTTTCATGCTGCTAGTTGTGTTTTTTTTCTTGTATTTGCATATTTGCTGTTTTGCTTTACATGTTTTAGAAATTATCCATCTATTTTTTTTCCTCTCAAAATCTCTTCTACCTTTGGCATCAATTGTAGAAACTAAATGTTTGCTGTAGAGTTATATTCTTTAGTCATAGTTTTTGTTTTGTTTTGTTTTGTTTTTTTAAACAAAGTTATCTTCTCTGCCTCCCCACCCAATAAACTGAGTGGATGTGTAGTTATGCCAAGTTGTGGAAAACACATTTAACACATTTAAGAACGTGCAAGGTGTGAAATATAAAAGTATGTTATACCTAAGATTAAAATATTAATTCGATTTGGGGATTATACTAGTTAACATTTTGGTTTTATATGCATTCATTCAACTAACTCATGGTATCTTGTTGAAATGATGCATTTAAAATAATTACTGATTTAATTAAAAGAAAACTAAGGAACTTTTCAGGCTGAGAATGACATTAAATTATCCTGTTCTTGAGCACTTCCCAGAGCCGTGGGTTAAATAACACCAGAATATGAATTTAGGGTCATTTAGGCTTTTCTAGACTTTGGGATGCCTCCAATGGTTATGAGTAAAAGGAGTGGTGTTTTAACTTGGAGATTAGATGTCTCTGGGTCCCAGTTAAGTTTTATATCAACTTCCTTTGTATGGTTCAGCTATTTGGCACCATCTTGGCAGAAGATAGGGATCCAGGGCCTTTGCTATCAGTGGAATGGATTGAGGAAAGCTTCCTCAGTGATAAGTCGTGGCTTGGCAAAACATAGCCTAGCCTTCTTCCTTCCCTCTCCAGACCAGGGCACCACGTGGAGATAGCGCCGTTTGCTTGGGCTGGCTTTGGACATTTCAGAGTTCCCCTCCTTACTACGTGCTGACGTCATCCCACAACTCCCTATGTGCCTTCCCTCACTGTTGCCAAGTGCTCTTGAAAGTCAACCACCTTCCTGGGTGACTGCTGCTTTCTTACCTCAGGTTAAACCCATAGACCCGGTGAAAGTTCTCCCAGGGGCTCCCATACCCGAGGGTAATCATACCTTCTATATGTGAAGGGCTAGTTTTCCAGAGTTTTTATTTCTTGGTGTTAGGTCACTGCAACCCTGGGATAAAAATAGATGTAATTAGCATGTTGCAGATCAGACTCTGCACTTGTAGCTTTGTGCCACTTTCTCTAATAATACCAATTTTGGTGACACATTTCCTAGAATCCTGGACTTGCTTCAATCCCTAAAATCCTCCAAGAGCTGAATTGTAGGACAGACCTGTTTGCTTTAGAACCTAGAAGGGCTTTGTCCCAATTAGATTGTCTCTTTTCCCTACCTTTCTAGACATTGCAGGTCCATCTCCATTTTCTTTTTTTTTTGTTTGTTTTGTTTTGTTTTGTTTTGAGACGGAGTCTCAGTTTGTCGCCCAGGCTGGAGTGCAATGGCGCGATCTAGGCTCACTGCAAGCTCTGCCTCCCAGGTTCACGCCATTCTCCCGCCTCAGCCTCCGGAGTAGCTGGGGCTACAGGCGCCCGCCACTGCGCCCGGCTAATTTTTTTGTATTTTTAGTCAGAGACGGGGTTTCACCGTGGTCTCGATCTCCTGACCTCGCGATCCGCCTGCCTCGGCCTCCTAAGTGCTGGCGTGAGCCACCGCGCCCAGCATCATTTTCTTGTTTTTATTATCGGGGAGCAACGGCTCCATTCTCCCCTAAGGCTGACATTTTTGTTGAAGGCTGAGCACGCATGTCTTCCGTGCTTGTGGCAAAAGGCCCTTTCCTGGCTGGCTCCAGAATCCTCACCAGTTAATTGGGAAAAAATTTGAGTTAGGCATCACAATTTCAGCCGAGCTGGGCAAACAACGAGTACACCTGTCACTCGAGCCAGTGTCCAAAACTCAGCCCCACAGATCACAGCTGTAGCGTTATTTCAGCATGAGCAATTCAGTATTTAATGTTCCTTAGAAAAAAATAAATCATTCCAAGCTGCTACTGTTTACCTATTAACTCTTTCGGGATTTCATGGTGGTGGGGGTGGAGGTGGGAAGTAATCTATAATTTGCTTGGCTAGCAGAGATAATACCCCCTTCCCAAGTCTGTCTTTCTTACATAATGGCCATTTCTTACATAATGGAGAAGAGGGGCTGCAAAACAATATCCTCGTGATCTGTGGCAGCCACTGCCTTCCAGAATGAGAAGTTAGATTTTCTTCTTTCGTTTCATTTATATTTTCACCTTCGCAGTACAGGTACTGCTTCCTACGATCGGCAGCTTCCATTTCTTTCCTCTTTCCACGGTAGCTTAAATTAGCCCATTATCATCAGCAAATCTTAATTTACAATTAAGTGCTGGGAAAAAAAAAAAAAGTTCGTCATTAATCAGACCTTCTCATTTTATGTAAATTGCCCCCAAAAGCAACACATTTTTAATCTGTCCTGCCGATAGCTGAGCCCTTCTGTCATTTGGGTCCTAATAAATGAATTGGCCATCTGCAATTAATCTGCATAGTACAAATCATTGGAAGGCCAAGTCTGTCTGCCTTCTGAAAGAAACTGGCTATATTTAGTTTTTAAAGCAAGTCTGCTTTGTGTTCTTTGTAAAGTCAGCGACATTCTTTCAATTTTTTCGGTGTAATTAGCACAAAAGGAGCCGTAATCTGAGAAGGTAGTAGAGACTAAGGCAACCGAAAAACAGGAATGTTCAAGAAAGCGGGCAGAGGCAGCCTTCCCAGTATTGGGCGGCGTGCAGAGACCCTGGGACGTGGCTGTGGGTAGAGCTGAGGTCTGTAGCTCATAAAAAATCTCCTTTTCATCTGATCCCCAGACTGGTTACAAATGCTTGCCGTTTGGGCTGAATAATTTTCCCCTTCTCATAACTTCCAGTGGTCGGAGGACCTTAGAAAGACACAGTGCCATCTGGGCTCTGCTGTTGAGTGGGCTCCTGACAGGCCAGTGAGAGTTCTGTGCACACTGCCAAGCCCTCAATAAACTGCTGAGTGGGAGAGCAGAGGGCATAGCCCTGAGCTCCCCGGCAAATGCTTAATTTCAACCAACTGGAGGCTACATGGAAATCAAGCAGAAGAAGGCTGCGGTGGCCTTGGGGAGGAGAGTTGGAGCCTGTGCGAAAAGAGGGAGCAGCCCTCCTCATTGGGAGCTGTGCAGCCTGTGCCCCGATGGTTAGTTCCCCCTCAAAATAAAAGCCAGGGAAATAGGTGGAGCTAAGTGATAATTACACATTTTTCAATTTCAACTAAAACGTGTGGGCAAACACAAAACGATGAAAAGGTATCTACATTTCTAGATGAATTAAATGTGTGACTAATTATGTCACGTTAATTGCTTAATTCCTGGTTTACCAACAGCAGATGGAAGTGGGATTGGAGAGGGGGTTTTAGCTCTGAAGGCAAATGACACCTGAGGCCCAGTATGAATCTCAGTTTTCCCAAACTGAGGCTAGTCCCTAACGGCAAGGCTGTTTGAAAATGATTACCTACATTTGGTTGGCAGGTAGATAAAATCCGAAGATGTAAAACTTCTATTTAGCAGTTGTTTCATTTGTATATGTCCACAAAGCAGCATTTAACTAAACGAAATGAATTGCCTGATTAATCCAGTGTTTTTAACTGTCTAAACTCCAATTCTATGGAGCTAAATTTGAAGTGAATACCATGGAAAAAAACCCAAAATCTTTAAAATAAGAACAATTATAAAGGGCTTCTTTTATCTAAGGAAATTTTATTAGAACCTCAGGCCTCCTGACTGGTCTCAATATCACATCTCCAGGTGCACCAACTGCCTCTTATTTTTTCCTGTTGTCACTTGTTTAGTAAGATGTTGGATCAAAGTGTCATTTAAATAAGGCATCTTGTAAATAAGCATGAAAGTAAACTGGTCTGTGTCTATTTTTAACTAGTCTCCCTACATTATTCTCCATCCTGGATGAGTTTCCATCTTCAAGGCCAAGTTAAAAGTTCTAAGCAACAGGTTTTCCCATTACCTTAGTCCTCATGAAAATTTTTCCCCAAGGGAAGTGAAGGATATTTCAGTTTAGGAAAGTTAACTTTCCTGCTGTAGAGCAGTAAAACTCTTAAATATTTTTTTCTACTCAATTAAGAGCTCCATTAAGTGGGTCCATTGATCTGTTATTGATGTTGATGTACCTCAAAGAAAATGGAGCTTCCTCAGTCTTCTCCTGGATTTGACTTTCAGTTTTGGAGTTAATTGTTGAAGCTGCCGCCTGTGTTCTGCTGATGGGTCTGCCTTTTGGTCCTGCTAGTGGGTTTGTTTTCTGCTCCCTGTTGATAATCCAAGTTGTTTGTCCACCTAGAATCTTCAATGAAGGGTAACATGTGCATCATATCATTTAGGCTTCTAAAAGGAACAAAGTAATACATGTCATCTCTTTTTGTTACGTTCCCCCTTCTTGAGGTAGATGGTGGCTTTGTTAAAAGTCCATTACTGCCCACTCTGGGGCTCATGGGGATGTGGTGAGAAAGGCACTGATGGCCTGGGGAATTGGGCGTCTGTCCACAGAGACCAGGAAGCCTCTCTCACAGAGGTACCTCCCCATCAGAGAGTCAGGAAAGATCAAGAAGGGCTGCAAAACATCCTCGTTGCCCTCATATTGTGTGCCATGCTTTTAAGTAGATGTTTGAACAGCATCTCAAAGCCACTGGCTCAAGAAATTGGGTCCAAACACACTGGCCAATGTACGTCCACATTCTGTTTGAATTAGAGTATGTTCTGAATTAAAAACAGATCATTTTAAAATTAATTGATGGATAATAAATAGGAAATGTCATATGGCCATGTAGTTAATTCTTCAGTAGTTGACTTCAAGTCTTCTGAAATGAAGTTTTATATCATGTTTAGTTTTGAATACAAGTTTAGGGTTACTTTGTGGTTGGAGTTACTAACTAGTGAATATGACAAGAAAAAAATGTCCTAGATAATCACTACATTCAATTTCTAAGAACTTTTATGGTCTAAAGTAATAGAGTCTTACAAGGATTAACTGGGACTAGGAAATGCTTTTTACAATTCCTGCTTTCATCGTCTACATGACATAGGCTTTGACATTCATTTGCAGTAGCAGTTTCAGTCATTCTAGCTAATTAAAGTGCAGAACGTGCTTTGAAGACAGGAAACACTGTGGAAGTGCTAAATACTATTATTAAAACCTTACAGCTAAAGTTTGTTTCAGTGGAAACCTATTTATTGTTTCCTAGGCTATTAAAATAATATTATAATTATATTTGCTCTGGGCTCTTGGAAGACAACTTAAAATGACCCCAACTAATGAAAGGCCAAGGATAACGTTCTTGTCCAAAAACTGAGTGACAGCATTAAGCAGAACAGTATTTTCAAGATTCTAAGCTGTAGCAAGTCCACTGCTTCGAAAGGCAGACAAGGCATTCTTACTCAGAAAGGAGGATACCCAGGGGCCAAGGAACACAAACTGCCTTTATCACCACGAAGCTGACAAGACCACAGAATTCAAACCCTGATGTGGGACGTTGTTCATTGTTGTCAAATATGGAATGTTGGAAAGAAATGTTTCGAGGCCGTATCTCCGTGTAGTGTGTGACACCATCTGTTTAAACAAGTTTTTTCGTTAGGTGACCTAGTGTTTTAGGTTAGGGATGTGTTATGATCTCAACTGGCTGGCTTGGTCATGAAGCAAGTCTCCTGAGCCAGAGATCTGTGCTCTCCTTGGGCATTTTATACCCAAGATATTCTGCCCTTTGTCCCTCCCTGAAATTTCCATAACTCCCTTCTCTTCCTGAGCCAGACGAGGGGCCCCTTCCATTGGAAAGCTCTCTCATCTGGACTGTTCCAAGAGTTATGCTAATAGATTGCCCCACTTTCAAAGCATAAACTAGGTACTTAAAACAGTAATGATCAATTAAATTACTAACTCATATGAAAAGGTCACACATGGCAGCCACCAAATCTGAAAGACTTGAAAAAAAAAAAATCACAACTTTTAGGGCCTCAAGAGGTCAAATTTGAGGCCAAAAGCTCAGTAAAATCTCTTCTTTCACTGTGTGTGGAGTGAAAACAGAGAGCCTAGCTGACCACAAACCAGCTTGTGTTTCAGCACTCTGGGTGTCATTTGCTTACCTGTAAACCCATGATTCCACCTGCTGTCATTTATTTACAAAGTAAATGCTTTATTTATCCATCAGTAGTTAGTCATAATAAAATATAGGTGAAACCTACACTTAAAAAATTTTTGTTTTCAAGAGTGGCCTCATAGATCGAGCTGAAAGGAGTAAAGCCTGATCTTGCGTTACCCATTTCTAGGACAATAGTCCCAATTGTGCCTTGCCTAGAACACATGTTAGTATATGACATGGGGCAGTTTCACTCCTTTTTAAAGTTCAGGTGTGATATTTATCTAAAAGGGGAAGGTGGTAATGGAGCTCAGAGATTTCCAAATAAGGAGGCTCTTCATTATATTCATTGTATAACTTTGTAGCTCCTGGCATAAGTATCTAGGTTGTATTTGTTACTGTTTACCTTGTACCTCTTAAAGACAATGTATCTGTGCTTTGCCACAGTAGAAGCAGGAAGGCAGATGCTTTTGAACAAATGGAGCATAACAAAAATGTCTGGCCTATTCTTCCCTCTTGCAAGTCTTTAACAATTTTTAAAAATGACAATCAAATTCAGCCAGGAATGTTTAATTTACCATCTAAAGATATAGAACCTGTGCTGTGTCATCGAGCGGTTCTAATTTCGGTGGTGGATGAGAGTGAGCCTCACTATCACCATTACAAGCAGCCTAGCAATCATGGATTCTGAGGCCTTACTGCTGAGTTTTCCTATGAGCACATTCAGGTGTATCTGCACAATATTTTTATGCATCTTTGGTTAGGTGAAAAGCATCAACCTAGGATAGTTCCTTTGAGCATTTTCAAAATAAGGTGTATTTTTGCGTGGAAGAGAGGCCATGATCAGGAGTGTGACAAAAACCTGGCCCCAACTTTTCAGCCAAGTTCGACAAAGTCAGGGGTCTGCAGCAGCCCAGGGCAGGATGGTGTCTAGGCTGCGCTTCCTGTTCTTAATTTCAAGTGTTGTTTGGTGACTTTGAATCGCCCTCTGTTGTCCTTTCAGATTCATAAAAAAGAGACCTTGTACAATGGGGGCAGCGGTGTACCTGAAGGGGCCAAGAAAAATAATATGTGGCATCTTCACCTGTCACACCTTTTCTTACTGGAAGTGGAGCAAACTGGGGAAAAGGGAATTTCAGTCATCCTGTTGAATGGCTAACAGTGTATTTTCAAAGCTAACTTAAAATGATACAACAGTCTGCTCAAGGCCTCTAGTGGTATCAGCCGCCGCATACCCCTGGGGACTGTTAAATGTGTTTCCATTTATAGGTAGCATTTTCTTTTTTCTCCTTCTCCATCCAAACATCTTAAGTTTCATGGGCTCTGTTAAGAAGTCAAAGAAAAAGTTGGAAGACAGTTTGTCGACTTTGCATATCTGGGCTTTCCGGGATGTAGGCCTGTGTCCCATCCAAGACACTGCTCACGTCTTAGCCTGATTACCTGGCCGCCTCGGCTCACCTGGGCACATGGTGAGCCGCGGAACCCGCAGGCACCAAACATTTATTGAATGAATAAACTGTATCCCAGCAGACACCACGGTGGCAGCAGATGACCTAACCAAGGTCCCAGGAAAGGCGGGCTGGGGTCAACTGGTTGAAAATTTAGTAACCCTGCTCCTAATCCCGTGCACTGCTATATCCTAATGTGCGGCGGGACACTTGAGAGTTTTGAAAGAACCCTCAAACAAGTTCACGTTCCGTAAACTACTTTTCTCTCTGTTCCAGAGCCCCCAGGGCGCCCAGGCAAGGCCGCCACCTCTCCCACCTGGGAGGACGCCTCGAGCACCGACTCCACAGCCACGGCCACCGCTCCTCGGCTCCCGTGACACCGGCACGCCTGCTGCTTCGAGCAGGGCTAGCTTTGCACTCCCATCGCACTTTTCTCGTCCGAAGATACGAAACTCCGTCCGGGCGTCGCAAATAATTCGAATTCGGCTCTCTGACACCTACCTCGGCGGGCGCGCGCCGCTGGGAGGGCGGGGTGGGTGGCTGGAGGTAAGGAGGCGCACAGCAGGGGTAAGCGCCGCCGTCGCACACTTTGCACGCCGCCCAGGGCTACACCACTCACCGAAAATTGGGAGGCAGGTCTGGGAGGCGGGGCTGAGCGCCCACCGTCCTGGGCGCGCCCGCGCCCCCCGCCATCGCGGCCCCCGCGCCCCCGGCCCACACCCCCGCGGTCCCCGCACCGGCCTGCACCCCCAGGGTGCGCGGCGGCCCATTTGGGTGCGTCCCTGGTGGGCCGATTTTTCGCGCTTCCCCTTCGGTTTATAGGGGCCGCTGCTATGGGTCGGTCCTCTGAAGAGGCTGGGGCGTCATCGGGGCCGGTTAGAAGCTCTGCTCCCCGGCGGGGACACTCAGTCGCGTCGGCACCGCGGAGCGGGCTGCGTCAGGTGGCTGGCCGGCGCGGCGCTCCCCTGCTCTCTGGCTCCGGGCTGCGGCGCGGCGGCTGGAGCGAGCCCCTGTCCCGGCGCGGGGTGGCGGCGGGCGGCCGGCAGGCGCTGCCTTGCGTGTGAGTGCACCTCACTCACATGTAAGTCGGGGAGCGCCGGGGCCTCCCGCGGAAGTGCGAGTCGCCCGGCGCAGGCAAGAGCCGCCGGGTCCGGGACAAGGCAGAGGCGCCCAGGCGCCGCTGCCTTGCCCCGGGGCGCCTCCGGGCACCCCCCAATTCTCTCTCTCTTCTCTTCTCCATTGGCGTGCCCAAGAGCCAAACCAAGGAGCGCCTGAGGGTAACAGCAGACTCCTGCCATCCGCGCCTTTGCACTTTTCTTTTTGAGTTGACATTTCTTGGTGCTTTTTGGTTTCTCGCTGTTGTTGGGTGCTTTTTGGTTTGTTCTCGTCCCTTTTTCGTTTGCTCATCCTTTTTGACGCTAACTCTTAGGCAGCCAGCCCAGCAGCCCGAAGCCCGGGCAGCCGCGCTCCGCGGCCCCGGGGCAGCGCGGCGGGAACCGCAGTCAAGCCCCCCGACACGGGGCGCACGGGGGCCGGGCAGCCCGAGGCCGGGGGCAAGCAGGGAGCCCGGGCCAGGCGCGAGCCGAGCTCCCCGAGGTGGCCGGGCCACCATGCTGAAGATGGCCATGAAGCTCAAAGCCCGGGCAGCGGAGAGCGAGAAGAAGACGGCCGCGGCGGCTGCCGAGGTGGCTGCCGAAGCTGCGGCGGCGGCTGCGGCGTTGGCCGAGCCGAGAGAGCCGCTCGCGCCGCGGAAGAGCGGGGACCCCGAGAAGCTCGCGAAGAACCCCAAGAACCCGGCGCGGGAGGCGCTCCCCGAGAAGTTCCTAACAGACAAGGAGCGCAAGAAGCTCGAGAAGAAGCTGCTGGAGCAGAGACGAAAGGAGGAGAAGAAGAAGGAGAAGGAGAGGAAGAAGATGGAGAAGATGCTGAAGAAGAAGAAGAAGAAGGTGCCAGAAGCCCAGGAGGAGGCCCGATGCCCCGAGGCCGCCGCCGCCGCCGCGGCCGCCGCCGCCGACGACGAGGGCGCCGAGGAGGGCGCCGTCGGGGGCGCCGAGGAGGGCGCCGCCGCCGGGGGCACGAGTAGGGCCTGGGCTGAGTGGGACACGGACTCGAGCGACGAGGACGACGCCTACTACGCGGCGCCGCGCGTTGGGGGCATCGTGTGGCGGCCCGGGCCGCTCAAGGCTGGCGCGTTGAGCGCCCACCTGCCCCTCGTGGTGTTCCTGGTCTTCTCGGTGCGCAGCCCCTCGTGGGTGCTCAACTTCCTGCTGCAGAAGCGCACGGAGCAGGGCCGCGGCTGCGGCTTCGTGTTCGGGGCGACCTGCTGCTTCCGAGTGTTCCTGGGCTGCGCCTTCTTCTCCTACTTGGGCGGCCGCGCCAAGCGCAGAGGCCGCGGGCGCTCCGGGGCCAGCGGCGCCTTCGGCTCGGGCCATGGCGCCCGGCGCCGGGGGCGCGAGGAGCGGCTCATCTAGTCAGACCCCCCACCCCGCCACCGCCACCAGACACCACCATCGCTGTGTAGTGTGGGTTTTTATTCGTGTTCGTGTGTGTGTGTGGACACATTTTCCTTTTCGGTTGCTCTGTCCTTTGGTTCGTGCTCGCCTCGCTTTTTCCACACTCCTGCTCTCTGGCTCTCTGTGTCTCTCGCTCTTTCGAAAATTTTCCTAAGTCCGGGCGCGCGCTCCCTCCCCTTCCGCCCACCCCAGCCCCTCGGCGGCGCCCGCGGGAGGGGGAGGAGGCCTCGGGGGCGCCGGGCGACGCGGTCCGGGGGGTGGAGCGTTGGCGTCGTGCGAGGGGTCGTCACTGACGCGGAGACGCCCCCTCTCCCCCCTCGGCTCAGCCCGGCTGCTGCCCGAGCCCGGGGGGTGGGGGGCGTCTCCCCGGCCCGTCCCGTCCCCGGCCGGGCGCGGGCGGAGGGACCCCCTCCCCGGGCTCCCGGGGGGCCGCCTCCCTCCGCCGGCTCCCGCCCTCCCAGCCGCTGCCGCCGCGGCCGCTCCTCGGCCCTCCTCCTCCTCCTCCTTCCACCCCCCTCGCCGCCGCCGCCTCCTCCTCCCCCCGCCTCCCCCCGCCCGCCGCGGCGCTTTTGGCTCGGGGCGGCGGCGGGGGCCCGGCCGAGGCAATAAGAGCGGCGGCGGCGGCAGCGGCGGCAGCAGCTCCCGCAGCTCCTGCTCTGGTCCGCCTCGGCCCGGCGGCGGCCATCAGCCCCCTCGGCCTCGGCTCGAGGGGCGGGGAGCTGCGCGCGCCCCTCGGTCCGACCGACACCACCCTCCCCTTCCCGCCCGTCCGCGCGCCCCGCGGCCCGCGGCCCGCAGTCCGCCCCGCGCGCTCCTTGCCGAGGAGCCGAGCCCGCGCCCGGCCCGCCCGCCCGGCGCTGCCCCGGCCCTCCCGGCCCGCGTGAGGCCGCCCGCGCCCGCCGCCGCCGCAGCCCGGCCGCGCCCCGCCGCCGCCGCCGCCGCCATGGGCTGCCTCGGGAACAGTAAGACCGAGGACCAGCGCAACGAGGAGAAGGCGCAGCGTGAGGCCAATAAAAAGATCGAGAAGCAGCTGCAGAAGGACAAGCAGGTCTACCGGGCCACGCACCGCCTGCTGCTGCTGGGTAAGGGCGGGCGGGGGGCGCCGGCCCCGGCACGGGGGCCCCCGAAGGGCGCCCCGCAGGCCGCGCGCGCCGAGCCCGCCCCCCGCCCCGGGCGCGCGCTCCCGAGCCCCCCGCCCGTTCGCGGGCTCTGTCTGTGGGGGGCGAGGCCGGAAGGGGGACCCCTGGGCGCGGATTCGGCCGGGCGGGGGCTCAAAAACGGGGCGGGGGGCCGTGGCGACGCGAGCGCGGGTCCCCCTCCCCCGGCCTGCCCGCTCTGTGTCTCTTTCTTGCTCTCGCTCTCGCTCTCCCCCCTTCTCTCTCTCTGTCTCTCTCTTTCCGCGAGGCCTACACGACGCCAGGGGTTTGGGTGCGTGTTGGGGAGGGGGAGGGGGAGCCCATGGGGCTCTGGAGACTGCGACAAAAAGAGGGTTTCGGGGACAGGAAACCGGGTGGCGGGTAGAGGGAGGGGGACCCGCCTCCGTGGGGTGTGAGATTTGTTGGGAGAGGGAAAGGGGGGAAGAAAGGGGCGAGGAGAGGAGGGGGTGACGCTGGGGGGCGCCGTGGTGGCGGAGGGGGCCTCGCCAAAGGGAGGCTTTGGCGGGGAGAAGTGGCCGAGGAGAGTGGGGGGGCTGGTGACATCAGCCCCTCGGAAAGGATCGGAGCGGTAAAGGTGGTGCAGTGGGGGGGAGGGGGCGCAAGGGAGTCGTGGCGCCGGAGTCGGGAGGGGGGCGGCGAGGGGAGGAGGGAGGGCGGTTGCCGCTGGGCGCGACTTGGTGCGTTTCGGGCAGGACCGACTGTGTGTGCGCGGAGCAGACGTGTCCCGGGCCAGGCCGGGCCGTGGAAGGAGGAGAAGGAGAGTCAAATAAAATAAGACCACCCCCCACCACCAAAAAATGGATAGAGTTAGTACGAGAAGTGCCCGGTGAAGCCAAATGACACGTCATTTTACAGTATGACCTTTTTTTCCCCTTCCAGACTTGCAGGCTTTTTCAAAAGCAGAGCGGAGAATTAATTGTAGCAGCTGCCCCCCCCACCCACCACGAGCAGCGCCCCCCCCAACACTATTTTAATAAACCATTAAAAAAACACATTTTCCTGCTGGCTGGCCACATTGAGAGTGCTTTGTGAAAAGAAAAAACAAAGACATTCACAAATCAGATAAAACTGGAGAATGACATTTGTCTGTAAATGGCTTCTTGGTCTGCAAATGGCGTGGTTTCTGTTTTTTGTTTTGTTTTTTTTTTTGTCCTTTTCAAGGTGGGAGGGGGGATTGAGAGTGCTCTAAGGAGACGACTTTTCCTCCAGGTGGGAAGAGATAAAAAGACATTAATTAGTTGTTTATCAAATGACATTTAGTTGTTTGGTTTTGGGTTTTTCTTCTCTTATTGATTGCGTTTTTTCCTCTGATTAAAAAATAATAAAAAAAAGGTTAACTATAAGGAGATGGCCTTTCCTCCTTTTTTTTCCTTAAGGTGCTGTTTTGGGGAAAAAAAATTTAATGAAATGACCAAAAGAATTACACAGCATTAATTAAAAATGGAAGTTTTCCACTTCCTTGATAATTTGGCTCTCTGAATAAATTTGTGAATTTGCTAGGTTAAGACCTAGTTCGTGGTCACATTTCAGCAAAACAGCTTGAGTATAAAGAAGAAAATATAAAAGGCTGTTTTTATTTTTTTTCCTTTGGTGGCTTTTGGTTTGCTCTTTTTGCATAGGTCATGACTTTGTTCTCCTGGGTCCAGATTTATAAAAGCAGAAAATTATTAAGTGAAAATAAGTGTCTTTGGTGTTTATGCATTTGCAATTTCAGTAATTAAATGGTACATGTGTTGCTGTCTTGTCTAAAACTTTTGAAGGCAGAATTATGCTGTTGGGATATTAGTATGCGTATAACTTGATTTCAAAGTATAAATCTGGAAAAGTCTAGAATCTTTTCTATGAATGCTATCTTAATACTAATTTAAGTCAAATGTGATGCTAATGATATATTAAATTTCCAACACCTTTTGTGCAGTGATCACAAAGTCTCCACTTAATTTGAGACTGTTACTCAGAACACACCTTGCGTCACAGGGGCTAATCTAAGTGTCCTAGTCTATATGACTACATCATGATGTATTGATTGCCTCTGGCCTAGGAATCTGCAGCTTAAGCCAGTGACACAACATTTTGCATTTTTAAATGGTGATTCTCAAATAATGCTCCACAAAAGAGGAAACCTAATAATGCCCCAAATCCTCTTTTTACTCCATCTTAATGACATAAAAATTAAGTGAATTAGAGAACTACAATGATCTTAAATTTTCAGCCACATTTCATAAATATGGAAATTGAGGCACGGATCTGTTTTTGCCTATAAAAGATAGGTCCTGTAACTGTTACACAGTTTAACACTTCTGAAATTAGAATATTAGAGATCCTGCTAAATATTATGTATGGTCTTCGTGGCCTCTCTTAATAGTGCCATTTATATTTTTAATTTACCAGAGTTAGGCTCATTAAGATAGTGTTTGCTTTGAAATCAATGTTTCTGTGGAAACTAATTTTAACTTTTACAGATATTGATTACGGGCTTGTGAAAAGGCAAGTAAAGGAGGAATGCTTTGCTATCTGGGCGTTAAAACAATACAATTAAAAGTTGAAAAAGGTAAAAAAAAACAGATTTGTGTGGAAGGAGGGCAAAAAACTATTCACACGTGGATTATTTGTTGGAGAATGTGCATTGCAAAAAAGACGCAAAATAGCAATCCTCCCTCTAGCTTGATGGAAATGTGTTTTTTCCATGAAACATACGTGTATTTTTACAAATGAAAGATGATTTAAAATGGAGGCATGTGTTTCTACTCTTTGAGTTGGGAAGGGCTTGGAATCTTTCAAATTCAGTACTTCCCAAGGATAGTTTTCATTTTGATTAAAGTTTTGTTCTTATATTACTTTTTACTCTTGTTTTTGCAGTTTACCTAATGCTAATAGGGTCTCAGGAACTGTATTTGATATTAAAGTGTGGTTTTTCCAGAAGATGACAGATAATTGATGGTTTCCCCTTTTCCTCAGCAACATAGTTGTACCCAGAGGGAATTTATCTTTAGAAAGATATAGTTTGTGAGTAAAGAGGAGGATGGATAAGTGGATAAAACGTAATTCAGTTTTAGGGGTGGATTTTTAAGTAGCCCAAGGGGTAGGAAAACCTGCACAGAAAGAAGCTGCGTTGTGAAAATGTTTAGAAGGAAAGTGCTGCATCGCTACGTGATGTGGAAGAGACTGCAGTGTCTGGGCATTGTTGGGAATCCCGGGTATTTTAACCATGAAACATCTGACAACAAATTATGTGTCTAGATATGTTTATGTGTGAATGTTCATGTATCAGGGATTCAGTTTCACAGTTTTAACTTCAATTTTCTTGTTTACCCCACAAATGACAAAATTGCGTCATTCCTTCTCTTTGCCCCTTTCCAACACCACCCCGCAATTTTTTAAACAATCAAAAGAAAAAAATTAAAACCAGCAAACCTTGAATTCTTGTTTGTTATTTTGATGGTGAAATACTGCAGGTAGACACTGAGTTGGACATTGATTTCCTTTTCTCTGCGTCGAAATGTCAAGGAAAGTTGCAAGTCTATGATTTTGTGCTTGGTTTTTTGCATGTTGCTTCTATGGAAAAACAAAACAACAACAGCAGTCCTCCCTGCCCAAAGTGTTAAAATGCCTCCTTCATAACCTGAGACTTACTTTCATTTTCTAGGTGCTGGAGAATCTGGTAAAAGCACCATTGTGAAGCAGATGAGGATCCTGCATGTTAATGGGTTTAATGGAGAGTAAGTGTCAAATCTGTGCAGGGGGGCACCAAGTAAGAGGAACAGACTTTATACTAACCTTTAGGAAGTATAGGTGGGCTTTGGGGGCTGGGCAGCCAGTTTTCACTTAATTTTTCCTGATTTACATATTAGAAAATCCTGGAAAGGGCTCTTTAGGGTCCCCCACCCCCCACCCCCTTGGATCTTTGGTGCAACAAATACTACTGATGAAAGCACCAGTGTTCGTGACAAACATCTCCCTATCCCAAGAAAATCGTGCCTGGTTGCAGGGGACGCTTGACAGCACTTGGCCCCGTGACAACCCCTCTCCGGGCCAGGTCCTTGCCACAGCCTCCAGACATCACTGCAGTGTCTTCAACGTGGCTTTGGCCGCCCCCTTGTCCGGCCCATGCTGATCACTGCAAATTCACTCCACCCCACCTCACGCAGATTTCAATGTAATGAACCAACACAAGATGTTTTAAACTATTAGGGAAACATCGTTTCCATAATATTCTCACCAGAAACAGATTTGGAAGTGGCAGCCCGTGTTTACAGTTTCTCATTTTTTTTGTCCCCCTTTAAATTACCATTATGGGCAAATCATTGTTTCCCTTTAAAGCAAAAAACAAATCAGTACCCCTGCCTAAAGAAAAGGGAACATTTATTTAAAGGATGGAAAGACTGGGAGTTAGGCACTCCCAGCCTCACTGAGGGGCATTTTTGCCTTTGAAAAGTCCTCCCAGGTATCCTGGTATAGCGCAGTGTGGCAATCCGTAGTGGGAATGAAGATTAAACAGGAGAGACTTTATATTAGACCTGTGAGACAAGTTAGGAAGCTCTGCCTGGCGTAAGGAATGCAAACAGGGAACATTCAATAAATCGGGGAACTTGGTTTTCTCCCCAAGACCCCGGATGGGGCCTACCCATCGTTCTCATGTAACAAAATGTGTAAAAAAAAAAAAAATAGAAAGAAAAAAAAACTAACTTGACCAGTCTATTTTCACTGGTGTGAGAGTATTAACCTCACTAGATTTCAAGCACCTGAAGGCACTAGTTTGTAATTACTAGCTGGTTAGCACAGGCCTGTTCCCTTTCTTAAACCTGGATTCAATTGAAAATTTAACCTTGAGTTGCTTAGGCTTCCATTTCAAAAGGGGAGTTGGGGTCAAGATGGTAGCATTTAATTATACCAGCCACCCCCCAAAAAAACAAACAAACCTTACTAGTCACTAAACATCCAGGAAACAAAGGTGAACTTTTTCACCTTTCAGAGCAAGGCAGGCAGCTCCTTATGGAGAATTCTAGAATTTGTTAGATCAAATAATTGTTTAGAGAAGGATGACATCACCCATACAAATAGTCATGTTAGTTGAGGATGCTTTTTCTACTTTAACCCTGAATTCAGAAGGATTGGTTGAGATGCAGAGGGAGGTTCTTTACTCATCTGATTATGACTCTCAGTGGGTTATCAACATGCACATATGTGCTATTGAGTAAGTCAGCATCACTTGTCACCAACCAATTCTGAAATCAATTCTTGACACACCCCTCGATAAAGCCCTGCCAACGGAGACTGCCATCCTGACAATAAGTAAAAACCCTGAGACAGACCTCCAACCGTGAATCTGTCATTTGAAGAAAAATCTTGCATACATTTTCCCCCTGCAACTTGCAGGAGTACTTCTTCATGAGAGTAGTTAAGCAAAAATAATTTGACCATGTATCCTCTAGATAAATATTTTGATTAAAACTGGACATGGCTAGCATTTTTCAAAGATGCAGCAGCCACTGTTTACCTTAGCTTGAGTCGGATGGAAGCTAAGTCACCTTTGAAATAAATTACTGACAGCTTCATTACAGATCGCCCTAAAATTTAAAAATTTTTATAGAAAGGATTCTCCTCCCTAAGTGAGCCAGCCTGTAACACCAGGCAAGGGTTTTAAACCAGAACTTCTCTTTTCTATTTTCTTTTTGGAAAGAGGAAGCAACATTCCCAGTTTGCCTTCTTTGCAGACAAGGGCACAGATATGTTAAATTTAGCTTGTGAGAGGGTTTACAGGGGTATTCCTCATGGGAGCCTAGATACCTTATTTTTATCTCCTCCAACTGCCTCCTTTTTTCTTTTTCCTCACTGCGGTATTGCAACAAAAGCTATTTCCTTCTTAACTAGGAATTCCCTATGAGACAGTGACATCTGTCCCTAAAGGGTGGTCTGGGTGGTACAGGGTTTTTCCTCCCTGATCTGGCGTTTCGTTAGGGCTCGGCTGAGCTATTAAATTTGCCTTAACTCTGCGGGCTGCCATACCGATTAAATTTTTAAGAGTAAGATAATACTGATTTGACCTTCAGAAATACAGAGGTTGGATGCGGATTTTCTAACTCAAAGCTAACTCTTTTTCTTACATTTAGTGCCAGGAACAAAACAAAAACAAAACATAAACACCATTAACATTGGTTGAACTAAGCTAATCAATTACCAAACTATAGAATGCTGCCCTTCGGCCTTCAAGGAGGAATTCCTACTGTTTATGAAGATCGGGTTTGGGTTTTGGTTTTTTTTTTGTTTTTTTTTTTTCTGTGGTGGGTGGGTGGGCTTTTGTTCTTTTAAATTTTTTTTTGCTGCATCACAGTCCAGACATAGTTTAATGACAATTTATGGGGAACAATTATTTATAAATAAAACCATTTTATAGGTAGTTTCTTTCCACTGCAAGAAGTGAGGTCATTAGTTTTGCAGGAAATCCTGGGCAGAAATCTCCCCCGTTTATGCCTTTGTGCCTTAGGTTACAACATTGGGAAGATTCTGACCTGGGAGAATTAGCCTTATGCGCTGCCATATTCTCCAAAGAATTGTGAGATAATCACTGCTTTAGCTCCCTAATGCATGTACGTTTAGTGAAAGCACAAGAAAACAATTATCCATCCCTCCTGTGTCCGACCAGAGTCTCCAGAGAGCTCTGTTAATACTGCAGCAAAGGTGTGGGATTCTTCCCCCATGGCCTGCAGTCTCAGTGGATGTTCCAATTTAGCCAGAAAGGCGACCTAAGAATTGACGGGAGGATGGATGGCGCGCGAATTGTTGCTTTTGCTCTTGGCTGATTGTTTAGGAATGTAGAGAGACTGTGTGGGGTTTGTGTGAAATTGCGGTGCCTTGCAGATTAGGTGAGCTTTCAATCTCTCTTTAAAAGGGGCGGCGAAGAGGACCCGCAGGCTGCAAGGAGCAACAGCGATGGGTAGGCACATTCAAAAACAGAAAAATTTTTTAACAAACAAAACAAACATGAAGATCATATTGGGAAACTGAGGCCAGAGACCCGGGAAGAAAATAAAAATCATTTAAAGGACCATCAGCCATATTGGCATACATTTGTGAATAACACACAATTTCCTGACATTTTGGAGCAAGTAAAGTGCGTAACATAATTTTTTTGGCCATGCTTAAAGTAGAATGAGATACAGCTGGGGGAAAGTTATAGATTTCAGCTTTAGACGATCAGTTGAGGATTTTGAGAATTGATGTTTTTCCATATGGTTTCTGTTTTCCCCCAGCTCTCCATTTGAACCAGCTACTTGTTTTTAAAACTATCTACTAAATTCCATCTACCCACTGGTTGGTCTGATTTTAAAATTTCAGACCTCTTTGAAACAAAATTTGTTTCCTTTATTAAAATATGCAATGCTGCACCGTCTTTAATTTTGAAAAACGCCGTGGTACCTTGCAGCAGGTCGTTAAGAATCATCTTGAAAAGCCTCTGGCCTTTTAAAAATGATCAAATTTATTTGAATCAAAGGCACTTTACGTTAGCTGATGGGTAAGGAAATTCATGATGGCATCTTTTATTTTTCCATTCATTATCAAATTATTTTTTCTTTGCTTCCTGCATCCCCACACCCATCACACACAGACACACACCCACACACATGCACATGCATACACAGACACGCACACACATGCACACGCACACACAGCCACACGCGCCGCGCACACACACACGCATGCCAGTTAACCACTCTAGCTCTGCTGTGTATTTAGCATGCAGTGGTGGAGTGGCTGTTTCTCATGAGACCATCCAGAACCATTGACTTAGTTTAGGGCATCTCAAAGAAACAGCTTCTGTGGCCAGGGAGGGGAGGGGCAAAAATATTGGGGTCTGGGGACAAAGTAACTGACACATGTTTGTTCATCTGTTTCTTTTAGAATATATTATCCCTAGATGATGGCTACAGTTTCTCATCTTCCCGGCTATGTCCTATCACAATTTGCATGCTGGAATTGCTCGGTCTTAGGAACTTCTAATAAGAATACTATTCTGTTGTCTGAGGGGGGAGGGGGGAGGGGGCCCCTACTACCTGACCTTAAACGATGATTGAAAAAACGAAAAATGGACTGAAATCCTTGATTGGCAGAAATGTAGTATGACAACTATCCAAAAAGGCATCTCTATAAGAAATGACTAATTGACAATCTACTGTACCAAAAGTTGGCATTTGAGCAAGATACGACAAGTCCTTAGTGAGCAACCTACTGTGTACTAGATGTCATGCTAAATCCCTGAATCCTACTAACACCTTGGCCTGCACGTCTCTCTGACTCTGTTCTGCAAGTCAACATAAGTATTAACATTCGTGATAAATAAAAATTCTCTGCATGTTTCAGCAATCCCTGTATCTCGCGTCTGTCTTCTGTCTT
The DNA here is from genome assembly GCF_028878055.3 of Symphalangus syndactylus. Lineage (NCBI taxonomy): Eukaryota > Metazoa > Chordata > Mammalia > Primates > Hylobatidae > Symphalangus > Symphalangus syndactylus. The sequence continues at coordinate 13,607,452 of NC_072446.2, read as the reverse complement.
CCTTCCTTTGTCTGTCTTTTCCCACCAAAGCACAAGGATAAGGTGGAGACCTGAATAGCCTCCCCCACCACTTAGTTAGCTGAAGTGGGGGGAGGGGAGGAGCTCTTCAAAACTGAACGCATCCCATCTGCTTTATACACAGAAGCGGGAGGAGGAAGAACCAAGACCCTCAAAGTACTTCCAGCCTTAGTCCCAATTTTGTAGCGAATCAGAATTCTAGCTAATGGCATATGTTTTGCCTTTGTTGAGTAGTTTAAAGACATCTAAGGAATTTTCTCTGAATTTCACAATCAACGTTAAATTCATTAAGCAATAGTAAAAGTGATGATAAACCTGCCAACCCCCAGTATAATATCTCCATCTACATAGTAATTGCTTCAATGGAAGAATTTTATGTTTTAGTATTACACACCCGAATTAGATTTTAGATTTCTATTTTAGCTGTTTTATACTTGATATACTCCCACACCTATTCACATACGTAGATGAATACTGAACACGTTCTCAAAATATCCGTATTTTAAGACGGGAAGTTTTCCAATTATCATACTACTGCTTAGACCAAAATATCAAACTGAATGAAAGAAACTTGTTTCTGGAAATACTTTCCTCTTGCTTTATGCAGATTTGGATATTTAGTACCCAAATGTATTTAATTTTACTACTGTGGAACCTCAAAACCAAAGGTTAATAGCTTTCATTACCTATGAAATGGAGCCTGCTTTTAATGAATGGGAATAGATTTGCCCTAGGGGGTTTTAGGTAAATTCTGAATTCAAAAGTGAACATTGGGGACCATCAAACACATGTCCTTTTAATTTATAACATCTAAATAATTGATGTTAGACTGTAATACCAAGGCCAGAAATTCTTAATTTCAGAAATGAGCTTTGATTCTGCACGTACAAAGCAGACAGTCCCACAGAGCGGTCAGGACTCACTCCCTTTCACTCTAAGGTGGTTGCTTTAAGAGTCTGGGGGCCAGAATCAGATTTCAGATTTATACACAAGGCCTGAAGCTCACCTCCCTGTCATCTGTGTTTGTGAGGTCCTCCGGACCTGCAGCACTTTTACTTAAGTGGCCCTGAGGGGATCCCTGGCAACATCTGTCCCCCCTCCCCACCCCAGACACCCCCCACCACTAATGAGCGTGGCTCCTCTGAACTTCGCCAGCTCTTCACTCCAATGTAGAAGAGCAGTGGTGCAGAGACCTGTGAAAGGGGCTTCACGTAGGAAAGGGGCGAGATGGGATCCTTCAGCAGGTGAAGGCCCAGAAGTACACAGACATTTATTCAGAAAGAATAAATTTGCAGGTATAATTCTTTGAGAAAGGAGAGACCAAATGATTTGTGGAAGGCCTGTCGACAGGCCTGCACTTGACCCCACCATCAGTCCCCGCCCCCCACCCCCCACCCTTGCTGCTCCACTGACTGCCCTGCCCTGCTCGTCTGCTCTTGCTAATTAACCTCCCTTTGCCTTTCCTCTGCCTTAACTTTCTGTCATGTTCTAGTCTGGAGGGATTATATGTTTTAATTTCTACCTCCATTCTATGAATTGGTGAATCAGCCAAGTGAATGCTTCAAAAACTGGGACTCTCAAAAGATTAAAATATATATATATGTATATATATACGTATATATATATATATATATATACGTATATATATACAAATCGTGAAAAAGATAAACTCTGTCCCCTCCATCTCCCACCCCCATTGGTTTCTGCCTCTGTGACTCCCCCATCTCGGCCTCAGTTTCCCCGTCAGAGGGGCAGGACCGTAGCACCTTTTTTCTGCATGACAACCCACTCACCTCCCAGGGCCTACCAGGTACAGCAGGTGTGCTGTGTGTGCTGGTTCCATTTTTGGGCTATAGACCTGATGGAGATACATACTCCACACAAGAGGCCTTTTCTTGCCCTCTAAAAACATAAACTCGAGAACCTTCCCTGGCTGTGCTTCTAATGAAGGCTAGTTTCTGAAAAACATACAGCATTTGGATCAGTGTAATCTGGTACAAAAATTAACATTCTGTTATGGTCCCCAGAAGCCAAAGGGTGTGGCCTTTACCTGTGGGACCAGTGACCCTGAATATAGATCGTTCCATAAAGACCACGCTGGCTGTCCCATGTGGCTGAGTTAAAGTCAAGGAAAAGCTACAAAACCTTCAACCTCTACTTACCAGTGGGATCTGACCCCCCTCCCCGTTAGATTATAAGGCCTTCTAGGGGGTGGAATCTTATTTGATTCCTATTGCACATGGACCAACATGCACTAACATCATGAACTAGAAATTTCATTGCTGTTAGCTGCAGTGCCTGGAGCATCGCACATATGATTTTTTTTTTTTTTTTTGACAGGAGTCTCACTCCTCTCACCCTGGCTGGAGTGCAATGGCACCGTCTCAGCTTACGGCAACCTCCACCTCCCGGGTTCAAGTGATTCTCCTGCCTCAGCCTCCCTAGAAGCTGGGATTACAGGCGCATGCCACCATGCCTAGCTAGTTTTTTTGTGTGTTTTTAGTAGAGACGGGGTTTCACCATGTTGGCCAGACTGGTCAATTCCTGAGGCAGTTTGCCCGTCTCAGCCTCCCAAAGTGCTGGGATTACAGGTGTGAGCCACTGCACCCGGACTCCTGTAATGAACTATTATAAACACCACCACCTGTGCTCACTGGTTCTCAGCGTGCTAATCTAGCAACTGAGTGAATTCCAAGTCAAACCACGGGACTGTTTTGCTCCACCCCAACCTCATAGTGACCTATCACTCCAGTCTCACCCCTACCCAGATGCTGATAGGACTAGGAGAAGCCTTTAGGAAGTGTTAGTATGTAGTGTGGGGGCTTCAAACCCATGAAAGATTAAATGAGCTGCGTGCAACTTCTGGTACAGTCATGATTGCTAAGGCAATTTGCTAATCTGCCTCAATTGGGCGTGTCCTCAGGACACATTTGGGAGGTTATAATTTGCAACCGTGTTTATTCAGCTACCTCCAATCTTTGCACAGATCCGAACCCACAACTCCCTGAAGAACAGAATACTATGCTTTTTAGTCGGGATATCTTTATGAAAGCAGTACTCTTAACTGACATGGTGCAATATGATTTTCTTTTCTTTTCAATCCCACTGCAGTGAGAAGGCAACCAAAGTGCAGGACATCAAAAACAACCTGAAAGAGGCGATCGAAGTATGTGCTGGCTCCTTGTGCTTTCTGTCTTGTAGCCCCTCCCAGCCAGTGCTGTTCCCTGAACGCTTTGCTAAATCATTTTCAGACCATTGTGGCCGCCATGAGCAACCTGGTGCCCCCCGTGGAGCTGGCCAACCCCGAGAACCAGTTCAGAGTGGACTACATTCTGAGTGTGATGAACGTGCCTGACTTTGACTTCCCTCCCGTAAGCTACACCCCTACTTGTGTGGCCTTAGCCCCGCCCACCTGAGCAGAGTGTTCATATAGGAACATCAGTGACAGCCCTGCACATGGGCAAGAGCATCCAAACCACACTTCAGGCAAAACCACATTTCAGTGATGTCCGTCCTTAGGAAGAAGTTAATTTCATGTGTAACCTTAATTTAATAGTAATAATCATTAGGGCTTTGTTCAAGATGGATGAGCAAAATTCTGTCACCCCTTCTACATCTTAGCTTACCTGTCCTCACAAATAAACATCACTCTTTAATACCACAATCTCACTTTATTAGACTGTAAATTTTTATGAGGAAAAAAGTCCTGAGCTATGGCAGCCTTAATTATTCCCTCATTCACATCTTAGGACAAACAAAACTGTATGTTAAATACGGCACACAAATACTAATTGTCCATTTACTCCACTGGAAGTGCCCTAAGATACCTTGGGATGCCTCAGTGAAGTGCCAAATGGAAGACATTCTCATTTTAAACAGGTGACCTTTTAACATTTATTAAGAGTTTTCTAAAGTCAGTCCTTGTCTTGGGGCAAATGAAATCTTTTCTCGTTATTAAAAAAAAGAAATATATCTAAATTATAACTCAAAAGTAAATCATAAACTAGAACATATGGAAAAGACTTTCCTCTGGATGCATGACACTGTTGGCTCCCTAAAGAACTACTTTTAGGGAACAAAAAACTGTTCAAGTCCAAGCATATATGTTTAGGCCCCTTCGTGGGGAGAATGGCTTATAAGTGGGGAACGGGAAACGAGATGGAAAGATGTATGCGTTTGTAAGACCCACAAGGAAGAGACTTGTCTACAGCTAAAACAATGAGTTATTGTTGCCTTTTGTCAGGCTTTCGTGGGAATTTGTGTTTGTATATTTTAGATGGACTTGGCTGCAAACTTAAATTAGCAGAGAAATTAGTAGTATATAGTTAGTATGGATAGCTAAATTTTTAAAATAGCATTATTTTCAAAAAAAGCAGTAAACACAATATGTATAATATAACCCACTGACGTTCTTGAAATATGATTCTATATTTAATAGGAAAAGGAAACAGCAGCCTATTAAAAATGTATCAGAACAATAACCTTTTATTAGTCCTATTAACATCTGAACTTTTATGTTCCTACCTACAAGTCCCCCATCATAAATTTTTTTGGTAAGATTCACATTTTCCCAGAAGGAAAATTTAGTCCCAGCACGTCTTACAAATGAAGTTTCTTATTTTCACAACATTGAACCATTTATTGGCATATTCTAACACAGATTAGTGTATATTCTTCCTAAACAATTCTGTGAAGAAACTAAATTACTCAGTAGCTTACCCCATTCCCCCCACACACAAAAAAAGAAACTACCCAAAACCAGTAATTCACAATAAGACCAGCAGCTAATTGCGTGAACTTTTGAATATGTTTAAAGTGTTGAATTAAAGTTCTTTGTGAGCATTAATTCATTAATTGGGCTCGAAATTCAGAATCACACCAAGTGTCAGTCACATAGGGAACTCTGGTCTCAGGGTTCGAATGACAGTGTTGTTGATTAGTTCAAGCTCTTGCCTTTCTCTAAACTTTCTTGTGTTCACTTTCAGGAATTCTATGAGCATGCCAAGGCTCTGTGGGAGGATGAAGGAGTGCGTGCCTGCTACGAACGCTCCAACGAGTACCAGCTGATTGACTGTGCCCAGTAGTAAGTAACCGCCACCCAACCCGTCAGCACATAAAACAGGCAAAAACAAGAAAACATGAAAACCTGTGATCCTGCTTTGAAAGTTGCTTGTCAACGATTCCTTTCATAGAAGCTAACCAGTTACCCCACTGGCAGAAAGTTCTAATCTGATTCAATTGTTTATTTTTAAAGTCCTTAATTCCTTTTTTTTTCTTTTAGTGCAGTGACACTATTTTATATAAACATTTAATGCCTGTTAGAGCAAAATGATGATGAGTTTCATAGTATTCATAATTAGTGGGAAGTAATTAATTGAATTGACCCCAAGCATTTAGGGAAATAGGGCAGTGCTCACATTTTGAATAACGTAAAACTATATTTTATTGCTGTAATTTTAAAACATAACAGAGGAATGGTGAACACATAGCTACGCCTCCTCTCTCCTTGGTAGTTGTTGATTGCTCTATTTCTGCTCTCAGGTAAGCGACTCTAGTAGCTGCCTAGTGTTACTAGATCTTAGTGACTCTAGATAGAGTTTGTTTTTGTGTTGTCTTGACTTTTGAACTCTGTTTCATATCCTTATTTATTCCTTCCCACCGGGTCTTGATTGAAGGATGGTAAGTGGTCAGTGGATTTTAAATCCTAAACTGTACACCTAAGCAGTACAGTACCGTGGTGGGGTTACTTTCAAATAAAACAAATTACTACCTGCGAGGAGGACAGGTTAAGGCCTGCAGTAGCAATGGGAAAGGCATCTTTCTCCAAAGTCACTCATAAAGGTGGGCTCACCTGATTAGTGTGTTGGTAAATGAAGAAGGGGCGAACTTAAAAACCAGATGTTATTACACAACTCTACCTGATGCCCAAGCTGCTTCCCTTGTTGCCTAACACCTGACTTACCGTTCCCTCAGGGATCGCCCTCTGTCCCTGTCACCCACCATGGTCTCTCCCAGAGGACAACATACCCCATAGCTAGAAAGTTGCCTTTTAAATAGTTTATGGCTTCCCTCATGCACATGATATAGCAAGCATGTGGTGGTCAGGGTTATTTAAAAAATATGCAAAGATAATTATTATTTTTTTGAGACGGAGTCTCACTCTGTCGCCCAGGCTGGAGTGCAGTGGTGCGACCTTGGCTCACTGCAACCTCTGCCTCCTGGTTCAAGTGATTTTCCTGCCTCAGCCTCCCGAGTAGCTGGGACTACAGGTGCCTGCCACCACACCCCGCTAATTTTTGTATATTTAGTAGAGACGGGGTTTCACCATATTGGCCAGGCTGGTCTCGAACTCCTGACCTTGTGATCTGCCTGCCTCATATCTTTTGTTTGTTGATGCTGCAGAAATGCACAAAGCAGTCTCAGTTAATGATATTCTGAAGTAGGAGTGTCTTGTAACTCGGGGCAGGGGAGTCTAGTAGAGGTTTGATGTTTTAGCCGTCCTTATTACAAGTAGCTGAAACTCGGAACTGATTTTGCTATAGGAAGTATTAACTAATCAGAACCAAGGTGCCAGGCTGACTCACCAAGGGCTAAGATTGCTTTACTTAGTAGCCTCAAGCCCAAGGAACTGATTGTGAAAACCACCTGAATAAACAGGAGGGAGGAAGAGGTAATACTGTTCATCTATAAATCATATAAGCCTATGTTAGGGTCTGTGCAATCTATCAACCCCAGCCCTGCCTTCCCATAGGAAATTCCTATATTTTCAATTGCCACATACATAGATATTCCACGGTTTAATATGCAAGCAAATTTGTATATTTTTTCAAGGAACAGAAAAAAAAACAGTCCATCTTGGCTGGTCCCTATGGCCCCCAGCCCCCACTCCTTCTTCAGCAAAGTCCCTGATTTTCTCAAAAGTTCGAACTAAAAGCTGGAAGCGCTAATTATAGTAACGCAAAAACAAATGGAAATCCTGGAATTGTTTGCATTTTGTATTTTGGATCCAAGTCAGAAGTTAAGTACAGGTACAAGATTAAGAGAGTTTAACCACCCCAGTTTTGAATGCTGGGGGGGGCAGGGAGTCACAGTTTCGTTAAGTAACAGTGGCTTAGCCAGATTGTTGAATTTTGTCGGGTTTTGTTTTCTCAAATCATTTAGAAGTTTTTGGGGTTTTTTAAAGCAACACTTAATTACTCCTGAAACTTTGTCTGAAAACTGCACCATTTGTATAGATCATGAAAAGTTTTAAGGAAACTCAGAAAAAGAGAACAACACAGCTTAAAACTTTTAAAATGTCCTCCCTCACCCGTGGCTCAAACAGCCCTGCATCTGCCGTGGCCGGCACGTTTCTGGTTGAACTGCCTTTATATTAAAGTTCAGATACTGGTACTGTGCCCATTTCTTAAGCTGCCTATTTTTATTTGTTGAGCTGGGGTTTGGCTGGCTCCACTCCAGATGTCTCTCTCACAAGATTTGGTGCTGATGATCTATTTCTAGAACTGTGGTTCTGTTGCCATGGTAACATGCTGGAGGCCAGGGCGGCTGGGGAGCTATTTCTGGACTGGTGCTGTAATGTAAGATTGATTGGGCAAGTTAGTATATCCTCTAAGCCAGACTAACTCTGAACTAGTAAAAAGGAAGAGGGGAACACAAAACTTTGGCAGTTTCTTTAAATAAACTTTTCTGTCTTTATGATTTTCTTTTCTCATTAGCCCACTTTAAAACAATTCCAATCTCTACATGCCCCCCCTCCAAAAAATAAACTAGTTTTAACATTAATTTTCCATATTAATTACCCCAGTCTTTCAAAAGTAAATTTTCCTGTGTGTCTAGTCAAGCAACACAAACAAGATGCTTTTTTAAGGAAAAGCTTAATATCTAGAGTGTTCTATTTCATGGACCAAACAGAACGGAAGAGAACTTTGTATTTGTTTCCTGTTCAGGATGGCTAGGGCGAGAAGGGCCCCTTTGTGCCAACCTCTTTTGTTCTCTTTAATCAATGAGATTCTTAAAAAGTAAAAAGGAAGGGATACAGATTCTCAGTAACTAAAACAATCTCGTGTGCCCTTGAGGGGAAAGTCCTTGATGTGTTTAAGAATGTCGCTTTATTTTTTTCTTTTAACTGAATGATATAGAGGCATACAATTTTCAAACTGTTTGCCATTTTAATCAAGCAATTTGAAAATTAAAATGTTTTTGTCCAGCATTACCAAATGGCACAGAATGTGATAGGCCAGCCTGGTTTTGGGGTCCTTTCTCTACTGTTTGATATGCATAAAACCTTCTAAAAATCAAGAATATTGCCAGAGAGTAACAGGAATAAACAAGCTAAGTAAAGAATAAAAAAGAAAAATAGAAAAAATAAAAATAAACATGAAGAACAAAGCCCCACCACTGTCCTGTGCTGTTTGTGTGGCCCCACTGCGTCGAGGCCACAGGCTAGCTGCTAGATGCATCTAGAGTTCCCTGATTCCTAAAATTATTTATCTTAAATCCTATTTGCCCTAACCTTCTTAAGGCATCAGCTTTGAGTTATAAATGTAACCAACACACAAACAAATGTGCCATTGACTTAGTGCTGCATAACTGTGGGACGGTCACTTCCGTTGAGTCTGACCTTGTAGAGAGACACAAATAGTTGGCAAATTGATGTGAGCACTGTGAACACCCCACGTGTCTTTCTTTTTCTCCCAGCTTCCTGGACAAGATCGATGTGATCAAGCAGGCCGACTATGTGCCGAGCGATCAGGTGTGCAAAACCCCTCACCACCAGAGGACTCTGAGCCCTCTTTCCAAACTAACTCCAGACCTTTGCTTTAGATTGGCAATTATTACTATTTCGGTTGGCTTTGGTGAGATCCATTGACCTCGATTTTGTTCTAGGACCTGCTTCGCTGCCGCGTCCTGACTTCTGGAATCTTTGAGACCAAGTTCCAGGTGGACAAAGTCAACTTCCAGTAAGCCAACTGTTACCTTTTTATATAACAGAGATCATGGTTTCTTGACATTCACCCCAGTCCCTCTGGAATAACCAGCTGTCCTCCTCCCCACCAGCATGTTTGACGTGGGTGGCCAGCGCGATGAACGCCGCAAGTGGATCCAGTGCTTCAATGGTAGGATGCTGTGGGCTTGGCGGTTCGTGAAGAATGCTTTGCTTCTGTGTTGTTAGGGATCAGTGTCGCTGCTCACGCTCTTGGCTTTGCTCTCTTTGGTTAAGATGTGACTGCCATCATCTTCGTGGTGGCCAGCAGCAGCTACAACATGGTCATCCGGGAGGACAACCAGACCAACCGCCTGCAGGAGGCTCTGAACCTCTTCAAGAGCATCTGGAACAACAGGTTTGTGGAGTGGCCGCCCACCCCCTGCGCTTGCCCAGGAGGCCCTGGTCTGCACTGTTTATAGAAAAGAACCCTGTGCAAGCATTCCAGACCCCTGGCCGAAAGCGCGCTTCCCCCGAGCATTCACACAGCCTCCCTTCTCGTAGATGGCTGCGCACCATCTCTGTGATTCTGTTCCTCAACAAGCAAGATCTGCTCGCTGAGAAAGTCCTTGCTGGGAAATCGAAGATTGAGGACTACTTTCCAGAATTTGCTCGCTACACTACTCCTGAGGATGGTGCGTATGGCTTCCACTCTTGCTGGCTGTTCATTGCGGTGGTTCTTTTTCAAACGGTCAGGCTGAAAACCCCCATCCCCCTCCCCCTCCCCCTCCCACCACCAAACCAATAAAGGACCTATAAGAGAAGCAAGAAAAACGCACTCCCACTAATTCTCATATGGAAAAATCAGGGTTTTGAAGACTTCAGGAGCCACAGTGATGCTAGCACCCCAGCTCTGCTTGAATTTTTAATTACATTAATATGTATTCCCTTTTTTTATAGCTACTCCCGAGCCTGGAGAGGACCCACGCGTGACCCGGGCCAAGTACTTCATTCGAGATGAGTTTCTGGTGAGTCGAGCCTGTCTTCAGTTTCCTCTCTTGTTCCTCCTCTTTTTCTCATGGGTGTAAATTTACTTAATTCCAAATTCAGGGGTTCAGCTACCCAGTTCCATGGTTTTAGTTCATGCACATCCAGTGTGGATTTGAGCTCTTTGCGCCCCTCCTTTTGCTTTTGTTTTCATATGACATCAGAGGCTGGCTAACAGCCGTCCCTGGTAGGTGTCCCCATCAGTGATAGGGTGGTTCCTGGTGAGGGTGTCACTGACAGGTCCCCTCGTTTGTGCCCGCAGAGGATCAGCACTGCCAGTGGAGATGGGCGTCACTACTGCTACCCTCATTTCACCTGCGCTGTGGACACTGAGAACATCCGCCGTGTGTTCAATGACTGCCGTGACATCATTCAGCGCATGCACCTTCGTCAGTACGAGCTGCTCTAAGAAGGGAACCCCCAAATTTAATTAAAGCCTTAAGCACAATTAATTAAAAGTGAAACGTAATTGTACAAGCAGTTAATCACCCACCATAGGGCATGATTAACAAAGCAACCTTTCCCTTCCCCCGAGTGATTTTGCGAAACCCCCTTTTCCCTTCAGCTTGCTTAGATGTTCCAAATTTAGAAAGCTTAAGGCGGCCTACAGAAAAAGGAAAAAAGGCCACAAAAGTTCCCTCTCACTTTCAGTAAAAATAAATAAAATAACAGCAGCAAACAGAAATAAAATGAAATAAAAGAAACAAATGAAATAAATATTGTGTTGTGCAGCATTAAAAAAAAATCAAAATAAAAATTAAATGTGAGCAAAGAATGATGGGACTCCCGTGAGTTATTTGTGGTTCTGAGCAAATTCCCGTCATTCATGGTTTTGACTTGGTCCTTACATCAAAAGTTGGGAGGCCTCAAGGTGAAGTGGGTATAAAATCTCACCACTGTATGTTTTCTGCTGACCCTAATCTGTGGGGGTCTTGAAACAATTTGCAGACAACAGGAAAAGTCCACTCCTGTTCCTCCTAAATTTTACCCCATAGTGAACCACTATGCCCCAGTCACCTCTGCATTTTGATCATTGCCATCCTATCCAAAGATTCTACCAACTTACACCATTACATCATCACACAGTTTGCCTGCTGACCCAGGCTTCCCAAGAAAAGTAGTGTATTTATTGCTATAAGATAGGGACTAAATTATGTGGAGAAATAGAGGAGCGCAGTATTTCAAATCAATGGGGTTATTCAAGAAATGGTGTAGCCATTTGGGGAAAATTTAGGCTGGATTTCTACCTCATTGCACACACCAAAATGAATTTGACATAAGTTGATCACATACATCTAAATAAAAGAGGTACTTTTTAAAGTGGCTATTTTGTAATTAACATCTTGGGTTTATAAAGGGCCTCTCTGCAGCATAACCTAAGACCTAAAGGCCATAAGGGGGTTGGGGATGACTATGAAAATGAAAATCACACTTAAAATTTGAATGGGGGAAGGGCCTGGGTCGGGTAAAAATTTAACAAAGGGTTTACATCCCTAATAAGCAGAGTTCTTATGAATTAATAAGCAAAACCATCAGAAAAATGGGCACAGTATATAAGCATGCAACTTAAATACAAACAGCTAGTAAGCCTCTGGGGATATGTGGGACATCACTCATAATAAATATTCACCATAACTGGGAGTGGGGATGGGGGTCCACACTCATGGGTTGGAGTTTGGCTTGTTTCTGAGGTCCTGTGGGTTCCCTAGACTTTCACCCCTAGGCTTATCCCCCAAGGTGTAGTCACTTATGTGTGGTCACTTCCTGGGTGGCTCCCAGGAAGGGTGGGAGGAAGTGATCAGCATCAACGATGGTGCCCTCTGAAGCTGGCCAAATGGGACTTCAAGTTCATTCTGTAATCCAGGTCCCAAATCCACTTCCTATTCTAGTTTCCAGATCAAATTACTCTCACCCAAGTTAAATATATAGTATAGCTCACCAGAGGTGAGCGATGAGCCCGAAGCAGGGCAGAAAAGTAGCAAATACCTGCATTTCCATCAAAGTTTTCACGTAACACTCAGTCCACATAATGCTTAACATTCAGTCCACATGTGCTGGCTATGCAATTTTTAGTACAAAGCCCTCAAGAGCCCCCCAAATAAATATACAATCCAAGTAAAAATCGGGGCTTGCTATGCAAATATAGCCAAGACTAGCCCACAAGTTCTCATAATCCTCCAAAGCACCCCAAATAAACACCTAAACAGTGGCTATCAAGTGCAACCACAAGACCAGCGTGCCACACAAACATTCATCCAGGTAAAGGCTGTGCTCAGTGAAAATCAAGGTTGAACCCCAGCCCCTAGCTCCTCTTCCAAGATGGCCACCTGTATGCCCCTTTTACATAGAAATTCTGGAACCTTCTTAGCAAAATCCACATGAGATTGTCACAGCTCTAGCCACATATCCATCAAAATCAGAAAACACAAAATTCCCAGGCCATAGAGATGCCAAGGAAAATGATACCACAGAACCCCACCTTGTTGGTCATAACTGACAGAGACTTCATGGTATCTTCCAGAAGAAGGGCCACAAAAGTCACAGTTATCAGGTATCTACTAGTGCTAGCCATTACCCAATGGGATAGGTTCAGCTGCTATTTTGACAACGAGTAAAAGAGGCCCAGAGAGACCCCAGGAGAGGTCTCTAGTGAGCAGGGAAGATGCGCTTCAAACTCAAGTAGCCAAAGCCCACTGCTTGGTCCCTACAAGATACTGTTGTCCTGGAAGATGCAGGAGAAAAGAGAAAAAGGTCTGGTGTTCTTCCCATGATGTCAGTTATCAGGAGTCCATGACCTGTGACCCCCATCGAAAATCCTGCAGGTCACCATGGGATTCCACACCCAGGTGGGTGAGTGGGGCCTCTTCCCACAGACCGTGGCACTGGCCATACTCCTGCCTCCCTACCAGGTCAGGGCTTTGTCCCCACCAGTCACCCCATTGCGTTTGAGACTTGCTTCCCTATGTTAGGCTTCATGGCTGCTATTTAAAACATTTTTGTTTCCCTTTTCCCTTTGACCCTGGTGCCAAGCAAAACTTCTACAGAGCTATTTTCAAATCTAAATTTTAGGATCTTCAAAAAACAAAAAATTATAAAGAATTTCATCTAAATCTTTGATTACAAGAAGCCACTTAAAAAAAATTTTTTTTAATCTGAATGCCTGTAATCCCAGCATTTTGGGAGGCTGAGGTGGGCGGATCATGAGGTCAGAAGATCGAGACCATCCTGGCCAACAGGGTGAAACCCCGTCTCTACTAAAAATACAAAAAATCAGCCGGGTGTGGTAGCAGGCATCTGTAGTCCCACCTACTCGGGAGGCTGAGGCAGGAGAATGGCGTGAACCTGGGAGGCAGAGTTTGCAGTGAGCCGAGATCACACCACTGCACTCCAGCCTGGGCGACAGAGCATGAGTCCGTCTCAAAAAAAAAAAAAAAAAAAAGAAAAAGAAAAAAAATTTAATCTGTTGTTTAAATCTCTATTAAAGTGCAAAGCAACCTATTTTTCTAAAGGTAACAATTTGCACCACACTTGGTAGAGATGTGTAAGCCAAATATTACAAATGACTATTCATTGACCTTTTGGATTGAACATGATAATAATAAACCATTAGGGCCCTTCACAGTATGAGAAGGGTCTAGAATTGGACAGAATTTTTATTTACCTCCACTTTTACTTATATGTGCACAAAATTATGCCCCCCAAAACGGCCGCATCTGCATAGCCCTTCCATGTAGACCATGGCATCCTCTTATTATAATACTTTCTTGGATGGCTTTCGTCATCTTTTCACTCAATAAATACATAGAGACTATGGGATCCATGCCAGCCAGTGGGAATCCTGCTCTCATGGGGTTCATGTTCTAGCGAGGGAGACACACACTCACTAAATAAATAATAAAAAGAATTACAGATGGTGACAAAATCTCTGAAGCAATAAGCAGGATGTGGGCAGTGGGGAATGGGAGATATTTGAGGAGGGATTTCACTTTAGATAGAATAGCTGGGGAGGGCCTCTCTGATGTAGTACATTTTCTCCTGAGAATGTGAAGGATGAGAAGCCAGCCAGCCATCAAGTATTAATAGCTAACATCATTATTTAAAATTGTTATTAAAACATAATTAATGGCCAGGTGCCGTGGCTCACACCTGTAATCCCAGCACTTTGGGAGTCCGAGGCGGGCAGATCACCTGAGGTCAGGAGTTCGAGACCATCCTGGCCAACTGGTAAAACCCCATCTTTACTAAAAATACAAAAAATTAGTCAGGCGTGGTAGTGGGCGCCTGTAGTCCCAGCTACTCAGGAGGCTGAGGCAAGGAGAATCAGGAGGCAAGGAGAATCTGCCTCCAGGAGGCAAGGAGAATCTGCCTCCAGGAGGCAAGGAGAATCTGCCTCCAGGAGGCAGAGGTTGCAGTGAGCTGAGATCGTGCCACTGCACTCCAGCCTGGTGACAGAGCGAGACTCTGTCTCAATAATAATAATAATAAACATTTATGGAGGACTTTACTATGTGCCAGGTACTGTTCTAGACTCTGTATATGGATGATCTCATTTAATCCTTTCAAAGCCCTATTAAAAAGCATCCCATCATTTGTACAACAGGTCCTATCCCATTGTGCAGTAGTTAGCTCAAACGTGAAAAAGGTAAATCATATCTAGAGCATTGTGAATAATTTAAGCAAATTATGCTTTTTAATAAAGTTTACACTAAAAAGGTCATTGCAATAAGCACTTAATTTAAGTAATTGTTACACAGGTTCCTATTTCAGAGCTGGACGACTTTGCATCTCTAGGATAATTTTCCCACATTAAAAAATGCATGCATATGCTACCAACAACAGGTCTTCTCATTTTGTCTATTTTATTTACTGTATCAGTTAAGAATGCATTCAGCTGCAAGTAACAGAATCCTGACCCAGAGTGGCACAGACAAACGGAAGTTTACACCCACTTATCAAGAATTCTAGAGGTAGGTGGTTCCTGTTATTTCAGCAGTTCATCAATGGCAGGACTAATGTGTCCACAATTCTCTTGGCTTCTCTCTCATGGTTGCAAGATGGTATCACAGTACAGCTGAAGGCAGAAGAGGAAGGGAGAGACAACCCAGACTAATCTCTTTTGTCCTCTTTTTGTCAGTGTTTCATAGAGGACTCTTCATTCACGCTTCACCTTGTGAAATACACATAGATACCCAGCTATGTATGCATACTTCGAAAAGTAAAAGTAACAGATAGAAAAGTATCCCTCCCTCCCTCCTTCCTTCTCTCCTTCCTCCCCTCTCCTCCCTCCCTCCCTCCCTTCCTTCCTTTCCTTCCTTCCTTCTTCTGTCTTTTTAGACAGAGTCTCACTCTGTCGCCCAGGCTGAAGTTCAGTGGCGTGATCTTAGTACACTGCAACCTCCACCTCCCAGGTTTAAGCAATTCTTCTGCCTCAGCCTCCAGAGTAGCTGGGACAACAGATGCCCACCACCACGCCCAGCTAATTTTTTGTATTTTTAGTGGAGATGGGGTTTCACCATGTTGGCCAGGCTGGTCTCAAACTCCTGACCTCAAGTGATCCACCCACCTCAGCCTCCCAAAGGACTGGGATTACAGGCATGAGCCACTGAACCAGGCTGTATCTTTTCAATAACACTATTATGCATACACACATAGATAGGGATTTATTTTTTATTTTTATTTTTGAGATGGAGTTTCGCTCTTGTTGCCCAGGCTGGAGTGCAATGGCACAATCTTCACTCACTGCAACCTCTGCCTCCTGGGTTCAAGCAATTCTTCTGCCTCAGCCTCCCAAAGAGCTGGAATTACAGGCATGCGCCACAACGCCCAGCTAATTTTGTATTTTTAGTAGAGTTGAGGTTTCACTATATTGGTCAGGCTGGTCTCAAACTCCTGACCTCAGGTGATCCACCCACCTCAGCCTCCCAAAGTGTTGGGATTACAGGCGTGAGCCACTGTGCCCGGTTGAGAGGGATTTATAATTTCCTGTTGTATGCACCTTGATGGAACATCTGAAAAAAACATATCCAATGCCTGTAGTTTTAAGGCTTAGGGAAGATATTAGGGGGGAATAAAACCCTTTCAAATCATAAGAGAACAATTTGCATAATTCTATGTAAATAAATTAGAAAGCCTAGATGAAATAGATAATCATCCAAAAAAATACTTTTTACCAAAATTGACCCCAGCAGAGACATCATAAATCTAAGCTGACCAGTTACCATAGAAAAACACAAAGCACAGTGAGAGGCCTCCATGACAAAAAGGCTCCAGACTCTCACTGGGATGGGAAGCTGATGACAAGAAGGAAACATGAGGGAAACTTCTGGGGTGCTAGCAAGTTTCTATTCTTGATCTAAATGCTGGTTAAACAAATAAATTCCATTTGAGAAAATTCACTGGGCTGTACACTTAGGATTTGGAACTTTTTAGTACATGTATTACATTTTTTTTTTTTTAATGAGGAAAAGGAAAAAGGCACCAGGCCCAGGTGGTTTCACAGGGGAATTATATTAAATCTTTAAAAGTCAAATAATCCCAATTCAACTTACATTATTCCAGACCATAACATAACAAAAGGAAAACCTCAAAATTATTTTTATAAAGTATACCACTGATTCCAAAACATGCCAAAGATTGCACACAAAAAATTACAGATTAATTTCACTTATGAATATCAATGTAAATATTTTAAAATTTAAGCAAACATAATTCCATATTACATTAAAAATAATACATCATGCCTGGTAAGATTTATTCCAGGAATTCAAGGTTTGTTCAATATGAACGAATACAGTAATATTTGCCAAAATTTAATACTGATTCATATTTTAGAAATCCAATAAAATAGTAATGAATGGATGCTTTTCTAATATAAAGACTCTATATGTACCACATATCTATATATACTTAGTACAGTATATATCATGTATATAAATAAAATCTCCAAAAGTCAACATTTTAATCAATGAGGAACTCCTAAAAGCTTTTCCACTAATGTCAGGAATAAGAAACAAGAAAGACAAGGATGCCTCACATCATCACACTCTTTATCATTGTATTAGATGAATAAGCCAATTCAATTAGACAAAAGAAAGTAATGAGAGACCTAGAATTGGAAGGGGAGAAGCAAAACTACCTTTTTGACAGGTGCAGTAGCCACTGTCAGGTATCAGCCATACCTGTAATCCCAACACTTTGGGAGGCAGAGGGAGGAGGATTGCTTGAGGCCAGGAGTTCAAGACAAGCCTGGGGAACAAAGGAAGACCTTGTCTCTAATAAAAATTTAAAAAATAGTTTGGGCATGGTGGCTCACACCTGTAACCCCAGCACTTTGGGAGGCTGAGGCAGGTGGATCACGAGGTCAGGAGATCAAGACCATCCTGGCTAACACGGTGAAACCCTGTCTTCTACTAAAAATACAAAAAAATTAGCCGGGCATGCTAGCGGGCACCTGTAGCCTCGTGAACCCGGGAGGCAGAGCTTGCAGTGAGCTGAGATCACGCCACTGCACTCCAGCCTAGGCGACAAAGTGAGACTCTATCCCAAAAAAAAAAAAAAAAAAAAAAAAATTAAAAAATTAGCTAGATGTGGTGGCACATGCCTGTAGTTCCAGCTACTTGGGAGGCTGAGGTGGCCAGACAACTTGAGCCCAGGAAGCCGAGGCTGCAGTGAGCCATGTTTGTGCCACTGTACTCCAGCCTCAGTGACAGAGTGAGACTCTGTTACAAAAAAAAAAAAAAAAAAAAGTACAGGTGATTATTATTATAACTCTCCCCTCCAAAAATCCACGGAGAAATCATTACTAAAAAGTGAGAGGATTTAGTAAAGTATAAAGTACAGATTTATAAGATTAACATGTAAAAATCAATACCAGCCTAGGCATGGTGTGCATGCCTATAGTCCTAGCTACTTGGGAGGCTGAAGCAAGAGTATCACTTGAACCTAGAAGTTCGAGGCTGCAGTGAGGTATGATTGTGCCACTGTACTCCAGCCTATGTAACAACAACAAGACCCCATCTCTAAAATAATAATAATACTATTTTAAAAAATCAATAGCAGGCTGGCCACAGGGGCTTCTGACTGTAATCCCAGCACTTTGGGAGGCTAAGGTGGGAGGATTGCCTGAGCCAAGGAATTGGAGACCAGCCTGGGCAACATGGCAACACCCTGTCTCTTAAAAAGAAAAAAAATTTTTTTTAATCAATAGCATGTGAAAGGTAAAACAAGAAAGCTTTAAGAAGAAAATACAGGCTGGGTGTGGTGGCTCATGCCTGTAATCCCAGCACCTTGGGAGGCCAAGGCAGGCAGATCATGAGGTCCGGAATTCGACACCAGCCTGACCAACATGGTAAAACCCTGTCTCTACTAAAAATACAAAAATTAGCCGGATGTGGTGGTATGTGCCTGTAATCCCAGCTACTCAGGAGCCTGAGGTAGGAGAATATCTTGAACCCGGGGGGCGGAGGTTGCCGTGAGCCAAGATCGTGCCACTGCACTCCATCCAGCCTGGGCGACAGAGCGAGACTCCATCTTAAAAAAAAAAAAAGAAGAAGAAAATACAAGAGACTACTGCTTGCATAGGGTCCCCATGTTACATTTGGTTGATTCATCTCCTAAATCCCGTGTCATCTGTGGGTTACCTCTGCTCTTTTTCTTGCCCCTTATACGATTCCAACTCAGAAACCGAGTTGTT
This sequence comes from Symphalangus syndactylus, assembly GCF_028878055.3. Lineage (NCBI taxonomy): Eukaryota > Metazoa > Chordata > Mammalia > Primates > Hylobatidae > Symphalangus > Symphalangus syndactylus. Next base: position 13,588,772 of record NC_072446.2, on the reverse strand, counting down.
TGTCCTCTAGAGTTTTCCGTATTCCAGATTTTTCTGATGGCATCCCCATATTATAAACCTTCTGATTTGAACAAACCGACTATTTTTTAAAAAGTATGAAATCATCAGATAAATTTAAACAATGGCCGGATATTTGACAATACTAAGAAAACTAGTGTTAACATTTTTATGTGTGATAGGAGCATCATGATTTTCACGAATTCTTATCTTTCAGATATACCTACTGAAACAAAATAATACGATGTTCCAAAATCACACAGTGGGGTGAAGGCAGGAGTTGGAGCCATGCTGGAAATTGTTTTGCTACAGGCCCTCCTGTGGTAAATGGGCCACCGTGGGGAGCCTTGATGTTAGTGTCTGCCAATTCTCATGGTGTAAATCCCCCACTATGATTGATTTCAAACTCCCAGCAGTATGCCATTGGATATGGAGTTGGGAAGAGATGTGCACAGTCAGCTCTGAGCAGACAGTGCCAGTCAGCTCCAGCACATCACTGATAGTAGGGTGGAGGTGAAACAAGATTGGCCACGAGGTGATGCTTATTAAAACAGGGTGATCAGGACTTGGGGGTCCATTGCACTATTCTAATTTTCTATGTGTTGGCTATTTTAAGCAAAAGTTTACAAACAAGGGGCCAGGCGCAGTGGCTTATACCTGTAATCCCAGTACTTTAGAAGGCAAAGGTGGTAGGATCCCTTGAAGCCAGGAGTTCGAGGCTGCAGTGAGCTACTCCACTGTACTCCAGCCTGGGCAACAGAGCAAGACCTTGTCTCTAAAATAAAATAAAGTAAAATAAATTAAGAAAAAGAGAAAGAAAAATCTTACATTTCCAGATTAAAGTTTTTAAAACTTCCAATGTTAATGATGACAGTAGGGCAGGCACAGTGGCTCATGCCTGTAATCCTAGCACTTTGGGAGGCCAAGGCGGGTGGATCACTTGAGTCCAGGAGTTCGAGATCAGCCTGGATAACATGGCAAAACCCCGTCTTTCTACAAAAAAATAAAACAAAAATTAGCTGGGCATGGTGGCATGCATCTGTAGTCCCAGCTACTTAGGAGGCTGAAGCAGGAGGATCACCTGAATTCAGGAAGTGGAGGTTGCAGTGAGCCAAGATGGAGCCACTATACTCCAGCCTGGGCAACAGAGTGAGACCTTGCCTTGTCTAAAAAAAAAAAAAAAAAAAAAAAAAATGATGATTAATAGTAACAGCAACTATGTTGTTGAGAGCCTACTATCTACCTGTCCCTAATTTAAGCACTTTACAGGGAATAACTCAAGATGTTTTTATCCTTGCTTTACAGATGAGGAAACCAAGGAGTAGAAAGTTGAACAACTGGCCAGGCGCGGTGGCTCATGCCTGTAATCCCAGCACTCTGGGAGGCTGAGGTGGGTGGATCACCTGAGGTCAGGAGTTCAAGACCAGCCTGGCCAATATGGCGAAACCCCGTCTCTACTACAAATACAAAAATTAGCCGGGCATGGTGGTGCACACCTGTAGTCCCAGCTACTAGGGAGGCTGAGGCAGGAGAATTGCTCCAACCAGGAGACAGAGGTTGCAGTGAGCAAAGATCATGCCACTGCACCCCAGCCTGAGCAACAGAGTGAGACTCTGTCTCAAAAAAAAAAGAAAGAAAGAAAGAAAGTTGAACAACTTCCGTGGTTCAAGATCACATAGCTAATAAGTGGTAGAGTCCAGATTCAAACCCAGGTAGCCAGGCTTCTGCAACTTTAAATTCCAACTCAAGACACATTTTTTTTTGGTTTTAAGGAGCATAAAGTTTAACAGGCAAGAAAGAAGGAAGGAATAAGAAAACAGCTCCCCCGTACAGAGACAGAAGGAGGAGGGATTTGAACAAAGAGAAAACCCTCAACCCAAGATGCTTGATTCAAATAAACACCCAAGATTGTAAGATTGGAAAGAAATGCAGTGGTGTTGCTGCATGATAGATAATACGCTGTTCAGGAGATCTTTCTCCCAACCACAACTTTGTTGAGTGCCTCCTTAGGGCTAAGGCTGAACAAGATGATGGTGCCCAGGACAGGCTGGTTCTGTTCAAATGGGGCATTCCCTGTACTGTGAGGCAAATCACATTTCCAAAGTGGGGTTTCATCTATATGGGGCTTGGTGAGGCAGAGGAGAGGGGGATTATTGATATAAATTTCTGGGTTAGTCTTTCATCACCATGATGGTCTGGTAATTTCTTGGCATAAATCTACTAGGAGTAATTTTTTCATATTTTAAGAACAAATGTTTTCATCCTTTGTCATAGCACAGACTTTCATCCATTCAACAAGTATTTATTAGACACTCAACAATCCACCAAGCCCTGTGCTAGGTGGTCAGGTGACAGCAGCCAATGGGGTAGAAAACCATTCTCATGCTAGAGGGAGAATTGAGACCATACAATGGTAACCAAATAAATAATTAAGATAATTCAGACGGTCACAAAGTTTATCTACAGCAAGCTCAGGTGGTGTGGTGGTTGTAGGGGTATCATTTTAAAAGGTGTGGCTAGGGAAGAGCTCTCTGAGGGGGTAAACTTTGAACTGGGACTCAAAGGGTGGGAAGATGGCGAAGGTTGGAGAAAGGAGCTTGAGGTGGCGGGTGTCCCCATGAGGAAGGCCCTGGGGCATACCACATATTTCCAGCACACATTTTGAGACACAACTGTATTTTTGTAATTAATGACTTTCACGTCTTGCTGCTTAGAGATCCTTGCATCTCTAGGGATCTTCTGTTTCCAACATTGGTGACATACACTTTCCTGGGAGGAGGTGGGATTTGGGGTTGCATGCAGAGGAGAGTGAAGGAGGGTAGGGCTCAGGTGTCAGAGTCTGGGATAAAAGGCGCTGCTGGTATCTGTGGAGCCCAAAGCAGTGCCTGGCACAAAGCCAACAGTCCTTGAAGAGATGTGAAATGAACCAACTGGAGAAATAGGAGGGCGTTTTCATCACTTTTCTCTGGAAATTGACGGCCTTGTCAAGGTGGCTTTTGCAATAATGGGAAGGTAAGTCTAGGAACTCCGTCTACTTGCAGTCCTCCTCACATACACACTTCACTGCTTCAGAGATGAAGTTCAAGTTTGAGAAAAATTGAGATCAGCTGATACAAATAAGGATCCATGAACCAGAGATTAAGAATTGGTCCTTCTCTTTTTCCAAAAGGAGAGAAATAAAGAAAAAATATTGTTCCCCTGTTCCCCAAGGTCACGTTGTCTCAAAGGAAACAGAATGTCCCCCATCAAACTGAGTTTGAGGGGAGAAAGACATTGAGAAATGGAAAATTGAGTGCAGGGTTGGGATTACCAAACAGCTCCTGGAGCAAAGGTTAAGAACGCTTTTGTGTTTTCTCATCATTTATCCCGATTGGTACTTGGTTTAGTATTTTATAGCTCATTAGCAAACAGGATTCTTGGAAATTGTAGGAACTGGCCAGGGAGGGCATTCTGAACTGCGTTCTTTAGGTTTTTACAATTTGAAACTGAAGATCACTAAAACTCACATTGCATTTGGTAAATCTGTAGTTATTCAGTATTTCCCCCTCTCAGTTTCATCCTTCCGTCTGAATTATAGCCTTCAGTAGCAGTGTTCAGAATGACAAATTTTTTTCTGATGGCTCTTGAGATTGAAATGCCTTGGCCTCCTAAAGTATGGGGGAGCTCTTTAATCTAGTTTCATTCAGCTAATTTGGTACTAAAATGTTATCCTTAATTCCAAACCAAGAAACTTTTTGTACCAGATCACACTTAGATTGGCCTTAAAAAGCTATCAAAGAAACAGAGGCTCCCAATGAGAAATGGTAAAAGGTGAGGGAGAAACCAGACTGCTGATAATGCAAAATTTTAAGGAAATATTAAAGTTGACTCATCTTCTCAAAGAAGAGAATTATTATCACTGGAATAGCTAGAACAATGCCTATTTGTTTCTAGGAACAAGAATTGAATGCAGAAATGGCTAAATTTCACAAAAGAGAAGAGGCCTTTTCTTAATTAGTAACTGGAAATGCAAAAAAATTGATTACCTGCATGTACTGTGGCTGTGAATTAAACTTGCTTTACCTGGTTCAATTTACAGCAACAGTACATGACAACAAAGTGTTAAACCTTTACCCATGAAATTCTAGCTCATTGTACAACCGAGAAATTACCCCATATGGAATTATGTAATTGCCTTCATCCACAACTATAAGCGTTTCTATTACCTTCCTACAGAAGTTAAAATATTCTCATAGCAGTTTCAGCAATAAATTGAAATTGTAATCGTAGTTTATCATTTGCCTTAAGATTTTTACTTTTACTAAGAAGTAATAGTAGTGGAGAAACCATTGAAATTCTTGGTGTGGGCCAAGAATTCTTTTGAGAGCCTGTGACAATATGAGTTCACTCAAGTCAAGTTCAAATCTCAGTGAAACTTGATTCCACAAAGGCAGTACGTAGGTTGAAAATAAATGCTGAGTCTTTTATTTCTTTATGTCTAAAAAAAAGAAAGAAAAAACCTTTTTCACTTGCATACCTCAAATAAACATTTAAATTTTCATTCGGAAGCCGAGGTGGGCAGATCACTTGAGGTCAGGAGTTTGACACCAGCCTGGCCAACATGGCGAAACCCTGCTTCTACTAAAAATACAAAAATTAGCCAGGCATGGTGGCACATGCCTGTAGTTCCACAGTCCCAGCTACTCGGGAGGCTGAGGCAGGAGAATCACTTGAACGCAGGAGGCAGAGGTTGCAGTGAGCCAAGATTGCACCATTGCACTCCAGTCTGGGTGACAGAGTGAGACCCTGTCTCAAAAAAAAAAAAAAAAAAGTCACTTTTTTTCAATTATAGAAAGACATAGAATTAACTCATCTACACATCTGACCACAGTGAGGGCTTTGTCATGGATAATTCAGTGCATCTTCTGAAACCCAAATCTTCACTGTGAGAGTTTAAATTCATTAGAGTTTTGAGGATTAATTTCTGTCGCTGCTCTTGAAGTAAACAATGCCAACGAATTTTCTTTTGCATGCATTTGTTAGCGCTAGTGCAACAATGGTAACATTTAGAAGAAGGCTGCCATATTGGGCTTTGCTTCTTGCTCATTTGATTTTTCCTACAATGATATTGATGCTTTGGGTCTCCTTCTCCCATGCTTGACACACTTTTTACAAAGTAAGCTCTGAATCATAGCAAACAAAATTCAGACTATAGCGAAAGGGCTTACCATAGAATGCAAAGGATGAGTATCACGAAATTTGCCTATATACCATCCATGTTAATGGGTCAAAAGAGAAGATGCCTTTGGCAGCTTAATAGGGTTGAAAGGCATCTAAGAGCATTGAGTCCCTTTGTTTTGTTTTTTTTTTGTTTTTTTTTTTAAACAAAAGCCCTTGGCAAAATGATAATAAAAAATGCTTGTTTGATGTCATTTCACGTGTGTACCTGTGCATGTATGGATCCAACAGCCAGCAATATTCTTAAGATTCTTGAAGTCAGGAACAACAAAGCAGTACCTATTCTCACCACTATTAATTTTGGTCTGGAAGTGATGGTTAGTACAATTAGACCAAAAAAAATTGAAGTCGAAAATATGAGAAAGGAGAAGGTAATATTGTGATTACGTGTGGATGATATGATTGTATAGCTTAGAAAACCCCCACAGAAAACTCTCTTGGTGTACGATAATAAAAGCTTAACACTCACTGAGTGCCAAGGCCCCATTCTAAGTCCCTTAATACTCGTATACTATCTAACTATAATAATAAAAGTTAGCATTGATGGAGTACTTACCATGCACATGTGTACTACTTAAGTGCTTGCTATTCTTACACCATACAACTACAACAGTAAGATTTTCATTCGCATTGAGTGTTTATTATGTGCCAGACCCTGTTGAAATACTTTAATACTCGTAACAATTAAGAGGCTTTAAATCCCATTTCTGTTAGATAATATAAATTAACATATTACTACACATGTATTTCTATAATATACTTTATGGTGTAATTATATTTATGTAATATATTACATATTAAATTGCATATAACTTATATTACATTCTATAGTTTATATGTTATAGGTTATTAATATTGTTATATTTTATATTACTACATATTTATATTTATATATTCATGTGTTACAATTATACATGTACAAAGTGATATGAGATTGTATATTAAGTTATATATAATTTATATCATATTATATGACAATATATTTTATTATATGGATTAAGGCTACATAACTTCAATTTAAATGTATACCTTTATATCATTTTCTAATTATATATGCATAACTTGATATACATTAAATTATATAATTTATATTATGCTGTGCTACATTATATTTTATTATATATTATAACACTATACTTTTATATTACTACATATTTATATTTACACAGTATATTTCATATCATACAATTACACCTGTATAAGGTGAATTACATATTACGTATTAAACCATATACAATTTATATTATATTAGACTACATTACATTATATTTTAAAATGTCACTGTTTATAAAGGCAGAAACTGAGCCTCTGAGAGGTGTCCCTTGCCAGAAGTCAGGGAGAAGCTCACGGGCAGAGCTGGGGTTCCGGCCCCGCTTTGGTTCCAGAAGCCCAGCTTTTAACCCTCAGAAACCGTCCAAGACCTTCCCTGGTGGAGGGGAGCTTCACCTGTCTGCACTCTCCTTTGACAGGAAGTAGCAACAGCTCTGCCAAGGGCCACCGTGGTATGAATTTGTGTGAGTATGGGTGTGTATGTGTGTGTGGGGTGTGTACAAGAGTGTGTGTGTGCACACGCATGTGTGTGTAAGGCAGTCATTTTTTAAATCCCAGATGAGGCATGGTGGCTCACACCTCTAATCCCAGCACTTTTGGAGGCCAAGGCAGGAGGATCGCTTGAGGCCAGGAGTTCGAGACCAGCCTGGCCAACACGGTAAAACCCTGTCTCTATAAAAAATGCAAAAATTAGCCATGCACATGCAGCCCAGGACAGCTTTGAATGTGGCCCAACACAAATTCATAAACTGTCTTACAACATTAGGAGATTTTTCTTTTAACTCACCAGCTACTGCTAGTATATTTTACGTGTGGCCCAAGACAATTCTTCTTCCAGTGTGGTCCAGGGAAGCAACAGATCGGACACCTCTGCTCTAAGTTAACTCTAAATTTAATGCAACCCCAGAGTACCCTGATCTTTTTAATGTGGCAAAATCATCTTACAGTTTATCTGGAAGAATAAATTATCTAAGAGAATAGCAAATGGAATTCCAACAGTGAAGGTTGTTGGCCATGGGGTTGCCCTACCAGATATCCCACATATTATAACACGTTCTAGTGCGGTTCTAGTACAGGAATAGACAAGAGCCTGGGAACAAAACAGAAGACCAGAAACAGGCCAAAGTTCATGGAAATTTAATATATGATTAAAGGAGCATTCAGATGTATTAGTTAGGATTTGTTATATGTAACAGAAATGCAATATAAAATACCTTAAACAAAAGGCAAAATTAGTTGAAAGTTTCCTAATACTCTGTAAAGAGCAAGGGTGTATATCTGCATTTGGCCTCATTCCCCTAGACCAAATCTCTTTTGCAGTCTGTGACAAAGCCTGTCCCAAACTTCAGAGCTTCCAACCTCACCATCATAGGCTGAGAAGCAGGCAACGGGCTGAGCAGTGTATTCACTGGCGTGCTTCTATTTCTATTAAAAGGCTGTTAGTGTGCATGTGGTGTTGAGGGGAGAATGTATCTTTGTGTGAATATGCTTAAAAGGCCTAACTGGTATTACTGGATGCCCCAGGGAGGAGATACACAGCAGTGATCTTTTCCCCCCATTGGATCTCCGGAGATGGGAATCATTGTCTTCCTCATTTCGTGGCCAGACTTTCACTGGTGTGTGCAAGGTGCTTGTTTTATTTATTTACTTATTCCCCTTAGCTGTACTTCTCTTTGCCTGTAGGCAGCAATTCCAGTATGTCTGATACGTTCCTTCTCTTTGTGTTATTGAAAAACATGTACATTGTTTGGGGCACATTGTTTTTATTATTTATTTATTTTATTTAATTTTGAGACGGGGTCTCACTCTGTCACCCAGGCTGGAGTGCAATGACGCGATCTCAGCTCACTGCAGCCTTGACCTCCCAGGCTCAGCGATCCTCCCCACTCAGCCTTGTGAGTAGCTGGGACTACAGGCACACACCACCACGCCGAGCTAATTTTTGTATTTTTTGTAGAGGCGAGGTTTCACTGTGTCACCAAGACTGGTCTTGAACTCCTTGACTCAAGCGATCTGCCTGCCCTGGCCTCCCAAAGTGCTGGGATTATAGGCATGAGCCACCATCCCCAGCCAAGGGGTACATTATTTTTAATTGGCATAAATGATATGCTTACAGATCTCATTCCGTGTTTTCCTCACCCGGCCCTGTTTCTCAGATCTATGCACATGGCTGTGTATGTGCTGTCATTGTTTCCAGTGTCTACATGTGTCACTGCGTCAGTCAGGATAGAGTAGGTTATGTTGCTGTAACATACACTCCTGAGATGGTAACAGTTTAGGCACAAATGCTCATTTCTCATTCAGACTGCATGACCACTGTAGACCGACAGGAGGGTTCTGCTCTTGTTATCACCCAGGGACCTAGGTGCCCTATTACTGTCGCTTGCTATGCCAGACAAAAAGGCACAGCAAAGCATTCCCTGACTCATTTGGTAGTGATACACATCACTTCTGCACACACTTCCATGCCCAGATAAGTCACCTGGCTCCACCTAATCCCATATGGCAGGGAAGTTCCATTCTAGCATGTGGCAGTAGGAGAGGAAAGCTGGCACATCTAGAACAGTCCTGATGGTTACTATGGACCCCCAGGCTGCCTTCCACTCCCTGCTACTCCAAACAAGGCTGTGTGGACTCATGCCTGCACGAGGCGCCTACAGACCCAGAGGACACAGCTTTGGGACATACCCAGGAGTGGGGTTTCTGGGTAGAAGAGCAGGCACTTAATTTCACTCAAGAGTGCTGGAGTATTCTCCAGAGCATAAGACAGGTGACTAAGAACAACAGCAGCACCAAGAGGTGCAGTCTTTTAACACCTAGAGGTTCCAAGAGGACCATAACAGAAACCAGCCGAGAAAGAAAGGTCTGAGAAGGGAAGGGCGATTAGGAGATGGCCAAGGGAAGCCAGTGTTTCAAGAGGAATGGAGTGGTCACCTCTGTCTAGTGCTTCTAGGGGCCAGAAAAGATGAAATCCCTGCAAAATTATCCAGTGGGAGTAGGGGGACAGATAAAACAAGATTTGCAAATATTGATAATTATTGAAGTTGGGAAACTGAGGGTCATTATATTAGTCTCTCTTCTTTTGAATATGTTTGAACATTTTTTTTTTTTGAGACGGAGTTTCGCTCTTGTTGCCCAGGCTGGAGTGCACTGGCGTGATTTCGGCTCACTGCAACCTCTGCCTCCTGGGTTCAAGCAATTCTCCTGTCTCATCCTCCTGAGTAGCTGGGATTACAGGGATGTGCCAGCACGCCTGGCTAATTTTTGTATTTTTAGTAAAGACGGGGTTTCATCATATTGCTCAGGCTGATCTCAAACTCCTGACCTCAGGTGATCTGCCCACCTCAGCCTCCCAAAGTGCTGGGATTACAGGCGTGAGCCACCATGCAGTGGCCTTGCTTTTTAAGATTGAAGCAATCTGAGTATTTCAATGTTGAGGGTAAAGGAGGGAGAGATTGAATATGCAGATGGAAAGGGAATTATCCAAAGACGACGACTCCAGAGAGGGCGGAGTGCAGAGGCTCCTCAGCACAGGTGGGGCCCTGGGAGGGACAGCCCAGTGCTGACGGGGTGAACCTTCGGTGCTAGGCAGGTGACAGGGTGCTTGCACATGGACTGTTTTCTCTCCGCAATAGAAGGTGGGAAGGGTGAAGGTAGGAAATGGTGAAGTCAGAGGTCTGAGGAGAGAATAGAAAGTTTGACACATCTTTGTAGAGAAAGGGAGAATGTGTCGACTTGAGGAAAGAAGGATTTGAGAACAGATGGTTTAGTTGATGCTGGTGATCAGCAATTGCCGGGAAATCAGGTCATCCTGTTGTGGGCTTTTGTCCGCAGAACTTAGCTACTTAGGTATATGCATGATACATACTTGATTCATCCCAGACTGGGGTTCTGCCAACACGTGTGATCAGAGGGTAAAGAGCAATGGGTTTAGGGTGTTAGCAAGAGGGTGGATGACAGGATGGACCATGAAACCGAAGCTGGGGAAAGAGAACAATCAGTGTATGTGTGTGTGTGTGAGATGGTGGGGGTTGGGGGGAACTAATGCATAAACTTTGATTCAGCATTTCTACTTCTAGGACTTATTTGAAAAAGAGCATTGTGCCACTGGCCCTACTTGCAACGACTTTCATCACAGAATCACATAAAATATTGAAAAATTTGAAACTAGGCAAATATTCATTAATTGAGTATTGGTTAAATAAAACAGAACACTATCCAGCCACCTAAATGCCTTTCGGGATGCAGGCATGGGAAAAAGGAATTGTAGGGTCCTGGAAGCCATCCTCTTTGTCACAAGGAAAGCACATTGACAAAGGGACAGCAGGAGGTGGCACAGAGAGAGGAGGGAGGCAGGACACCTAGTCTGATCCTGATAACTTGGATGTCTGGTTTCAGTGATGTGTAAAATGAGCTTCTGGATTCCCCAGTTACATGAGACAGGTAATCCTCTCTTTTGACCAATCTAGTTTGAATAAGGTTTCTGAGGTTTGCAATTCAAAGCACCCTGCTATAGTTTGAATGTGTTCTCCTCAAATTCATAGGTACAAACCCTAACCCCCAAGGCAATGGTATTAGGAGGTGGGGACTTTGAGGGGTCATTAGATCATGAGAGCTTCCCCCATGAATGGGATTAGTGCCTTCATAAAATATGAGGCCCCAGGGAGCTGCCTTGCCCCTTCCACCATGTACAGGTACAGTAAGAAGGTGCCATCTATAAGAAAGAAGCCCTCACCAGACGCTGCCTGTGTGCCTTAATCTTGGACTTCTCAACCTCCAGAACTGTGAGCAATAAATATCTGTTGTTCACAAACCACCCTGTCTAAAGTATGTTGTTACAGCAGCCTGAACAGACTAAGAAACTAAGAAACCACCCCCCACCCCCCGGCCTCAACTAAAATGAAAGTTGCTAACAGAAGTAGAGTATTAAAAGCAGCAGAATCTTAAAATGTGGAACCGGCTGAAGTGAGATGAGGTGGGTTGGAAACGTTATTATGCAGTAGATAAGCTGGTGTTAAACTCTGGCTGCTTGCTTGTGAGAATTGGATCATTTGACCACTGAATTTGGACCTTCAGGTAAATTGGCAGAAAAATATCAGACTATTGGAGGGTTGACAGCTTCATAGGGCTTCCCACCTTTCATTTGAAGGATTTCTCCTTCTCTGTTTGTAGCAAAACTAAACGGACCCATTAATCACAGCACCTCTCTACCACTAAGAGGTTGGCAAATCAGTCTCTGTCTCTGTTGGAAAATGTTATTTATCCTAGAAGATAAGTACTTTTAAAATATCACAATATCATTATCACACCTACAAGTATCAACAACATTCCCTTAATATCATCAAATAACCCCTCACTTGTCCATTTTCAATTTGAAATTGTCTCATAAATTATTTTAGCATTAAAAAGGTAAGAATTCAAGAAACAAGATTCCTTGACATGACTTTCAAGTCTCTGAATTTGTAGGTCCTCCTCTATCTCCCTGTTTTTCTTCCTTAAAATGTTTTATTTCCCACAGTCTGGAATCTGTTTATTGAATTCTGAATTCAATAATGAAGATTGGCTGTTGGGCCTACAGGCTTCATCAGATTCAAATCTGATTTTGTTACAAGATGACTTTACAGGCGGTGCTGTGTACTTCCATCGGGAAAAACATAACGTCTTGCTTTCTCTCTTTTTATTGTGAACAACCACTGATATTGAATATCTGCATTCCCTAATTCTCCAGAGGCTGAAAAATCGTCAAAATCCAATTTTAGCATTCTCTTTCCACGTATTATGCTTCTTGAAAAAGAAACTTCCTCCCATCCACTATTTGGTTACATGAATATACACTTGTTATAGGAAAGGCAAGATAAGTGCTTGATCCCCTCTCTTCACTCATTTTCAAAACAATGTATAGATCCCCTAGCATCCTCCAACTGTGATCAATTATTACTGTCATTATTAATTATAATTTATTTAGTATCATACTAACATTTTTGATGTGATGTGCTTCAGTCTATTGCAGGTTTATTCTTATTAATATTTAAAGAGTTCGGCCTGCAATGAGAACACATGGACACAGGGAGGAGAACGACACACCCTGCAGCCCGTCGGGGAGTAGGGAGGGAGAGCATTAGGGAAAACAGCTAATGCATGCTGGGCTTAATACCTAGGTGATGGGTTGATAGGTGCAGCAAACCACCATGGCACACGTTTACCTATGTAACAAGCTTGCACATCCCACACATATGTCCCAGAACTTAAAATAAAAATAAAAAATAAAGAATGCAGAAGAAAAGAAAGGGTTCGGTTGGCTGGTAGCTCACCCCTGTAATTCCAACACTCTGGGAGGCCAAGGTGGGCAGATTACTTGAGCTCAGGAGATTAAGACCAGCCTGAGCAACATGATGAAATACCAACTCTACTAAAAATACAACAATTAGCCAGGTGTGGTGGTGCACGTCTGTAGTTCCAGCTATTTGAGGGGCTGAGGCAGGAGGATCACTTGAACCGAAAAGGTCGAGGCTGCAGTGAGCCGAGATGGCACCACTGTACTCCAGCCTGAGTGACAAAGTGAGACCCTGTCTCAAAAAAAAAAGTTCCAAGCCTGGTGCAGTGGCTTATGCCTGTAATCCCAGCACTTTGGGAGGCTGAGGCGGGCGGATCACTTGAGGTCAGGAGTTCGAGACCAGCCTGCCCAACATGGTGAAACCCAGTCTCTACTAAAAATACAAAAATCAGCGAGGCATGTTGGCACATGCCTCTAATCCCAGCTACTTGGGAGGCTGAGGCAGGAGAATCGCTTGAACCCAGGAGGCGGAAGTTGCAGTAAGCCAAGACCGCGCCACTGCACTACAGCCTGGGCAACATGAGCAAAACTGTGTCTCAAAAACAAACAAACCAACCAACAAACAAACAAAGTTCCACCTAACTGACATATACAGACCATTTCATCCACCAGCAGCAGAAAACACATTCTTCTCAAGCACACATAGAATGTTCTCTAGGAGAGATCATATGCTAGGCCAAAAACCAAATCTTAACGTAATTAAGAAGATTGAAATCGTATCAACTATCTTATCTTTTCCACAATGGTATGAAACTAGAAATCACTAACAGAAAGAATTTCAGAAAATTCACAGTTATGTGGAAATTAAGCAACATGCTCCTTAACAACAAATGAGGCTAAAAAGAAATTTAAAATTATCTTGAGGGCTGGGCATGGTGGCTCACACCTATAATCGTAGCGCTTTGGGAGGCCAAGGTGGGAGGATTGCCTGAGCCCAGGCAACATGGTGAGATCCTGTCTCTATAAAACATAGAAAAATTAGCCAGGTGTGGTGGTGCATGCTGGTAGTCCCAGCTGCTTGGGAGGCTGAGATGGGAAGATCACTTGAGTCCAGGTGTGCAAGGTTATAGTGAGCTATGATCATGCCACTACACTTCAGCCTGGGCAACAGAGTGACACACTGTCTCTAAAAATAAATAAAATATTTTGAGACTAACAAGAATGGAAACATAACATACCAGAATTTATGGGATGCAGTTCTTTTTTTTTTTGCGACAGAGTCTCGCTCTGTCGCCCAGGCTGGAGTGCAGTGGTGCAATCTCGGCTCACTGCAAGCTCTGCCTCCTGGGTTCACACCATTCTCCTGCCTCAGCCTCTCCGAGTAGCTGGGACTACAGGCGCCCACCACCACGCCCCGCTAATTTTTTGTATTTTTAGTAGAGACGGGGTTTCACCGTGGTCTCGATCTCCTGACCTTGTGATCCGCCCGCCTCGGCCTCCCAAAGTGCTGGGATTACAAGCATGAGCCACCGTGCCCGGCCCTTATGGGATGCAGTTCTAAGAGGGAAGTTTATAGCCACAAATACCTATATCAAAAAAGAAGAAAGATCTCAAATAAACAACATAACATCATACCTCAAGGTACTAGAAAAAGAAACACACACAAAGCCCGAAGTTAGTAGAAGGAAGAAAATAATAAAGATCAGAGCAGAAATAAATGAAATAGTGACTAGAAAAATAATAAGAAAGATCAATGAAACTAAGAGTTGGGTTCTAGAAAAGACAAACATAATTGACAAACCTTTAGCTAGGCTAAGAAAAAAAGAGAGAAGATTAAAATAAGTAAAACCAGAAATGAAAGAGGAATAATCACAATCGATAGCACAGAAATACAAAGGATTATAAGATATTATTATAAATAATTACATGCCAGCAAAAGGGGGAACCTAGTAGAAATGGATAAATTCCTAGAAACATACAACTTAACCAGGACTGAATCAAGAAGAAATAGAAAATTTGAACAGACCAATAACAAATGAGGAAATTGAATCGGTAATCAAAAATCTGCCACCAAAGAAAAGCCCAGGACCTGATGGCTTCACAGGTGAATTCTACCAAACATTTGAGGAACCAGTACCAATCCATCTCAAACTATTCCAAAAAATTGAAGAGAGGGAATAGTTCCAAACTCATTTTACAAAGCCAGTTTTACTGATACCAAAGCCAGACAGAACACTGCGAAAAAAGAAAATCATGGGGCAACATCCTTGATGAACACAGATGCAAAAATCTCAACAAAATATAAGCAAACTGAACTCAACAGCACATTAAAAAGATCCTTCATCATGATGAAATGAGATTTTCCCTTGGGCTGCAAGGATGATTCCACAAATGCAAATCAATAAATGTGATATAACACATTAACAGAATAAAAGACAAAAACCATATCATTATCTCAATAGGTACAGAAAAAGCATTAGACAAAATTAAACATTGCTTCAGAATAAAAATCTCAACAAACTAGGTATAGAAAGAATGTATCTGAACACAATCGAGGCCATGTATCACAAGTCCACAGCGAATGTTCTACTTAATGGTAAAAAGTTGAAAGTTTTTTCTCTAAGATCAAGAATAAGACAAGGATGCCTGCTCTTGCCACTTCTATTCAACACAATACTGAGTTCTAGCCAGAGCAAGTAGGCAAGAAAAAAAAAAAAGCCATCCAAATTGGAAAGGAAGAAGTTACACTGTCTTTGTTAGCAGGTGACATGATCTAATATATGGAAGATCCTAAAGGCTCCATTAAAAAAACTGTTAGAACTAATACGTTAATTTGGTAAAGTTGCAGGTTAGGCGCTTTGTAATATAGGCTGGGCGCAGTGGCTCACACCTGTAATCCCAGCTCTTTGGGAGGTTGAGGTGGGTGGATCACCTGAGGTCAGGAGTTCGAGACCAGACTGGCCAACATGGTGAAACCCCGTCTCTAATAAAAATACAAAAAATTAGCTGGGCATGGTGGCGCATGCCTATAATACCAGCTACTCAGGAGGCTGAGGCAGGAATCGCTTGAACCCGGGAGGCAGAGGTTGCAGTGAGCCGAAATTGTGCCATTGCACTCCAGCTTGGGCAACAAGAGCGAACCTCCGTCTCAAAAAAAAAAAAAGAAAGTCAACATACAAAAATTAGTAGTAGCATTTCTACATACTAACAATAAACTAACTCAAAAAGGAATCAAGAAAATAACCAATTTACAATAGCTACAAAATAAAAATACTTAGGAATAAATGGTCAATTGATTTCTGGCAAAGATGCCAAGAATATACAGTGGGGAAAACAATCTCTTCAATAAATGGTGTTGGGGAAACTGGATAGCCATATGAAGAATAATGAAATTAGACCCTTACTTCACTAATAAAAAACAAACAAAAAATGGATTAAAAATGTGAAACTGGGCCAGGCATGGTGGCTCATGCCTGTAATCCCAGCACTTTGGGAGGCCGAGGCAGGTGTATCACCTGAGGTCAGGAGTTCGAGACCAGCCTAGCCAACATAGTGAAACCCCATCTCTACTAAAAATACAAAAAAATTAGCCAGGCATAGTGGCATGCACCTGTAGTTCCAGCTACTTGGGAGGCTGAGGCAGGAGAATTGCTTGAACCCAGGAGGCAGAGGTTGCAGTGAGTCAAGATAGTGCCACTGCACTCCAGCCTGGGAGACAGAGTGAGACTCTAAAAAAAAAAAAAAAAAAAGAAAATGGATGTGAAACTGTAAAACTACTAGAAGAAAACATAGGGTAAAAGCACCATGACATTGATCTGGACAATGATATTTCGGATATTACCTCAAAAGAGGATTCAACTTCCTTCTTTTAGGTATGGATATCCAGTTGTTCTACCACCATTTTTTTTAAAGACTATTCTTTCCACCATTGAATTGTCTTAGCACTCTTGTCAAAAATCAATTGATTCTTATACTGAAGGAAAGCTTGTAGCGGGGGAGGAAATCAATTGACCATGAATTCATGAGTTTACTTTTGAGTTCCCAATTCTATTACACATGATGTGATGTATTCACATAGTCTTCATTAGCATAGCTTTGTAGTAAGTTTTGAAATTAGAAAGTGAGTCCTCCGATTTTGTTGTTCTTTTTCAAGATTGTTTTCATTATTTTGGGTTTTTTGCTATTCCTTATGAATTTTGGTATCAGCTTGTCAGTTTCCACAAAAATGTTTGCTGGATATTGATAGAGACTGTGTTGATATTGACAGGGATTACATGGGCTTCCTCTGAAGTTTCTATGATTGCTTTTTTTTTTTTTTTTTTTTTTTTGAGACAGAGCCCCACTCTGTCACCCAGGCTAGAGTATAATGGTGTGACCTCGGCAGACTGCAAACTCTGCCTCCCAGGTTCAAGCGATTCTCCCATCTCAGCCTCCTGAGTAGCTGGGATTACAGGCACCTGCTATCATGCCCAGCTAATTTTTGTATTTTAGTAGAGACGAGGTTTCACCATGTTGGCCAGGCTGGTCTTGAACTTCTGACCTCAGGTGATTCACTCACCTCAGCCTCCCAAAGCACTGGGATTACAGGCGTGAGCCACCGCACCCGGCTGATTGCTCCTTTTTTCTATGTATGGGCAATACTTCATTTCCTTGCATGTCTCATAATTTTTTTGTTGAAAACCAGCCTCTTAACATACTATGTCAACTCTGAAAATCAAATTCTCTCCCTTCCCCAGGATTTGTTGATGTTGCTATTTATTGTTATTGCTACTTGTTGTTGTCATTTCTTTGTGACTTTTCTGAATAAATTCCATAAAATCTGCATTTCTTATAATGTGTGGCCACTGAAGTCTCTGCTCTGTTAGCTTAGTGGTCAGCTAATTATTAGAAAGACATTTTCTTAAATTCTTGTTACCAACAACTCTCCCAGTCTTTGCCAGGGAGCTTTTGCATATGTTGGAGCATGCCTTCAATACTGAACCAGGCAGCTGACAAATCTGCCTTCGTCTTTACTTCCGTCTTGCATAGAGCCTCAAGGTGACCCAGAGATGAAAGAACCTCACTGGTTCATCATGAGCCTGTGCATAGCCTTGGGCGTGTGCTTTCCAAAGATCCTATGGTTTTTTACGGCATTTAATTCCCCAACTTTTCCTTTTCAGCTTTTTGGTTAGCCTATTGTTTGTCCCAACTGTTACCTACTGCCTCAAGCAGGCATAAAATTAAACAATCGCTCCTAATTGTTTTGACAAATGCCCCCAAGGAAGAGGCTTTTAACACTAAACAAGCTTTCGGTCACGGCAAACAAGTCAGATGGGTAAAATAAGGATAATTCCTGAGAAGGAGGCTTTGAAGGAGCTTCAACCTCATTTCATTCTCTCTGGTAACTACCAGCTCTGGTTTCCACTTTGATTGTCCACTATTAGTGTTCAAGGCTGCCAGAAAACTGGAGAAAGGGAAATAGAAATAGGGGAAGTTAAGATACCACAAAGCTCACTATTCTTATCAAGATTCAGCCATTTTTCTTAAATACATGCTTTCCTAATGGCTGCAAACCTTTGGTTAATTTTCAAAGTTCTAAAATTGTTGATTTTGTTGCAGTGAGCCAAGATAGTGCCACTGTACTCCAGCCTGGGCGAGAGCGAGACTTCGTTTCAAAAAAAAAAAAAAAAATTGTTGATTTTGACTATTTTGTCAGCTTTCTCATTGCTCTTCTGGAGAAGAGAATTTTTAGAGGTTCTTACTCAGAAATTGTCACTAACGTTACTCCAGGAAACTTTTAAAGTAAGTGCCTGGCAGTAAATATTTTAGGCTTTGTGGGCAAACTCAAGGATGTTATAGAAGCAATTATGTAACAAGAGAGGAAAACAATTTTTCACAAAATTTTAACTGATGAAATTCAAAATATGATAAGTACTTTTTTGTTTTACAGCTCTACTAATGAGAAGAATGAAGCTCTTTGGGGGGAGGTAACATTTCACTTAATTGGGGGTCAAAGTTATCATCACAACCAATTGCAAATTTTCATCTATCAATGATGATCTGTAAAGAGATTTTGGGTATTTCATCTTTGAAAATTTCTTTTCACAAAACTAGGTACTGCCAATTCTGATATCAGTCCACAAGCATGTGATTTTAATGGAATTTAATTGTGATTGAATTGAATTCCGTTGTGATTTAAATGTAATTTATATTCATCACATGTAAGGCATTTACAGAATTCTATTAGATTTTTTCCTTGATATTTGCCTTTTAGCATGTCATTTCATTATGTATTAATCACTTCGAATTGAAGGTTGTTTGGAAACTCTTCTATTGCACAGTTAAATAGACTTTGAAGCATGTAAGTTTCCCTTCAGCACACATCACATTCTAAGAAACATTGCTTACACTGTAGCTTGAATTCCAAAAACAATTCCACAGGAAATTTGTATGGAAATGGAGATCTTCCTTTTTGTTTCAACTTTTGACAGCATGGGAAGTATTTAAAGCGACACAACATCAGCTGTGACCCAAACAATATTAGTAAAGGAAAAATGACTTTACCACAATATAAGTTTTGCATATAAGCACTGTTTTGCCTTTTAATATTAGCTTGAATTTATTAATACTTTCAAATTCACAGCAAATTCTAAGCATTATTATATTATGGTATAATAGTGGTTGACAGAGGCTATTCTTGTTCAGAAAAACTTAAATCTTGGCCCTGAGCTCAAAATATCTCAATAAAACTTCACTACCAATGAGCCTTCAAATTTCTGTGTGGTAGAACAAGTCAAGGTATTTATCATTTATTTCTGATAAAAATTCATGGAACTGATGATTAAGTCCACAAGAGTTAAGTTCAGTGTTAACAGTACTCATTCAATAACACACAATTCAAATATTTTCCTCAAAATATCGACATATAATACAATGAATTTCATAGGCTTTAAACCTCTTACATTTCTGCACGCTTTATAGAGTTGTCCAGCTAAGCCTCTTGCTGCTCCACACATATTTTTACTGTCATCAGTTGTAACACACCTTAATAGATTCCATTTCTGATTGTAATGAATTAATATTTTTTCAGCTTCTTTAAAAATATTCTCCCTTGGCCGGGCGCGGTGGCTCACGCCTGTAATCCCAGCACTTTGGGAGGCCGAGGCAGGTGGATCATGAGGTCAGGAGATCGAGACCATCCTGGCTAACACGGTGAAACCCCGTCTCTACTAAAAATACAACAACAACAACAAAAATTAGCCGGGCACGGTGGCGGGCACCTGTAGTCCCAGCTACTTGGGAGGCTGAGACAGGAGAATGGCATGAACCCGGGAGGTGGAGCTTGCAGTAAGCCGAGATAGCGCCAGTGCAGTCCGGCCTGGGCAAAAGACCAAGACTTCATCTCAAAAAAAAAAAAAAAAAAATTCTCCCCTGTAGTTGTTACATGCATAAAAGCTACTCCTCCAGTCACTTCAAATTGGGCATTGACTTCTCAAGTTTTTTAAAAACTGCCTGTTGGCCAGGCACGGTGGCTCACACCTGTAATCACAGCATTTTGGGAGGCTGAGGCAGGTGGATCACCTGAGGTCAGGAGTTTGAGACCAGCCTGACCAGTATAGTGAAACCCCTTCTCTACTAAAAATACAAAAATTAGCTGGGCGTGGTGGTGTGTGCCTGTAGTCCCAGATACTCAGGAGGGTGAGGCAGAAGAATCGTTTGAACCCAGAAGGCAGAGGTTGCAGTGAGCCAAGATTGCGCCACTGCACTCCAGCCTGGGCAACAGAGAAAGAGTCTGTCTCAAAAAAAAAAAAAAAAAACCAAAAACGAAAACCTCACGAAAATCAGCCAGGTGTGATGGTGTGCACCTGTAGTCGCAGCTACTCAGGAGGCTAAGACAGGATAATTGCTTGAACCAAGCAGGCAAAGATTGCAGTAAGCCGAGATCACGCTGCTGCACTCCAGCCTGGGTAACAGAGCGAGATTACATCTCGAAAAACAAAATAAAACAAACAAACAAAAAAACTGCCTGTTTTTTAGTGGACTATTGATGCTACTCGCAATGTCCCAAACTCTTCAACCAACTATCCTCAATGCAAGGCTAATATTCTTAAACAAGTTTATTTTTTCTGGGTACATTTATTCAGCCGTTGTAATCAAACATCATGTAATTAACTTAGCATTTATAAACAGATTTCTTTCTTGGTTAACAAACTAACTACTTGATAATTTACTTTAGTTATGGATTCTTTGTCATTTTTAATTTTTGTGAAGACATTTTGCCATGATCTCTGCAATGTTGATGCATATTATCCTCTTTTAGAAGAGCTATCATGTCATTGCACAATAGACATGTTTTGTCATGTGATGTGATAGCAAAATAATTCACACCCCATTATGCCTTAGAAACAGACATTCAAAGTCTACTTTTATCTTCTTTTTTTAACATGAAAGATATGTACTCATGATTTTTTTAAAGTTAGAGTGTGGCAATATATGTAGCACTCAAAATCCTGTTGTTTTTTAACTGTGTAACTACAATTCTCATTGTGCCAAGTAGCAGTTTAAGGCAATGAGAATGTCACATCCAGCCCCTGGCACAATTCCTCACTTTTGCCAGTGCAGCACAAAAGCACCCACGGAAAAAAGTAAACAAATTAGCATGGCTGTGTCCCCATAAAAGCTTATTTATGGATATTATAATTTGCATTTCATATCACTTCATGTGCTACAAAATATTATTCTTTTGATTGTTTAACTATTTAAAAATGTAAAAACTATTCTTAACTCACGGGCCATACAGAAACAGGTGGCAGGCCAGATTTGGTACACAGGCTATAGTTAGCCAATCCCTGCTATAATACATTTAACTTAATTTTTTGTTGTTGTCGTTGAGACAGAGTCTCATTCTGTTGCCCAGGCTGGAGTGCAGTGGCATGATCTCCACTCACTGCAACCTCCACCTCCTAGGTTCAAGCAATTCTCTTGCCTCAGCCTCCCGAGTAGCTGGGATTACAGGTGCATGCCACCATGCCCAGCTAATTTTTGTATTTTTAGTAGAGACAGAGTTTTGCCATGTTGGCCAGGCTGGTCTTGAACTCCTGACCCCAGGTGATCCACCCACCTTAGCCTCCCAAAATGCTGGGATTACAGGTGTGAGCCACCGTGCCCGGCCAAATTTAACTTAATTTTAAGTCCATATTAATTTAATTATCTGTATAAGTAATACTTGCACATGCTCTAAACTTAACATCTTAGAGAAGGGTGGGTGGCATAAAATTTCCCCTCTACATCAGCCACCAGCTACCCAGTTCCTCTCCCTGGAGGCAACCAGTGTTGTCAATTTCTCATGTAATCTTCCAGAGCCACTCTGTGTATATCTAAGCAATTACACACAGATATATTTTTCTGTCCTCTTTGTGTTTACATAAAAGGCAACATACTCTACTTCATAGTCACTCACATGGCTATAATTGAAGATAGCCACATTGGCAAGGATATGGAGAAATTGAAACCTCCGCAGATTGCTGGAAGGAATGTAAAATAGTGCAGCTGCTTGCCATATCAGCCAGCACTTCTCCCCCAGGTGTACACCCAGGAGAAAGGAAAACACAAATTCACACAAAAACTTGTACTCCAATGTTCAGGTTATTCATAATAGCCCAAAGTGGAAACAATCCAAATGTCTATCCACTGGTTAACAAACTGTTAAAAATACATACAATAGAATACTATACAGCCATAAAGATGAAATACTGATACACACCACAACACACTAAGCCTTGAAAGCACCATGCTAAGCGAAAGAAGCTGGACACAAAAGACAATGCATTGTATGATTTCATGCATATGAAATGCCTGTAAGAGGCAAATTCATAGAGACAGAAAACAGATTGCTGGAGGAGGAAAAAAATGGGAAGTGACAGCTAATGAGAACAGTATTTTTTTTTTTTTTTTGAGTGATAAGAATGTTCTGGAACTGGATAATGGTGATGGTTGTACAACCTTGTGAATATACTACAACCACTGAATTGTGTACTTAAAAAATGTATTCTATAATATGTGAATTACTTCTCAATAAAATTAGTAGCATATTATACATATGCCTTGCCTTTTTCCCTTATCATCATCTAGAGGCCAGTTAAAAGGGGATGAGACATGCAAAAGCAATATGAAATACAGTGGTGGCTTCTGTGAGTACTGGCCAAATTAAAAATGATAGTAACCCAAATCTAAAAATGCTTGCCTCAAAAAAGGGAATATTGGCTGGGCAAGGTGGCTCATACCTATAATCCCAGCACTTTGGGAGGCCAATGCGGGCGGATCACTTGAGGTCATGAGTTTGAGACCAGCCTGGCCAACATGGTGAAACCCCGTCTCTAGTAAAAATACAAAATTTAGCCGGGTGTGGTGGCAGGTGCCTGTAATCCCAGCTACTCGGGAGGCTGAGGCTGGAGAATCACTTGAACCTGGGAGGCAGAGGTTGCCCGAGATTGTGCCACTGCACTTCAGCCTGTGCAACAGAGTGAAATTGTGTATCCAAAAAAGAAAGAAAAAGAAAAAAAAAGAGAAAGGGAATATTCAAGTCTTTCTACAACTAAGTTTTTAAAAACTCTGTAACTGGTTATAAGTAGGCTGAAAACTGAACCCATCCGAGACTGCACCTGCAGCTTGTGTATTAACACAGTCGAATTCACAGTCTACAGTACTTTTTTTTTTTTTTTTTTTTTTGAGACGGAGTCTCGCTCTGTCACCCAGGCTGGAGTACAGTGGTGCAATCACAGCTCACTGCAACCTCTGCTGCCTGGGTTCACGTGATTCTCCTGTCTCAGCCTCCCGAGTAGTTGGGATTACAGGCGTCTGCCACCATGCCTGGCTAATTTTTGTATTTTTAGTAGAGACGGGGTTTCACCATCTTGGTCAGGCTGGTCTCGAACTCCTGGTCTCATGATCCAACCGCCTCGGCTTCCCAAAGTGCTGGGATTACAGGCATGGGCCACCATGCCTGGCCTACAGTACTTTTAACCAAAAGTGAGGGCAATGGTTGAGAAAGAAAGCAAGCCTGACAAGATGGAACTGGAATAAAAATATCCAGAAATATTCTGAGACTCCCCCGGTCCTGCCACTCTGCAACACTCCACTGTGCCTCTCCTCCCTTAGGAAGAGTCCGCGCCCTTTGAGGGAAAATAATCACATGCTCATGCCCTGCTACTACACATTTTTACTTGGCTGGTAACCAGAATTGAAACTCAACCAGGCCTGGGAGTGAAATGCATTATTATGGAAGGAGAATGAAGAATTGCTTCTTGAAGAAGAGCGTGGCTGCACCAGTATGTATAGTCATACTGTAAATAAAAACAAAAACAAAGCAAACAAAAGACATGTATAGTCATCATGAGAAGGGACTTAGGGTCCCTGGGCATAGAGGGTGGAGTTTATTTCTCAGCTCGAATGAAGTTATTGATGTAGGTGCATTCTTTCAGGGGGCGTGGGCAGCTGCTTTAGCAGTTTGCTGCTTTGGCTAATGTTCTGAATGCTGCTCTGTGCAAAATGACATGGCAAAGCCAGAGACACTTTGGCATAAGACAGAGAAAGAATTCAAAGACTTCAGGAGATAGGAATGCTGCACTGGAACTGCAGTGGGTTTCCCCCTTACCGGCTCCTCCTGCCTCCATGTGGCTCCCATCAGGGCTGGAAGGCTCTCCACTCACCTTGGCCTTGAGAAATGGATTTGCGAGGAAGATGGCAGTCTTTCAAATGCGCTTTCATTGGCTGTTCTCCTGGCCTGGGGATGTTGGTGGTACGGGCTGGAGTTGCCTTGCTTATCTCAATGGGGATGAGAGGAGCTGGCGTTGGCTTTGTCCACGTGGCCACGGTTACCTGCCAGAAACCAAGGAGACTGGGTAATCATAATAGGCAACAAGGCAGGTGTGCTTATTAGCTTCACAACATGGTTGGTGTAAGGCCCAGAGATCTTTAGTTGTGGTTAATTAGAGGGTTCCCAGTAATTAAAGTGACAGGTGCTCCATCCTTTTGTATGCAACCATAAAATAAAAATAGAATAAAATAAACCGGGCTTGGTGGCTCACACCTGCAATCCCAGCACTTTGGGAGGCCAAGGCAGGCAGATCACCTGAGGTCAGGAGTTCGAGACCAGCCTGGCCAACATGGTGAAACCCCATCTCTACTAAAAATATAAAAATTAGCTGGGCATGGTGGCGGGTTGCCTACAGTCCCAGTTAGGAGGCTGAGGCAGAAGAATCGCTTGAACTCGGGAGGCAGAGGTTGCAGTGAGCTGAGATCATGCCACTGCCCTCCAGCCTGGGTGACAGAGTGAGACTCCGTCTCAAAAAAAAAAAAAAAAAAGAATAAAATAAGTCCAGGTCTAATGAAAATCAAGACACGAGGAAGTCAAGAACTGGTATCTCATTCTGTACGCTGGGTCACTTCATTAATCCAGACTCTCTAGTCTAGAGACTGGAGACCATAAGTAATATGGTCTAGGTAGCCTTGAGACTCACATAATCACCAAGGTAACCTGGAGGGCTTCTTCCTCACATTTCCCCAAAGAGAAATGTGCCCTGGGAGAAAGAACATACCAAAACCTTTGGTCTACGGGATACTGGATCAAATCTAATTAATGCTAATTATTGGGATCCTGGGAACCTCGACGTCACCATGGTCTGCCCTTTGGAGCGAGGTCTATGTGGATCCAGAGATGGAGTGGGGATCAAGTCTACAAGAGCAAACCCACCCCAAGGATGTTTTCTGCTCAGATGTGGATAGCTGGATGGATCTCCTCAGAGTCAGGCATCATCACCCATCGGCTTGTTAAGGCCTGGAGTCAATGCCACCATGGTGGGCAGGGCCAAAAACGAGACACTGGAACTTCCTCTTTCCTCCAAAATAGCAACCAAAGGCATTGTTACCTCTAAAAAATGTTTTAAGTACATATTTCAGTGGTTGTAGTATATTGTAGATAGTACCAAACATCAAACACTTGGAAAGGGTGTGCTTGGTGACCCCTGTGACATCCCCACTGAATCTGCAATTCAGCTGCTGCACAGGGTGCCGGTTGAATTAGCCTGAGCTTAATCAGGTGGTTCTCCAACTGTCGATCCCAACCCAACTCTCATTTTCTTCTCACTGGGAAAAATCAATACAATGCCTGGAAACTGTTATGCACTTTTTTTTTTTTTTTTGAGATAGAGTCTCTCTCTGTCACACAGGCTGGAGTGTAGTTGAGTGACCCCAGCTCACTGCAACCTCCGCCTCCCAGGTTCAAGCAATTCTCCTGCCCCAGCCTCCCGAGTAGCTGGAATTACAGGCGTGCACCACCATGCCCGGCTAATTTTTGTATTTTTAGTAGAGACAGGGTTTCACCATGTTGGCCAGGCTGGTCTCGAACTCCTGACCTCCAGTGATCCGCCTGCCTTGGCCTCCCAAAGTGCTGGGATTACAAGCATGAACCACCGTGCTTAGCCTGGTATGCACTTTTTTTTTTTTTTTTTGAGACAGAGTCTCGCCCTGTTGCCCAGACTGGAATGCAGTTGTGCGATCACGGCTCACTGCAACCTCCACCTCCTGGGTTCAAGCGATTCTCAGCTTCCTGAGTAGCTGGGACTACAGGCATGTGCCACTACACCCAGCTAATTTTTGTATTTTTACTAAAGATGGGGTTCTGCCATGTTGTCCAGGCTGGTCTTGAACTCCTGGCCTCAAGTGATCCTCCCACTTTGGCCTCCCAAAATGCTGGGATTACAGGCAAGAGGCACCGTGCCTGGCCCTGGTATACACGTTTGATTGAGCAAACGCATTTTTCTCCATCATGAAAGAGAAAATACCAGACGATGTTTCCTTTTACTCCTTTCCAGGTCTTCTCAGAGTCCTCTCTCCTTTTGGAACATAAATTGTTCCCAGTGAAATGGAACATTGCACATAACAGCTAATTGGTCTACTACATTGAAAGCAACATGTTGATAGACTAGGAAAAAAAGAGGAACAGTTACCTTGAAGATATATATATAAAAAAAATATATCCATATAATATATGGTTGGTGCAAAAGTAATTGCAGTTTTTGCATTGTTGAAATTTGCCGTTTGATATTGGAATACATTCTATTTTTAACAACATAATGGGTTTATATTTAATATAGTACTTATCAGGAGGGTGTTACTCAGTTAATGTAAAGTTTTTTTCTTAACATTAAATCTCCTTTCTATGTCAACGTCTATAGTTTTTTTTAACATTAATTTTTTTCTGCATTTCAGTATTAGATACACTGAATACATTTTTCTAAATGTTTTTTCTCCAGAGAAAAAAGTTTCCCTTTTTGGATGACTCTCTGATATCTAAATACAATATTAACTTGGGAGACAACAAAACAAAAATCTAATAAAAAGATGGAGAAAACTCCCCATTGCTTCGGGAGGCAGTGATTATAACCAAACAGTGGTGATTTCCTAAGATTCTGGGCAAGAACTTCCTTCTTCCTATTTCACATTCTTTGAGAATTCTAAAACTATGAAATATTACTTATGTAAATTTCAGCCATCTTACTTCTTTGACCTTTCTAACTAGCAAATACAAATTATAGGCTGCATTTTTCTGTGCATTATTTGTTGTAAAGAAAACATATTTTTTTTCAATTTATAGATGTATGTCTGTTCCCATTTCATGGAAACAACGAAAAATGTAAAACTCCCTTATTTACTGATTCTTGGAAACTTTCAGACCCCAAAGCTCAGGTTTAGCCTCTATAGCACAAAGGTTTTCAGGGTGAGGTTTGATTCAGTAGGCCTTTCAAAGTCACATCTGTCCATTTCTCTTTCGTGCATATACCCCCAACCAGCACAAATGCCTGTAATGCTGAGAACCACACCTAACAAGGGGGCTATTGCATCACCAGCTTCTGCTGCTTCGACAACAGGCAGCACCAAAAACAGTGACATGAGGACTAAGGACAACTGTGTTGAAACTGAGGTCATGATGTTGGAATCTTGAGGGCTGAAGCTTCCAAAGAAATGGTATATATAGAATTCTATCTGACTTGAAATTTTCCCTTCCTGGAGCTCCAGATGCTGGGCTTAAGAGGTTCCATGTGACACTACCTTCCAGGAAGCAGCCATTACAGGACGGGAATACATTCTTAAATGCGGTTATGTCACACATCATCTTAATGAGCATTTCTCTCTTTATTATTTATTTATTTTTGCTAATGACTTATTACTTGCTGTTTATTTTTTCTTTATTTTAGACTATGGAAATAATGTTAGACGAAAAGCAAATTCGAGCAATATTCTTATTCGAGTTCAAAATGGATTGTAAAGCAGCGGAGACAACCTGCAACATCAATACTGCATTTGGCTCAGGAACTGCTAATGAACATACCATGCAGTGGCGGTTCAAGAAGTTTTGCAAAAGAGAGGAGAGCCTTGAAGATGAGGAGCGTAGCGGCCAGTCGTCGGAAGTTGACAACCACCAATTGAGAGCAATCATGGAAGCCGGTCCTCTTACAACTACACCAGAAGCCGCTGAAGAACTCAACGTCCACCATTCTACGGTCGGTCGGCATTTGACGCAAACTGGAAAGGTGAAAAAGCTCGACAAGTGGGTGCCTCATGAGCTGAGCGAAAATCAAAAACATTGTCGTTTTGAAATGTCGTCTTCTCTTATTCTACACAACAACAATGAACCATTTCTCCATAGGATTGTGATGTGCGACAAAAAGTGGATTTTACATGACAACCAGCGATGACCAGCTTAGTGGTTGGACTGAGAAACTCAAAAGCACTTCCCAAAGCCAAATTTGCACCAAAAAAAGGTCCTGGTCACTGTCTGGTGGCCTGCTGACAGTCTGACCACCACGGCTTTCTGAATCCCGGCAAAACCATTACATCTGAGAAGCATGCTCAACAAATCGATGAGATGCACCCAAAACTGCAATGCCTGCAGCCAGCACTGGTCAACAGAAAGGACCCAATTCTTCTCCAGGATAATGCCGACCACGGGTCCCACAACCAATGCTTCAAAAGTTGAACAAATTGGACTACAAAGTTTTGTCTCATCTACCATATTCACATTCACCTGACCGCTCACCAACCAACTACTGCTTCTTCAACCATCTTGACAACTTTTTCCAGAGAAAACGCTTCCACAACCAGCAGGATGCAGAAAATGCTTTCCAAGAGTTCGTCGAATCCCGACACACAGATTTTTACATTACAGGAATATAAACAAACTGATTTCTCATTGGTAAAAATGTGTTGATTGTAATGGTTCCTATTTTGATTAATAAAGATGTGTTTGAGCCTAGTTATAATTTTAAAATCACGGTCCAAAACCGTAATTACTATTGCACCAACCAGAATATATAGAATATATAACATAATATATAATATATTCCAAATATACTATATAAAAATATTATATATTATATTTATTTATATATTATATCACATATATTTCATATATAGTATATATTATACTCCATATATAATATAGATCATATATATTCCACATATTATATATATTATATTCCATATATAATATATAATATATATTTTATGCATCAAATATATTTCATATATAGTATTTTTAGGCAGGGTCTTGCTCTGTTGCCCAGGTTAGAATGCAGTGGCACAATCACTGCAGCCTCAACCTCCCAGGCACAAGCGATCCTCTCACCTCAGCTTCCTGAGTAGCTGGGACTACAGGCACGCACCATCACACTTGGCTAATTAAAAATTTTTTTGTACAGACAGGATCTCACTATGTTGCCCAGACTGGTCTCAAACTCCTGGACCCAAGCAATCCTCTTGTCCCAGCCTCCCAAAGTGCTGAGATTATAGGCTTGAGCCATCACACCCAACAGAGGATATTTTTTCTGGCCGTTCTGCACTACAGCCTCCTTGGACGGGTAGGAGTGTGTTCATTTATCATCTAGCACACAGGCTGCTGAAACAAGAGGAATAATGTTCAAATGTGATCAAAAGGAGTATGCATCTCACACAGTGAAGCTTGGCTTGCAGCTATGTTTTAACTGAATGTGACTGAACATGGTCTTAATTTGTAAAAGAAGGGAGGTTTTGAGTTATTTAAAAGATGCATACGGGAAAAATTTTCAACTTTGTACACGCTGGGATTATGAACATTTGTCTGTGCACAGGTATAGGTGTGCATGAGCCCTTGAAAGTCAAAGCATAGGCCAGGAACAGTGGCTCACACCTGCAATCCCAGCACTTTGGGAGGCCAAGGCTGGTGGATAGCTTGAGTCCATGAGTTTGCTTAAATCAGGGAGTTTGAGACCAGCCTGGGCAAGATGGAGAAACTCCATCTCCATAAAATAAATAAATATTTTTTAAGTGAAAATTAAAAATTAAAAAAAAAGAAAGTCAAAGGGTGGACTGCAGTGAGCATTTTATTGTTTTTGTCTGGTCAGCAGCCCAGATGCCTTTGGAGAAAAGTTAGCCTCAACTCTAGCCATGTGATATGGAAGAAGGCGCCAATCAGATCACCTTGGACTTGTGGCCACAGGATTGGGCAAACAATCCAGGCTGATAACAGTTTTTTGTTTGTTTGTTTGTTGTTGTTGTTTGTTTTGTTTGTTTTTGAGACGCAGTCTCGCTCTGTCACCCAGGCTGGAGTACAGCGGCGCAATCTCGGCTCACTGCACCCTCTGTCTCCTCTGCCTCCTGCGTTCAAGCTATTCTCCTGCCTCAGCCTCTCAAGTAGCTGGGGTTACAGGCATGTGCCACCATGCCCAGCTAATTTTTGTATTTTTAGTAGAGATGGGGTTTCACCATGTTGGCCTGGCTGGTCTCAAACTCCTGACCTCAGGTGATCCACCTGCCTTGGCCTCCCATAAGTACTGGGATTACAGGCATGAACCACCGTGCCCAGCCTGATAATAGGTTCTTATTGGTAGAAACATTTTAAATGACAAGACATAGAATACCTAACAAAAATGTCTTATGAATGAAAGAAACGTAAGTGGCATTTATAAAACACTCCTCACAACAAAAACAGAACACACACTTTTTTTTTCAAATGCTTGTAGTACATATGCCAGGGTAGTTCACATTCTAGGAAATAAAGCAAACCTCAACAATTTTTAAAGAATTGCAATTAAATAGAGTATGTTATCTGAACACAAAGGAATTAAAAACTAAAAACCAATAACAAAAAGAAGTCTGGATTATCTTGAAATATTTGGAAATTAACACACTTCAAATAACCCATGAGTCAAAGTCAAAAGGGCAATTAAAGATATTATGCAGTGAATTAAAATGAACAAGCAACTTATCAAAAGTATAGGATGCAATTAAAGCAGTGCTTAGAGGAAAAGTAATAGCATTTTATATATATAATATACATATATATATGTATGCTATCAAATCAAATGACCTAAGCTACCACCTTGAGAAACTATAAAAAGAAGAGTAAACTAAACCCAAAGCAAGTAGAAATAAGCAAATAATAAAGAGAAAAGCAGAAACTCATGAAAGTGAAAACAAAAATAATAAAGAAAATCAAACATAAAACTGGTTCCTCAGAAAGAGGAACAAAATTTATAAGCCCCTAGCCTGACCAAGAAAAAGAAGAAAACAGATTACTAATGTCAAGAATGAAAAACATTACATTATAGATTTTAGACATTAAAAGGATAAAGGAATATTTAATACAATATTATGCCTGTAAGTTTGATAAATTAGATGAAATGGGCAAATTCCTTGGAAAACGCAAACTCCCTAAACTCACTAAAGAAAAAATAAATAACTTACATATTCCTGTATATATCAAATAAATTGAATTTGTCATTTAAAATATTTCACCAGCCTGGCCAACATGGTGAAACCCCATCGCTACTAAAAATACAAAAATTAGCTGGGCGTGGTGGCGGGTGCCTGTAATCCCAGCTACTCGGGAGGCTGAGGCAGGAGAATCGTTTGAACCTGAGAGGTAGACGTTGCAGTGAGCGGAGATCACACCACTGCGCTCCAGCCTCGGGGACAGGGTGAGACTCCGTCTCAAAAAAAAAAAAAAATTTTTCAACAAAAACACTCCAGGCCTAGATGGCTTCAGTGGTGAATTCCACTAAACATTTAGGGAAGAAATAATACAATTTCCCACAAATTCTTCCAGATAATTGAAAAGAAGAAATGTTTCCCAACTCATTTTATGAGGCCATTACACCAATACCCAAACCAGAAATAAACACTACAAGAAAAAAAATCCTTTAGACCATTATCCCCATAAACATAGGTAAAAAAAAATCCTCAACAAAATATTGGCAAACTGTGCTCAGCAACGTATAAAAAGAATAATGCATCATGACAAAGTGGGGGAGTTATCCCGGAAATGCAAAATTGGTTCAACATTTAAGAATCAATGAATGTAATTCAATTGACCCAAGAAGAAAAACTACATAAACTTCTCAATAGAAGAAAAAAAAAGATAATTGAACAAAATTCAGCATCAATTCATTATAAAAACTCTCCAAAACTAGGAACAGAAGGGAAATTTCACAATCAAACAAAGGGCAATTACACAAAACCTACAACTAATGTCATACTTCATGATTGAAGACTGAAAACTTTCTTCTAAAATCAAGAACAATGCAATGATGTTCACTCTCACCATTTATATTTAACATCATACTGAAGGCCCTAGCCAGTGGAATAAAGCAAGAACAAGAAAAAAAAGTTAATATAGATTGGTAATAAAGAAATAAAGCTCTTGATTCCAAGGTGACAGGATTGCCTATGTAGAAAATAAAAAAGATTCTATTTTAAAATCTCCCAGAACTAGTAAAGGCATTTAGCAAGGTCACAGTATGCAAGGTCGGTTCAGTTAATTGCATGTCTATAGACTAGCAATAAATGATTACAAAATGAAAAAATTTTAAGTACCATTTATAAGAACACTGAAAATAATGAAATATGTAGGCTAAAATCCAACAAAATATGTGCAAGATCAGCATACTGAGAAGTACCAAATACTGAGGAAAGAAATAAAATAGGATCTAAATAAATGGTGAGATGATCCATATTTTTGAATTGGCAGATTCAATATTATTAAGATATAAATTCCATCAAAATAACCTATAAGTTCAGTGGAATCCCAAACAAAATCCTAGAATTTTGTAGAAGTAAACAACCTGATTTTAAAATTTGTATGTAAAGGCAAGGGAACTAGAAGTGCCAAAATAATAGAACAAAGTTGAAAGACTCAAAATACCTGATGATTTCGAGAGTTACTTCAAAGTCACAATAATCAATACAGTTTGTTATTGCTGAAAGGATGGATACATAGATCAATGTATACATAGATTAATGGAATAGAATAGAATCCAAAGCAAGATCCACACCTACATGGCCAACTGATTTTTGAGAAAGAGATGAAGACATTTCAATGGAGAAATGATCATCTTTTTGACAAATGATGCTGGAAAAATTGGATATCCATATGAAAAAATAGGAAAGTTGACCCAGATGTTACACCATACTCAAAAATCAACCCAAAATGAATCATTGGTGTAAACATAAAACCCAAAACTACAAAACTTCTAGGAGAAAATGTATGTCACTATGGGTTAGACAAAGATTTCTAAGATAACATCAAAACACAATCCATTAAGGAAAAATATAAATAAATTGGACTTCATTAAAATTTTGAACCTCTGCTCTTTGAAAGTTACGGCTAAAGAAAATGAAAAAAGAAACCACAGACTTGGAGAAAATATTTGCAAAGTGTGTATATGGTAAGCTTATATCCAGAATATATAAAGATCTCTCAAATTCAGTATCACAAATTAACAGGGAAATGAAAATTAGAACCACAATGAGATACCACTTTACTCCTGCAAGAACAGCCATAATTAAAAAAAAAAAAAATAGATGTGGTATGGTGTGGATGTGGTGAAAAGGGAACACTTTTAGGCCGGGCGCAGTGGCTCACGCCTGTAATCCCAGCACTTTGGGAGGCCGAGGAGGGCGGATCACAAGGTCAGGAGATCGAGACCATCCTGGCTAACACGGTGAAACCCCGTCTCTACTAAAAATACAAAAAATTAGCCGGGCGAGGTGGCGGGTGCCTGTAGTCCCAGCTACGCGGGAGGCTGAGGCAGGAGAATGGCGTTAACCCCCGGGGGGCGGAGCCTGCAGTGAGCCGAGATCGCGCCACTGCACTCCAGCCTGGGTGAAAGAGCGAGACTCCGTCTCAAAAAAAAAAAAAAAAAAAAAAAAAAAAAAAAAAAAAAAAAAAAAAAAGGAAAGGGAACACTTTTACACTGCTGGTGGGAATGCAAACTAGTACAACCACTATGGAAAACAGTATGGAGATTCCTTAAAGAGCTAAAAGTAGAACTACCATTTGACCCAGCAATCCCACTACTGGGTATCTACCCAGAGGAAAAGAAGTCATTATATGAAAAAGACATGGCCGGGCACAGTGACTCATGCCTGTAATCCGAGCACTTTGGGAGGCCAAGGCGAGTGCATTACTTGGGGTCAGGAGTTCAAGACCAGCCTGGCCAACATTGCAAAACCCAGTCTCTACTAAAAATACAAAAATTAGCCAGGCGTGGTGGCATGCACCTGTAATCCCCGCTATTCAGAAGGCTGAGGCAGGAGAATCGCTGGAACCCACGAGGCGGAGGTTGCAGTGAGCCAAGATCACACCATTGCACTCCAGCCTAGGTGACAGAACAGGAGGACTCTGTCTCGAAAAGAAAAAATTGAAAAAGACACTTGTACAGGCATGTTTATAGCAGCACAATTCATAATTGCAAAAATATGGAATCAGCCTAAATGCCCATCAACCAACAAAGTGGATAAGTAAAATGTGATACACACACACACACACACACACACACACACACACACCCCATGGAATACTACTCAGCCGTAAAAAGGATTGAAATAATGGCATTCACAGCAACCTGGATGGAATTGGAGACCATTATTCTAAGTGAGGTAACTCAGGAATGGAAAACCAAATATCGTATGTTCTCACTTATAAGTGGGAGCTAAGCTATGAGAACACAAAGGCATAAGAATGATACAATGGATGTCAGAGACTGGGGGCGGGTGAGGGATAAAATACTATATATTGGGTACAGTGTATACTGCTAGGGTGATAGGTACACCAAAATCTCAGAAATCACCACTAAAGAACTTATCTATGTAACCAAAAACCACCCGTTCCCCAAAAACTATTGAAATAAAATTTAAAAAATGAGAACAAACAAGCAAAGACCTCAATACAAAAATGGGCAAAATGTTTGAACAAGCATTTGAATTAAAAAAAAAACAGCAAATATGCACATAAAATGATGCTCCATGGCTCAGTTTTGTTACTCTGTGGAAAAAAAAAAGAAAAGAAAAGAAAAGAAAAAAAGATGCTCAATGGCATTAGTCATTAGGGAATTGCAAATTAAAGCCACAGTATGATACAGCTATTGCAAAGACAAAACTAAAAAGCAAAAAAATCGAGAAAAAACCTGACAATATCAAAGATGACAAGGATTTAGGGCAGCTGGAACTCTCATTTGCTGCACAATGATACATCCACTTGAAAAAACAATCTGGGGCCAGTGCAGTGGCTCACACCACTATAATCCTAGCACTCTGGGGCAGAGAGGCAAGAGGATCACTTGAGTCCAGGAGTTCAAGACCAGTCTGGACAACATAGTACAACCTAGTGAGACCCTGTCTCTATTTTTAAAAAATTAAAAATAAACAAACAAACATTTTGGCGGTTCCTGTAAAGTTAAACCTGTATTTTCCATATGACTCAAAAAACTGAACTCTAGATAGTCAAGAGGAATGAAATTCAATTCAAGAGGAATGAAAGCTTATGTTCACACGTCGGTGTTTCTGTCTCAAAAAAAAAAAAAGATGTTACATAACTCCTACTGGAACCACACGACACTACACAGGAAATAGTTTAGCCTTAAAAAACTAAATCTATTAGCCAGGTGTGGTGGTATGTACCTTTAGTTCCAGCTACTCATGGGAGGTTGAGGTGGGAAGATCACTGGAGCCCAGAAGATGGAGGTTACAGTGAGCTATGATAGTGCCACTGCACTCCAGCCTGGGCAACAGAGCGAGATCCCATCTTAAAAGAAACAAAAATTCTGAATCTGACCAAGTTTCTAGATCAACATAGTGATTTCATGGAAATACAAGGGACAAAAGAACATGTTAAAACACACCATGGGAGCTAATACAAACACACATATGTATGCATGTTTGTATGCATGTACGTGTATACGTCTATACATTATTTTATAGACAGTCATGTGGTGCTTAACGATGGGGATGTATACTGAGAAACGTGTCATTATGCAATTTCATCATTGTGCAAACATCCTAGAGTGTACTTAT
Source organism: Symphalangus syndactylus (assembly GCF_028878055.3). Lineage (NCBI taxonomy): Eukaryota > Metazoa > Chordata > Mammalia > Primates > Hylobatidae > Symphalangus > Symphalangus syndactylus. Next base: position 13,552,870 of record NC_072446.2, on the reverse strand, counting down.
GCAACCCTAGACGGTATAGGCTACTACATACCTAGGCTGCAAACTTGTAGGGTGTGTTACTGTAATGAACACTGTGGGCACAATGGTAAGTATCTGTGTATCTAAACATAGAAAAGATACAGTAAAAATACAGTATAAATGATTATAAAAAACAGTACACCGGTGTAGGGTACTTACCATGAATGGAGTTTGCAGGACTGGAGGTTGCTCTGGTTGAGTCAGTGAGAGGGTAGTGGGTGAATGTGAAGGTCTAGGATGCCACTGTTCACTACTGTAGACTTTATCAACACTGTACACATAGGCTACACTACATTCATTTTATAACATTTCTTTCTTCATTAATAAATTAACCTTAGCATACTATAACTTTTTTGCTTTGTGAACTTTAAAATTTTTTTAACTTTTTTTTTTTTTTTTGAGACAGAATCTTACTTTGTCATCCAGGCTAAGGTGCAGGGGTGTGATCTCGGCTCACTGCAACCTCTGCCTCCCAGGTTCAAGCGATTCTCCTGCCTCAGCCTCCTGAGTAGCTGGGATTACAGGTGCCTGCCACCACGCCTGGGTAATTTTTTGTATTTTTAGTAGAGGCGGGGCTTCACCATGTTGGCCAGGCTGGTCTTGAACTCCTGACCTCAGGGGGTCCACCCTCCTCGACCTCACAAAATGTTGAGATTTTACAGGCGTAAGCCACCGCGCCGGGACTTTTGTTTAACTTTTTGACTCTTTTGTAATAACACTTAGCTTAAAACACAAACATATCATACAGCCATACAAAATATTTTCTTTCTTTATATCTTTATTTTATAAGCATTCTTCTCTTTTAAATTTTTTTTAACTTCTTAAATTTTTTTGTTAAAAACTAAGACACACTTAAAAATAAAGTAAAAACTAAGACTCAAACATACACATTAGTCTAGGCCTATGCAGGGTCAGAATCATGAAAGTCACTATCTCCCACCTCCCTGTCTTGTCTCACTGGCAGGTCTTTAGGGTCAATAACAGGTATGGAGCTGGCATCTCCTATGATAACAATACCTTCTTCTGGAATATCTTTAGAAGAATCTGCCTGGGGCTGTTTTGCAGTTAACTTTGCTTTTTTTAATCAGTAGGAGTACACTCTAAAATAATGATAAAAAAAATATAGTGTAGGCCATCATGTTGGCTCATGCCAGTAATCCCAGCACTTTGGGAGGCTGAGGTGCATGGATTATCTGAGGTCAGGAGTTCGAGACCAGCCTGGCCAACATGGTGAAACCTCATCTTTACTAAAAATACACACACACACAAAATTAGCTGAGCATGGTGGCGGGCACCTGTAATCCCAGCTACTCGGGAGGCTGAGGCAGGAGAATTGCTCAAACCCAGAAGGTGGAGGTTGCAGTGAGCTGAGATGGTGCCACTGCACTCCAGCCCGAACAATAAGAGCAAAACTCCATCTCAAATAAATAAATAAATAAATAAAACTTTTAAAAAGCATAGTGTAGTAAATACATAAACCAGCAACGTTTTTTATTATGATTAAGTATTATATATTGTATATGCTATAGTTTGATACGAGTGGTAGTGCGGTAGGTTTGTTTATGCCAGCATCACCACAAATACGTGAGGAATGCCTTGTGCTACAACTTTCCGACAGCCATGAGGTCACTAGGCAAGAGGAATTTTTCAGCTCCATTATAATCTTATGGACTGTCATCTATGCAGTCCACCCATGACCAAAATGTCATGTGGCACATGACTGTAGTGTGCATATATATTTATTTTCTAATTAAATGTGTGTGAGTTCAGATACTGAAAGAGCTCTGTATCAATGAGCAGGCCTAGTGGTCATATCTTAGTTCCTAAATGCTGTTGGCCCCCAAATAAACCAGGGCTCCTACAGCATATACAAGATTTGATAATGATAATAAACAACAATGTTCCTGGCTTTATGATTATACCAGAGGGCTGGTTCAGGGAGCCTGGAGCACTTTCTTGTACCAGAAAGTAAGGAAGTTCCAAAGAAGATGGAGACATATTTAGATGACACAGAAACTGGCTTGAAAGTCTTCCCACTTGGGATAATTTCAACATAAAAAAAATGGATAATTATAAAAATAATAATATGAGGCTGGGCATAGTGGCTCACGCTTGTAATCCCAGCACTTTAGGAGGCCAAGGCAGGTGGATCACCTGAGGTCAGGAGTTCAAGATCACTCTGGCAAACATGGTGAAACCCCGTCTCTACTAAAAATACAAAAATTAGCCAGGTGTGGTGGTGTGCACCTGTAGTCCCAGCTACTCAGGAGGCTGAAGCAGGAGAATTGCTTGAACCTGGGAGGCCTAGGTTGCAGCGAGCTGAGATTGCACTGCTATACTCCAGCCTGGGCAACAGAGTGAGACTCCGTTTCAAAAATAATAATAATAAGAAGAATAAGAATGACTCCTCACTGGTATAAACAGACAAGGGAGAAGGGAGATCTTCTTGACAACAGAAAGCCAATGACGACATATAGAAGATATGATGAAATTAGAAAATTATCTTATGGCCCTTGTAATAATTCATTGAGGGAAGACGTATTGATGCATGCTAAAGCCAGTGAATGAGTCAGGACAGAGGAGCAAACCCTCGCATATGTAAGAAAAGTAAAAACTGGATAAAACAACAAAAAAACCCCACTATTTAAAGACACTGAAAATGTCCAAAACCAGGCAGAAACTGGAGGAGAGTTTAATACAAAATACAACTGGAAGTGGCAAAACCTGTACATTTGTAACTTTCTGACCTGAGCTTATTCCCCAATCCCCACAGCTACTAGCTGTGGAAATCTGTGGTGAAACCACAGCCTTAGTGTTTCAAGGAATTGTCAATCAGAGTTCAAGCGGAGAAACGCAGCTGGGATTTTTTAAGTAATTAATTTTTTTTTTTGAGACCGAATCTTGCTGTCGCCCAGGCCGGAGTACAGTTGCATGATCTTGGCTTACTGCAACCTCTGTCTCCCGGGTTCAAGCAATTCTCCTGTCTCAGCCTCACAAGTAGCTGGGATTACAGGTGCATGCCACCATGCCTGGCTAATTTTTGTATTTTTAGTAGAGACAAATTTTCACCATATTGGTCAGGCTGGTCTCAAACTCCTGACCTCAGGTGATCCACCCGCCTTGGCCTCCCAAAGTTCTGGGATTACAGGCATGAGCTACCGTGCCCAGACCGCAGCTGGGAATTTTAACAGGAAATACTGCCATTGAAAGACTCACTGAAGGAGCGAGACAAATTCTGAATGTAAACTTTGCCTGATTCCCTGGCTGGAAAACAAGCCACACAGGGGAAACCTCTCAGGGTCCTGGTGAAAAAGGAGGCAGAGACCAAGGAGAAATCTCTTGAAGGATAAGCTATGTAGGAGGTGAGATCTGTGAGTTTGCTTTCTGTTTCTTGTTCCTTCTGAGTCCATTCCCCAACCATACACAGACTGAATGAACAAGCACTAAAGTCTTACAGGCACGCAATTATCTTAAGACAGACCCGAAAGCCCTCAGAGCAGCTGGAAATTAGTCAGGAACCTGAACAAACGAGAAGCCACAGAGATGCGGAGTTTCATCACCAAGTTAAGCAGGAACAAGGCTGATCACAAAGTTAAGCAGGGACAAGGGAGACCCCCATGGCCCAGGCTGAAAAAGCAGCAGCGAGAAACTTGAACAGGACAGAGGTATCAGGTGCTGAACACTACAGCGGAAAAAAAACTTGGTAGTTTGGATCCAGGCAAGTTAACTGCCTATTAGAACAACAACAAGACAATGACCCTCAGAAAAACACAACAAAATCCAGAGTCCACATTGTATTACTTACAATGTCCAATTTTCAACCCCAAATTATCAAACATGCCCCCCCAAGACCCTGAAAACAAAACAGAACAACAACAACCAAAAAATACCCAGCAAACGAGACAGTCAATAAAACCCGAATCTGATTGAACTCAGGTGTTGGATTTAGCCGACAAAGGCTTCCAAGAAGATCGAAAGATGTTCAAACAATTAAAGGAAAATATGGTATAAATGAATAAGCTGATATAAAATCACAATAGAAAAATGGAAGCTATTTGGGGGGACATTCTAGAGCTCTGAAGTATAATAAATGAAATTAAAATTTTACCAGATGGGCTCAAAAACATATTTGAGATGGCAGAAGAAAGATCAACGGAAATTATTGATCCAAAGGACATAAACATTGAAGAAAAACGTGAGAAATGTAGCACTGATTAGATATCTGATGATATTAAGAAATTATTCTTGGCCAGGCACAGTGACTCACGCTTGTAATCTCCATACTTCGGGAGGCTGAGGTGGGAGGATCACTTGAGGTCAGGAGTTCAAGACCAGCCTGGCCAACATGATGAAACCCCATCTCTACCAAAAATACAAAAATTAGCTGGGCATGGTGGTGGGCACTTCTAATCCCAGCTACTTGGGAGGCTGAGGCAGGAGAATTGCTTGAACCCAGGAGGTGGAGGTTGCAGCAAACTGAGATCGTGCCACTGCACTTCCACCTGGGCGACAGAGTGAGACTCCATCTCAGAAAACAGAAAGAAATTATTCTGCTAGGTATCATAATATCATAGTTGATATAATATGTATCATGGTTAATATATATTATGTGTAATGTCTCATGGTGTGTGTTTCCAATACTTATTTGACATACATTAAGATGAAGATGTTTGATAGAAATTTGCTTCAAATAATTATGTAGGGAGGGTTAGTAAGTACTAAATCAAACGCAGGTGGCATAGATTAGCTGAATTGGTAATTATTGAAGATTTATTATTATTACTAATTTTCTATATGTTTGAAATTTCCTACAATAAAAAATTAAACAAAATTAGCTCAAAAGCAAAAATGTCCAGAAGTACACTTCAGGCAAGTTTGATACAGCAACTTAATAACATCATCAAGAACCTGCCCACCTCACTTGCCTCCTCTTCTCTCCTGCTCTGCTCCTCCCCACCTTGTCACTCTCCCCTCTTTTTCTGCAGTATTGATATCACCTTCTGGCTCCATGTAATGTGCCCCCAGCAGTTCTAAAATCCCCTTTCAGTTTGGCAAAAGGTACAGTTGACCAGGTGCAGTGGCTCACACCTGTAATTCCAGCACTCTGGGAGGCTGAGGCGGGTGAACTGCTTGAGCTCAGAAGTTCAAGAACAGCCTGAGCAACAAGGCAAGGCCCCATCTCTACAAAAAAAAAAAAAAAAAAAAAAAAAAAAAAAAAAAAATTAGCTGGGTGTGGTGGTGCACACTTGTGTTCCCAGCTACTGGGGAAGCTGAGGATGCAGTTAGCTGAGATTATGCCACTGCACTCCAGCCTGGGTGACAGAGCAAGACCCTGTCTGAAAAGAAAAAAAAAAGACTGTTCCAGTTTACCAAGGTAACAACCCTATGCCACTCTTCCCTGGGAAAGAGAATGCCCTGTTGGCTCTCACAGAAGGAAAAGGAACTTCCCTTTCTCAGGAGGCCCCAGCATAATTCTCCTGTCAGGCCCAGACTGGGCTGCACACCCATCCTGAACCAGTCACTCCATTCCTGTTGATGGGATACACTGATGGGGGAGAGTGAGTTTCTAAAGGAAATGAGAGGCTATAGAAGGAGGGGAAATGGATGCTGGACAGCAATCCACAAGTAACCTTAAAAACTGCCCCCATGGCCAGATAGATTGGTCCAGAGAGGACACCTGACCTTTGCTGCCACAATCAAATTCCTTCCTTACCAAGACACTGGAGTTAGAGAATAATCAGCCTTACCTTTGTGTCATAGGCATGGGAGTATGTGGACTGCCTGAAGCCATCTTCCCTGGTGTGTAGACAAAGTCCGCCTGCCATTGGAGAAGAGGATGCCAACTAAGAGCAAGAAACTGAAGTCATACATACAGGACGAGGCAGGTTCCTAATTTCTTGTTTGAGTTTCTGGACCTATTAATGTATGAAGCTGGGTCAGCCCACAGACTTCCCAGATACATTAGCCAATATTTGGTTTTCTACTTTTTTTTTTCTTTTTTTTTTTTTTTTTTTTTGAGACGGAGTCTCGCTCTGTCACCTGGGCTGGAGTGCAGTGGCGCCATCTCGGCTCACTGCCACCTCTGCCCTCCCGGGTTCATGCAATTCTTCTGCCTCAGCCTTCCCAGTAGCTGGGATTACAGGTGCACACTACCACACCTGGCTAATTTTTTGTATTTTTAGTAGAGACGGGGTTTCACTATGTTAGCCAGACTGGTCTCAAACTCCTGACCTCGTGATCCACCTACCTCAGCCTCCCAAAGTGCGGGGATTACAGGCGTGGGCCACAGCACCCAGCCGGTTTTCTACTTCTTATAGTTCAAACAGCCTGAATGAATACATATGCACTGTGTAGTACAAGCATGACTGTCTTAGGTCAGGTTCTTCCTAAAGCAGACCCTGAGATGACAATTTACGTGCAAATAATTATTTACTCCCAGGAGAAGTTGATTAGTGAAGTGAGGTGTCATATCTTGCAAAATCCCACTTCATCATGATCCTCTAGGTATCTCTAGAGCATAAATTACACTTTAGAGTTGGTCTTACGTTGAGGTTGGTTTTCATACTCCTGCATGTGTCAGTCATTGGCTAAGAACTCTGCCCCAAGGACATATAAACTTTCCAGCATCTCTGCTCTTGGGGAGTTCTTGGGAGGTGGCATCAGTAACCCAAGATAGACTGAAGATAGTTGCAAGTGTAAGCCATTAGAAACAGAGACCTCAGAAGCTGGGAGATGCATGTGCCAAGCTGGTCAGGGGTTCTCAGAGAACCTGGCTGGAGCACCACAGTGTCCACTACAGAAAGAAAAGCAAGGAAAGAGGCCAAATGGAGAGTCAGGAATTGCTGGGGGCTCCATGCGAACAAGTCTAAGAGATAAAAATGCCAAGGGGACCCAGTTGTCAAGGTGCCCCCCGACCCCCGCCACTTCTGTGTTTGACCTCCAGGAGCACTACTGGGTCCTCCCAGTGAATGTCAGAGAAAAATCCCCTCAGGCTCCTGGCAGACGGACGGGAAAAGGAATCATTTTGAAATATACCAGGGCATTCTGTTCTTTTTAACAAGGCCTGTCAACAGGAGAAACTAACCAGAGCCTAACCAGCTGGGCTTTTATCAGAGCCTAACTGACCCAGGCAAAACAAAACAAAACAAAACAAAACAACTCAAAACCTAGGTGGCCCCTGCCTTCCACATGGGAGAAGGGAAATCACCAACTCCAGCCCACTCTGGCTGTTCTACCCTGCTAAGAGGAGAGGGTGACTGAGAAGCACTTGTGAAACTCACAGTCTGAGAACACAGGCTCATTGAGAGACTGAGACCTAGTCATAGGACTACAGAATGCTTCTCCTCTCTCTACACCTTACCAACACATTACTAAAAGCCTATTTACAACAGTTCCATTTATCTAGTACATCATGTCCAGCAATCAAGAAAAAGTTACAAGATATACTAAAAGGCAAAAAAAACAAAACAAACAAACAAAAAAACACATGGTTTGAAGACACAGAGCAAGCATCGAAACCAGACTCATATGTAGTAAGGATGTTGGATGATCAGAACAGAAATCTAAAAGAACCATGATTAATGTGCTAAGGGCACCAATGGACACAGTATACATCATGCAAGAACAGATGGGCAATGTAAGCAGAGAGTTAGAAATTCTATAAAAGAATCAAAAAGAAATGCTAGAGATCAAAAACACTGTAATAGAACCAAAGAATCCCTTTGATGGTCTTATTAGTAGACTGGACACAACTGAGGAAAGAATCTTTGAGCCTGAGGATATCTCAATAAAAGCCTCCAAAAATGAGGCCGGGCGCAGCGGCTCACGCTTGTAATCCCAGCATTTTGGGAGACCGAGGTGGGTGGATAATTTGAGGTCAGGAGTTCAAGACCAGCCTGACCAACATGGTGAAACCCTATCTCTACTAAAAATACAAAATTAGCTGGGTGTGGTGGCGGGAGCCTGTAATACCAGCCACTCAAGAGGCTGAGGCAGGGGAATCTCTTGAACCTGGGAAGTGGAGGTTGCAGTGAGCCGAGATTGTGCCACTGCACTCCAGCCTGGGCAACAAGAACGAAACTCCATCTCAAAAACCAACCAACGAACAAACAAACCTCCAAAAATGAAAAGCAAATAGGAAAAAAGACTTAAAAAAATAGAGCAAAATATCCAAGAACAATGAGGCAACTACAAAGGGGTAACAGATGCATAGTGTAATACCAGAAGAAGAAGGAAAGAAAGGAACAGAAGAAATATTGGAATAATAATGACTGAGAGTTTCTACAAATTCATGATCCAAACCACAGACCCGAGAAACTCAGAGAACACCAAACAGGATAAATGCAAAAAAAACAACAACAACAAAAACCCACACCTAGACATACCATTTTCAAACTACAGAAAATCAAAGATAAAGAAAAAATCTGAAAGAAGTCAAAGGAAAAAAATCTTGCTTCATAGTTCTTACAAAGAATTATGTCCAGCTTCTCAGAAACCATGCAAGCAAAGAGAGAGTGGAGTGAAATATATAAAATGTTGAGAGAAAAAACTCTCCAACCTAGAATTCTGTACCCTGTGAAACTGTCCTTCAAAAGTCAAGGAGAAATGAAGAGTTTCTCAGACAAACATAAATTGAGGAAATTTGTTGCCAGTAGACCTGCCATGCAGAAAATGTTAAAAGAAGTTCTTTAGAGAAAAAGAAATTGATATAGGTCAGACTCTTGGATCTGCATAGGGAAAAGAAGAGCATCAGAGGAGAAATTAGTCAATGTAAAATAATAATTTCTATTTTTCTTATTCATAGTTGATTTAAAAGATAGCACTTTCTTCAAAATAATAATACCAACAACTTACTTGGTTATATGTGTGCTTCTATATATGCTAATGTATATATGCTTATATATGTGTGTGTGTGTGTGTATGCACAGGCAGTGTCCCGAGTCCCTGGGTGCAGTCCTTCCGAGGCCACCGTGACTCTGTCTGTCCTGCTCAGGAGAACTAGTTCATTTCCTCCCACCTGCCCTTTTGTTCTTTTTCACTCCAGGTCATAAGGTCCTGACCATTACAGGGACCCTCCTTTGCTCCAATCAGGTGTGGCCTCGGAGTTGGGTCACAGAAAGCAAGGCAGCACCTCTGGATGGGTCACTTCAAGATACTGTGCCCTGAAGGGAGGTTTGGGCAAGGCAGCCCATGGCAGTTTCTGCACTTGGGTGCTGAGCACAGGGGGCCCTTGGGGAGGGACCACCCAGCTCCTGCCATCCCTGAGAACTGCCTGTTCCCCCAGTTGAAGGAATGGTGTCAGCCTTCCATGCCTCGGTCTCACCTGGCCATGGCAGATTGGACTGAGGTGGACACCTGCCCCAAGCCTGGGCAATTACGTTCTCTTTCCCAGGTATTGAAACTGCGACCAGAGACTGTAGTTCAGAGATGTTGGTCGCTGCAGCAGAGAGGTGGTGCAGGGATGCAGCTGGGGAGTCAGAGAGCTGCAGGGCTGTGGCTACAATGTGCTTGCTGAGAGACACAATACACAGCACTCAAGCTTGTCAATCAGAGTGCTGTAACAATGGTGGGTTCCTGGTAGCCGTTTCCCGTCTTTGGTAGCCCTCTCTTGCCCCAAGGCCACATTTTCTTGATCCAGGAACAGACCTGTCATCTAGGTTAGGTTATCAGAGTCTCTAACTCATGATATTGGACTCGAGGCTAGAATATTGCACGGGTTTTTGTTTGTTTGTTTGTTTGTTTGTTTTTTAGAGACAGAGTCTTGCTCCATCGCCCAGGCTGGAGTGCAGTGGCCCGATCATAGCTCCCTACAGCCTCCAGCTCCTGGGCTCAAGCGATCCTCCCACCTCTGCCTCCGCCTCTCAAGTACCTAAGACGATAGGTGCGAGCCACTGTGCTACTGGCTTTCAGTCTTCACCTGAATAACTTATTAAATGGTGGGGCTTGAATATAGGCACTGTTGATACTTTCTGCTATGTAAACTGAAATGCATGGGACATTCTGTTGAGAGAGGGAGATGGCAGCAGATGCAGAATAAGGAGAGTCCTGACAGCATTCCACAGCCTGTGGCTGTTTTCCCTGCCCACCTGTCTTTGTTTCCACATAAAGGGAATTTATGATAAATCCTCTATTTTCTTTTTTTTTTTTTTTTTGACGGAGTCTCACTCTCACTCTGGCTGGAGCGCAGTGGTGCAATCTAGGCTCACTGCAAGCTCCACCTCCCGGGTTCATGCCATTCTCCTGCCTCAGCCTCCCAACTAGCTGGGACTATGGGCGCCCGCCACCATGCCCGGCTAATTTTTTTGTATTTTTTTAGTAGAGATGGGGTTGCACCATGTTAGCCAGGATGGTCTCGATCTCTTGATCTCGTGATCTGCCCGCCTTGGCCTCCCAAAGTGCTGGGATTACAGGCGTGAGCCAAAATTGTCTATTTTCTTAGGTTACTCTCTAGTTTTTTTTTTCTTTTTTTTTTTTTTGGGACAGGGTCTCACGTCACCCAAGCTGGAGTGCAATGGCATGATCTCAGCTCACTGCATCCTCCACCTCCCAGGTTCAAACGATTCTCCTGCCTCAGCCTCCCGAGTAGCTGGGATTACAGATACATGACACAACACGCGGCTAATTTTTTGTACTTTTATTAGAGACAGGGTTTCATCATGTTGGCCATGCTGGTTTTGAACTCCTGACCTCAAGTGATCTGCCCGCCTCATCCTCCCAAAATGCTGGGATTACAGGCATGAGCCACCGCACCCCGCTTTTTTTTTTTTTTTTTTTTTTTTTTTTTTGAGACAGAGTTTTGCTGTCGCCCAGGCTGGAGTGCAGTGGTGCAATCACGGCTCACTGCAACCTCTACCTCCTAGGTTCAAGCAGTTCTCCTGCCTCAACCTCCCAAGTAGCTGGGATTACTGATGCGTGCCACCATGTCTGGCTAATTTTTGTATTTTTAGTAGAGACAGGGTTTCACCATGTTGGCCAAGCTGGTCTTGAACTCCTGACCTTGGGTAATACACCTGCCTCAGCCTCCCAAAATGCTGGGATTACAGATGTGAGCCACCACGCCCAGCCTAGTTCTTGAATCCAAATTTCCTTACCAACCCAGCAAGGAAGTGATAAATTGAAAATTTCATTTAAAGGAGTCCCCAAGCCACTCAGTAGTATTTATCAATAGGATTAGGTAAATGTAACATAGTATGGAATTATTAATAATTAATTTCCACCAATAAAGCTGAATATAAAGGTAAGAGGCATTGAAATTACATTACGAAGAGTGAAATAACTGAAAATGACACAAGTGAGATTGTTTTAAAAGTTTCTTAGAATCTTAGGATATATTTGCTCACTCGTTCAAGCTAGGTCAAGCAAAAAAAGGAATTAATTGGAAGGACAAAGGAATGGGACCTCATGGCAACAATGGTCAAAAATGCAGTCACTCATGAAGAATCAGTACCTAGTAAGTCAGAAGAGTGTACTGTGGTGTCTCTCAGGAACCACATGACCCCTCGGCCCTGCAGCTCAGCGGTGTCTGACTCCCCAGCTGCAGCCCTGCACCACCTCTCTGCTGCAGCCACCAACATCTCTGAACTATAGTCTTTGGTCCCAGTTTCAATACGTAGGAACGATAAGTTAATTGCCCAGCCTTGGGGCAAGGGTCCACCCCAGTCCAATCTGCCATGGCCAGGTGAGATCAGGGCATGGAATGCTGACACAGAAGCTGGGACTGTCCCTTTAGAAAGCGTTGGGGGACAGGCAGTTCTCAGGGAAGGCAGGAGCTGGGTAGTCCTTCCTGAGGGGCCTCTGTACTCCGCACCCAGGTGCAGAAACTGTAAGGGGCCGCCTTGCTCAAACCTCCCTTCAGGGCACCTGTCCAGAGACACTGCCTTACTTTCTGCCGGGTGACCCTGACTCCCAGGCCACACCTGACTGGAGCAAAGGAGGGTCCCTGTAATGGTCAGGACCTTTTTCAATGGTGAGTCTTGAAATTCAAATGACCTGAAGTGAAACAGAAAAAAGGGCAAGTGGGAGGCAATGAACCAGCCCCCCTCAGCAGGAAGGACAGAGTCATGGTGGCCTCTGGAAGGACTGGACCCAGAACCCAGGGACTCAGGACACTGTCTGAACCTCTGTCCTCTCTGCTCGCTTTTGCTTCTCCCTATGGAATGCCCTCATCCTCTCTGCCTGGGACCTCATATGCATCATGCCAGGAAGCATGGCAGGACGCCCTTCAGATTGATGTTTCACCATCCCTACAACGAAGGCAAAAGCAGCCTTTCTCCAATTTAAGCTTGAAAAATCCTCCATGAGGACTCGTTAGGAAAATATACATATATATATATATATATATATGACAAAAAATTTAAAACAAACAAAAGTAGAAAAATTGTACTTTTAAAAAATGTTATGTACTCATCACTGGTTTTCAACAATTATCAACAAATGGGCAATCATGTTTCATCTGTACATCCACCCTCCACTGGATTATTTTAAAGCAAATCCCAAATATTCTGTCACTTCCTCTGAAATACTCCTGACATATTGTAAGGAGTTTTAAAAACTTAATCATAATGCCAATATCATGCTAAAAAATTAGCAAAAACTCCTTAATACCATCAGTATAGTCAACCAGTGTTCACATTTCTCTAGTTGTCTTAAAAATTGAAAAACTGGACCAGAGCAATTGGGCAAGAGAAAGAAGTAAAGGGCATCCAAATTGGAAAGAAAGAAGTCAAGTTAGCCTTGTTCACAAACAACATGATCTTATACCTAAAATAACCCAAAGATTTCACCAAAAAACCGTTAGAACTGATAAACAAATTTGGTAAATTTGCAGGATACAAAATCAACATCCAAAAGTCAGTAGCACTTATATATGTCAATAGCGAACAATCTGTTAAAAAAAAATCAAGAAAGCAATCCCATTTATAATAGCTACAAAGAATATTAAATACCTAGTAATCAGTGTAATCAAAGAAGTGAAAGGTCTATACAAGGAAAACTATAAAACTCCAATGAAAAAAATAGAAAAGGACATACAAAAAAGTGAAAAGATATTCCATCCTCATGGATTGAAAGAATTAATAGTATTGAAATGACAATACTATCCAAAGCAATTTACAGATTCAATGCAATCGCTATCAAAAATACCAATGATGTTCACAGAAATAGAAAAAAAATCCTAAAATGTATATAGAACCACAAAAGACTCTGTATTTCCAAAGCAATCCTAAGCGAAAAGAACAAAGTCGGAGGCATCACACTACCAACTTCAAAATATATTACAAAGCTATAGTAACCCAAACAGCATGGTACTGGCATAAAAACAGACAAATATACCAATAGAACAGAATAGAGGACCCAGATATAAATCCACACATTCATATCCAATTCATCTTTGACAAAGGTGCAAAGAATGTACAATGGAAAAAGGATAGTCTTTTCAACAAATGCTGCTGGAAAAACTGGATAAACTATATGCAGAAGAATGAAACTAAACCCCTATCACTCACCATACACAAAAATCAAATCAAAATGGATTAAGATTTGAATGTAACACCTGAAATTATGAAACTACTAAAAGAGAACATTTGGAAAATGGTCCAAGACATTGGTCTTGGGCAAGCAAAGATTTTTTTGTGTAAGACCTCACGAGTACAAACAACAAAAGCAAGTGAAAATAGACAGATGGGATTACATCAAGCTAAACAGCAAAGGAAACAATCCGCAAAATGAAGAGACAACTCACAGAATGGCAGGAAGGATTTGCAAACTACCCATTTGCCAAGGGATTCATAATCAGTATATATAAGAAGCTCAAACAACAGCAAAAACAAAACAAAATACAATCTGATTTAAAATGCGCAAAAGATTGGAACAGATATTTCTCAAAAGAAGCCATACAAATGGCTAACAGGTATATGAAAAAATGTTCAACATCACTAATCACCAGAGAAATGCAAATCAAAACCACAATGCAGTATCATTTCACCCCAGTTAAAATGGCTTGTGTCAAAAGAAACAAACAGTAACAGATGCTGGTGAGGATGTGGAGAAAGGGGAACCCTCTGTCTTACACTGTTGATAGGAATGTCAACTGGTATAGCCCCTATGGGGGGACAGTATAAAGCTTCCTCAAAAACCTAAAAATAAAACTACCAAGTGATCCAGCAATTCCACTACTGTATATATATCCAAAGGAAAGAAAATCGGTATACCAAAGCGACATCTATGCTCCCATGTTTATTGCAGCACTATTCACGATAGCCAAGATATGGAATCAACTGAAGTGCTCATCAACAGATGAATAAAGAGAAAGTAGTACACACACACAATGGAATATTATTCAGCCATTAAAAAAAAGCCAGGAGCGGTGGCTCACACTTGTAACTCCAGCACTTTGGGAGGCAGAGGCAGGAGAATTTCTTGGGGCAAGTGTTCAAGACCAGCCTGGACAACATAGGGAGACCCCATCTCTACTATTAAAAAAAAAAAAAAAAGCCAGGCATGATGGTGTGTGCCTGTAGTCCCAGCTACTCTGGTGGCTGAGGGGAAGATTGCTTAAACCTGGGAGTTCAAGGCTGCAATGAGCCATGATTGTACCACTGCACTCCAGCCTGGGCAGCAGATTGAGAAAAGAAAAAAAAAAAAAAGGAAGAAAAGATCCTGTCACTTGCAGCAACATGGATGGAACTGGAGGTTGTTCTGTAAAGTGAAATAAGCTAGGCACAGAAAGACACATATCACACATTCTCACTCATACGTGGGAGCTAAAAACGCAGCTCTCATGGAGAAAGAGTAGAATGTTTGTTACCAGAGGCTGGAAAGGGAGCAGGGAGGGAGGAATAAAGGGGAAAAAAGAATATAAATATATTTATAACCACTGAACTGCACACTTAAATATGATAAAGAGGTATTGACCATTTTTGATTTGGGTTAATAAAAAGGAACAAGAACAAAAAATTTAAAAAATGATAAAGAGAACAAATTACATATGTATATTTTACCTCAATAAAAAGAAAAAAGAAAAAAAAAACTTGAAAAATTGGCTTCAAATCAGGATCCAAACAATCTTCACTCATTGCATTTGGTGGCTGTGTCTCTGCAGACCCCTTCAATCTACAAATTCCTCCTCTTTTTTCCTCCTTGTAGCTTTTTTTTTTTCCCCAAGAAACTGAGCCATGTGCCATCTAGAGTTCCCCGCATTCCAGGCCTTGTGTGGCATCTCTGCAGGGTCTTTCCACAGGATCCTCTGTCTGACCTCGTTGGCTGGTAGATCTAGAGGCCTCCTTTCCCACGCTGGGGTGTGCAGGTGAGCTACCTCACAGGTGGCGGGCGCTCCCTCAGCATCAAGATGGGAGGCAGCGAGCCTGCTGGCTTCTCTTTTCCTGAGCCTGGAGAAAGGTTTCAGGTGTCTCACCTGGCCATCATTTTAGGGCTTCCCATCAGGTTTCTGCCTGAGGGCTTTGGCAGATATTGATCACCATTGCTGGGATCCATTTCTTCTTCAGTATCCATTATCTATCTATCATTCCTTCTGAATTTATTAGCTAGAATTCTTTCTAAAGTGAGTTGGCTCAGTTTTTCTGTAAAGGGCTAGATAGTAAATATTTTAGGCCTGATGAACCACATATAGTCTGTCGAATCTTTTTCTTTTTTTATTGCTCTTTAAAAATGTGAAAATCTTCCTAGACAGTCGGCATTAAAAAACAGGCTGCAAACCAGATTTGGTCCATGGGCCATAGTTTGCCAACTTCTGTTCTAAAAAGAAGAGAACTTTTCCTCATCCACTATCTGGTTGCCTTAAAGTATAGGATAACTTGGACGAGAGAGGTGGGATTCTTTTCTTTTAGTTCTCAATTTCAGAATGATGGTTTGAGGCCGAGCTCATGCCTGTATTCCAAGCACGTTGGAAGGCTGAGGCAGGAAAATCACTTGTGTCCAGGAGTTCGAGGCCAGCCTGGGCAACATGGTGAAACCCTCTCTCTACAAAAAATACAAAAATTAGCTAGGTGTGGTGGTATACATGCCTGTAGTTCCAGCTACTTGGGGGAGCGGGGGGTGGTGGCTGAGGTATGAGGATTGCTTGAGCCTGGGAGATCAAGGATGCTGTGAGCCATGATCACACCATTGCATTCACCCTGGGTGAAAGAGTGAGAATCTGTCTCAAAAATAAATAAATAGGCTGGGCATGGCGGCTCACGCCTGTAATCCCAGCACTTTGGGAGGCTGAGACGGGTGGATCACGAGGTCAGGAGATAGAGACCATCCTGGCTAACACGGTGAAACCTCGTCTCTACTAAAAATACAAAAAAAAAAAAAAAAAAAATTAGCCAGGTGTGGTGGCGGGCACCTATAGTCCCAGCTACTCGGGAGGCTGAGGCAGGAGAGTTCCTTGAACCTGGGAGGCGGAGGTTGCAGTGAGCTGAGATTGCACCACTGTACTCCAGCCTGGGCGATAGAGCGAGACTCCGTCTTGAAAAAATAAAAATAAAAAATAAAAATAAATAAATGAAAATAACAGTCTGGTGCCCTTATATGCTCCAAAGGTGATTAATTGGACACCTCGTGTCACCAGCTCACCTGTTCTCGGCTCACCATTCCCTCCAGGCACTACTACAGCTGCCAGCTTTGCTTAGGTGAGACTTGGCTGCTCCTGCATCCGCTGTACCTCTTACTTTTTCTTTCCTGTCCCAGGACTCCTAGGACACTGTGATATGTGACAACTGCAGAAATCTGCAAGACACTTGCACCTGGGCTGCCTGGAAGAGTGGGGAAGATAATGCCCCCTAGGGCAGTCCTTGACCAATAGAAAACAAAGGCCGGGGGAGGTAAACGTGTCCCCCTCTGTCCTTAAGTGAGCAATTTTGAGGCATAGTTTAGATGGTTCCACCAAAGGTCCTGCAAGAATATGGCCCACCGTCATAACCACCTCAGCACAGTACCCTTGTACTGGCTTCCCTCCTTTCCTGTTCCTCCCTCCTGCCCCTGGGGTCACTTTGAAATGGAACTCCTTAATGTGGTTCTGCCCAGCCACGGTGCTCCCAGCCACTGGTGAGGGGTTTGCTCTGCTATTCACTCTGGTAGCAGCTTCACGGTTCAGGGACAGCTTCATTCAGATGTTCCCCAAGTGACGCTGCAAATTCATCTTCAAGTGGGCAAAGCTTCTCAAAAATGTAGTGATTTTTGCCAGGTGTAGTAACATGCATCTGTAGTCCCATCTACTCAGGAGACTGAGACAGGAGGATCATTGGAGTCCAGGAGTTCAAGGTTGCAGTGAGCTATGATGGTGCCACTGCAGTCTAGCCTGGGCAACAGAGCAAGACTCCATCTCTAAATAATAATAATAATGATAAAGAAGAAGAAAGGCCAGGCGCGGTGGCTCATGCCTGTAATCCTAGCACTTTGGGAGGCCGAGAAGGATGGATTGCCTGAGCTCAGGAGTTCAAGCCTAGCCTGGGCAACACAGTGAAATCCCATCTCTACTAAAAATACAAAAAAATTAGCCAGGCATGGCAGCATGCACTTGTAGTCCCAGCTACTAGGGAGGCTGAGGCAGGAGAGTTGCTTGAATCCGGGAGGTAGAGGTTGCAGTGAGCTGAGATTGTGCCACTACACTTCAGCCTGGGCAACAGAGCAAGATAAGAAGAAGAGGAAGAAGAAGAAGGAAGAAGAAGCAGAAAAAGAAGAAGAAGAAGAAGAAGGAGAAGAAGAAGAAGAAGAAGAAGAGGAGGAGGAGGAGGAGGAGGAGCAGGAGGAAGAGGAAGACAAAGTCTTACATTCTATTTTGTCTGATATTAATACAGAAACTTGAACTCTCTTATGGTTACTGTTTGCATGGTATAATTTTTTCCATCCTTTTGCTTTCTACCTATTTTTGTCTTTAAATCTATGATGTTTCTATTATAGACAGCATATGGGTGGGGTCTTGCTTTTTCATCCAGTATGACTGTCTCTGTCTTTTGAGGTATCTAGTCTATTCACATTTAATAAAATTCCAGATATGGTTGGATTTATGCTGCCATTTTGCTATTTGTTTTATATTTATCTCCTGTCTCTTCTGGTCTGCTTTACTGCCTTATTTTATGTTAAATGTGTTTTCATGAACTACATGGATTTATCTGTTGATTTTATTTTTTACCTTTTTTTTGAGTTTTTTCATTAATGATTGCTCTAGGGATTACAATGCACATCTTAATTTAGCACAGTCTGTCAAATTTGGTTTTTTGTTTTTTTTTTTTAGATGGAGTCTTGCTCTTTCACCAGGCTGGAGTGCAGTGGCACAATCTTGGCTCACTGCAACCTCGGCCTCCTAGGTTCAAGCGATTCTCCCGCCTCAGCCTCCCAAGTAGCTGGGACTACAGGCACGTGCCACCACGCCCAGCTAATTTTGTATTTTTAGTAGAGGTGGAGTTTCACTATGTTGGCCAGGATGGTCTCGATCTCTTGACCTCGTGATCCACCCGCCTCGGCCTCCCAAAGTGCTGGGATTACAGGCGTGAGCCACCACACCTGGCCCAAATTTACTTAATTTCAGTAAAATATAGACACCTCGGCCAGGTGCAGTGACTCAGGCCTGTAATCTCAGCACTTTGGGAGGCCAAGGTGGGCAGATCACCTGAGGTCAGGAGTTCGAGACTAGCCTGGCCAACATGGCGAAACACTATCTCTACTAAAAATACAAAAATTAGCCAGGCGTGGTGAAGGGTGCCTATAATCCCAGCTACTGGGAAGGCTGAGACAGGAGAATCACTTGAATGATGGTTCAAGTGAACGGCGGAGGTTGCAGTGAGCCAAGATCATGCCACTTCATTCCAGCTTGGGCAAAAGAGCAAAACTGTCTAAAACAACAACAACAACAAAAAAAACCCAAAAAAAATGCTCGCTCCAATTTGTATTTGTCTCACTCCAACTGTACAGTGTTATGATGATGCTTTATTTAATATTACATATTTTTTAAAAGGCAAGAGAAGAACTAGAGTCTCTTTAGTCTCTTTATAGAGTTTAATATTTACCATTTCTTATATTCTTCATCTCTTGTGAATTGAAGTTACTATCTAGAGTAACTTTCAGCTTGAAGAATTTCCTTTAGTGTTTCTTGTAAGGCAGGTCATTAGCAACAAATGCTTTCAGTATTTATCTGGGAATGTATTTATTTTACCTTTAGTTTGATATTGCTGGATATAAAATTCTTGGTTGACAGTTTGCCTTATTCTAGCATTTGGAATATGTCCTTCCACTACCTTTGGCTTCCATTTTTTTCTGATGAGCAGTCAAGTCATTAATCACATTTCCCTTGTTGCTTTCAAGAATAAGAAAATACACAGGCCAAAATATCACAGATTCACACTGTTCTTACTTAAAGTTTAGTAATTTTAATTAATAAATGCTTCTCCGTTTGCTGTATGCCTTTGGTCTATTATTTCCAGAGGCCTGCAATGGTTATTTTTGACAGTTTTGTCCAGTATCATTGTGGCATTTAAGGGGCAAGATTTGTTGACCTCACTCCGTTGTCATGTCAGACATGAGAAAATGGTTTGTTGGAGTTTTTTTTTTTTTTTCAGATGAAATGAGAGGCCACTGAGATGTATTAAGCAGAGGAGGGAAATAATCTGTTTATGTTTTAAAAGACTGCTTTAGACACTCATATTAGTTAATTATTGCTGCACAAAAAATTACCCCAAATTGATTTACTTAAAACAACACACATTTATTATGTCATAGTTTCTGTAGGAATTTTACAAGCAGTTTAGCTGGATGGTTCTGACTCAGGGTCTCTCATGAAGTTGCAAGCGGTGTGTCAGCTGGGACTTGACTGAAAGTGGAGAATCCACCTCCAAGCCTACTTACTTAGCTGCTGTAGGAGCCCTCAGTTCCTCACCATGGGTTTCTCCATGGGACTGTTCACAGTGTGGCATCTGGCCTCCTCCAAAGCAAGTGATCTGAGAGAGCGTGGCCAAAATGGAAGTCCCAGTGTCTTTTTATGACCTGGTGCATGAAGTCCCCCACTGTCACTGCCTTATTCTATTCATTAAAAGTGAATAACTAAGTTCAGCTCACACTCAAGAGGAAGGACATTAAGCTCCGCCTCTTGAAGAGAGGAGTATAAAGAAAGTCGTGGATATATTTTGTAAACCATCACACTGCTGTTTGGAGAATGGACTGTAATAGAGAACAGAAAGATGAGTCAGATCAGTCTGTGGCTATTACAGCCACCCAGGTGAGAGCTGGTAAGAGCCTGAACTAAGACAGTGGCATAATGATGGAGACAAGTGGATAGATTTGAAGTAGATTTTTCAAGTGGATCTGATGCAGAATTTGCCTTGGGTTGAATAGGAATCATGCGGCAACAGAAGTTACAAATGATTTCCAGGTGTCTGGTATTTGTAACTAAGGACATGGTGGCCCCATGTCCTGAGAGAAGAAAACAGACTCTGGCCTGGCCTCTCTCTCTCCCCCTTATTCTCTCTCTCTCTGGCCTGGCCTCTCTCTCTCTCTCCCTTACTCTCTCTCTGGCCTGCCCTTTCTCTCTTTCTCCCTTTCTCTCTCTCTGGCCTGGCCTCTCTCTCTCTCTCCCTTACTCTCTCTCTGGCCTGCCCTTTCTCTCTTTCTCCCTTTCTCTCTCTGGTCTGGCCTCTCTCTCTCTCCCCTTATTGTCTCTCTCCTTTTGATGTCTGCACTCCAGCCATTTCCTTTACTGTCATTTCTTATTTTCTCCACTGTACCCTATTCTCTTTGTCCTCCAGATTGAAGTCACAAGTCTCAGCTTAAACATAATTTCCCTGGAAAGGACTTCTTGACCTCTTTCTGAGGTCGCTGCATTTTTTTATAAAATTGTTAGAGACAGCTTCTCTTTTCTCCTTTTTTGCCGTTAGCACCAGATGAACTGTGTCTCTGATTCAGCTATATCCCAGCACATGACACCTAGTAGGCACTCAGTAAGTATTTCTTCAATAGATTAAGTGAAGCCAACTTCTAATTTTCATAAAAATTCTCCACCAGAATTCTTCTTCTTCTTCTTTTGGCAGGAGGGCGGGGGACAGAGTCTTGATCTGTCACCCAGGCTGGAGTACAGTGGTATGATCTCACTTCACTGCAACCTCTGCCTCCCAAGTTCAAGCGATTCTCCTGCCTCAGCCTCCCAAGTAGCTGGGACTACAGGCGCCCGCCACCACACCTGGCTAATTTTTGTATTTTTAGAAGAGATGGGGTTTCACCATGTTGGCCAGGCTGGTCTCAAACTCCTGACCTCAAGTGATCCACCTGCGTTGGCCTCCCAAAGTGCTGGGATTATAGGCATGAGACACCACACCCGGCCCAGAATTCTTCTTAAACAGGAAAATGACTTTAGAACTTAAATGACTTTAGGAGCATTTAAGCAATGCAAGCTAATCTGGACAATCTAGACAAGGCTTTGGAAAAAACAACAGATCTACAATATCTCAGGAGGCAAGATCTATAGACCTAACTACTTTTTTTTTTTTTGAGACAGAGTCTCGCTCTGTCACCCAGGCTGGAGTGCAGTGGCATGATCTCGGCTCACTGCAAGCTCCACCTCCCAGGTTCACACCATTCTCCTGCCTCAGCCTCCCGAGTAGCTGGGACTATAGGCACCTGCCACCATGCCCGGCTAATTTTTTTGTATTTTTAGTAGAGACGGGGTTTCACCACGTTAGCCAGGATGGCCTTGATCTCCTGACCTTGTGATCCGCCCGCCTCAGCCTCCCAAAGTGCTGGGATTATGGGCCTGAGCCACTGCGCCCGGCCGACCCAATTACTTTTAAATCATTGTAACTTATAGACTGAATATAATGCTTTCATTACGGGTTGTTTGTTAATCCATTTAACAATAAATGGATTAACCAACCTTTTGGTTGAAGGAGAAGTGAGTTGAATAATCCCCAATTCCGTAGGCACAATTAGTTATACATACATTAACTGGTCTGCTTTCCATTCTGGCACTATTTTTTAAAAAATCTAAGAGGAGAGGTAGTAGGAGTTTAACAGCCATCTATTCTTTCCAACATTTTGAGAAAGCAAGTGAAAATGAACCCTGAAACAAGCCAACAGCAGGGGCACTCATTAACTTAATACACTTTAATCTTGTGAATAGAAGCTGGAGCTGGATCCTTTGAATCGGAGCTGCAGACTTCCACCTCCAACCGCCTGCAAGACATCTCCGCATGGGTGTTCTGTTGGCACCTCAAACTCAGCACAACCTAATATGAACTCATTATCATCCCATGCAGAAACCTGCCTTCCTCCTGGGTTCCCAGTCTCAGCCGTGGGCCATCCCCAGGCACACAAGCTGGGGGTCACAGCAGCATCTTCCCTGCCCCTGATCCTGGCCACCATCTCCCACCCCCAAGGCTGTTGTATCCTCTGGACTTGACCCCAACTTCACAGCAGTTAGCCGCAGCTCCTTCTCAGCCCCCTCCCCCTACCCGTTAATATTCACTGAAGCCTCTTAATTTACATTCTCACCTTCTCACTCCCTTCTGTAAGGCCCCCTCAGCTAGGAGAAATGCCTTTGAAAATTCAGATATGTCCTTTCACCCGCTCAGAGCAAGAAAAAAAAATCCAAACGTTTCATCTTCCTCATAATGATGCATACTTGCTGAGCACCTACCATGTGCAAGCTCTCTGCTCAGTGCTTGGCATACCTTATTACATTCAATCCTTAGAGATGGCCCTCAGTTAATACAGACCTAACTCCCTCCCAAGATCTGACCCTTCCTGCCTTGCCCACCTCATCTAGATTTCTCCTTGGCCTGCCAGGTGCCGCTGTCAGTGGCCTTTCTGTTCCAAGTACGCATGCCTGGCCTTTGCCCTGGCAGTGCTGCTCTCTGGAAATGCTCTCGCCTGGGTCTTAGCTAGCTTGCCCCTTTCATGACATGACTCAGTTCAAATGTAAGTTTCTCAGCGGCCATCTCTGATCTCCCCAAGAAGATTCTATTATCACAGAATACTAGCACTGATCACCTTTTGTCTTTATTTTATTTGTTCCCCCCATTCCCTCCCCGCCATTCAGCTCCTTCAGTAGAATGTAGGCTCTACCAGGGAAGGATCCCGTCCAATTTGTTCATCGAGCTCCAGGGAGCAGCGCAGTGCTGGGCACTTTGGGGACACTCAATAAACATTTGTTGAATAAATGAAGACATATTCCCTGATAAGTTCTCCAAAAGTAGTCACTATTATCAATCTTCTGGAGCTCTTTTCTCTAATAATCTTTCCTTACTGAAATGGGTATTACCTTTCTTTTTTTTCTTTATAGACAGGGTCTCACTTTGTCACACAGGCTGAAATGCAATGGTACGACCACAGCAAACTGTAGCCTCAAACTCCTGAGCTGAAGCTATCCTCCTGCCTCAGCCTCCCGAGCAGCTAGGACTACAGGCGTGCATCACCATACCTGGCTGGGGGCGGGGGAAGGGGGAGCGGTGTCTCGCTATGTTGCCCAGGTTGGTCTCAAACTCTTGCCTCAAGCAATCCTCCCACCTTGGCCTCCCAAGTGCTGGGATTACAGGTGTGAGCCACCGCGCTCAGCCACGGGCATTACCTTTCAAAGCATCCAGATTTGATGGCGTTAATCTCCCTGTTTAAAGTTTTCCGTGATTTGGACACAAAGATGGGAACAACAGACATGGGGTATTCCAAAAGGCAGAAGGTGCGGAGGGGGGTAAAGGTTGAAAAAGGCTGGCGACGGGATTAGAAGCATCACGCAATATACCAATGTAACAAACCTGCACGTGTACCGAATCTAAAGTTAAAACGAAAACACAACAACCAAACAAAAACCTTTCCGTGATCATCAGGAGGCTGTCATATTCTTACCCCCTATTTCACGCTGGGAATCGTGCTGCGGGCTTTACAGTAGCGTCAGCTGCTCTCTTTGGCAACGACCAGAGAGGTCCTTTCTCCAGAGATTTTTGTCGGCTCTGGGCACTTTTGCTTTGTGGGCCCTTCTTCCATTTTTAAAAAAATTAAAAATGCTACTTTCCACTGCATTCAGTACTTTTTCTTTTCTTTTCTTTCCTCTCTTTCTTTTTTCTTTCTCTTTTTTTTTTTTTTTTTTTTTTTTGACACGGTTTCACTCCGTTGCCTAGGGCTGGAGTGCAGTGGTGTGATCTTGGCTCACTGCAACCTCTATCTCCCGGGTTCAAGCGGTTCTTGTGACTCAGCCTCTTGAGTAGCTGAGATTATAGGCACCCGCCACCATGCCCAGCTAATTTTTGTATTATTAGTAGAGAAGGGGTTTTACCATGTTGACCAGGCTGGTCTCAAACTCCTGACCTCAGGTGATCCGCCCGCCTTGGCCTCCCAAAGTGTCGGGATTACAGGCGTGAGCCACCGTGCCCTGCCTTATTTATTTATTTATTTATTTAAGATAGGGTCTCGCTCTGTTGCTCAGGCTGGAGTGCAATGGTGTGATCTTGGCTCACTGCAACCTCCGCTTCCTGGGTTCAAGCGATTCTCCTGCCTCAGTCTCCCGAGTACCTGGGATTACAGGCGCATGCCACCACGCCCGGCTAATTTTTGTATTTTGAGTAGACATGGGGTTTCACCATGTTGGCCAGGCTGGCCTCGAACTCCTGACCTCAAGTGATCCGTCAGCTTCGGTCTCCCAAAGTGCTGGAATTACTTCCAGCGACGCCTGGTCGCGTTTAGTACTTTTTACCAAAAATAAAAGAAATTAAAACACTTTCGTGGGTCCTAGACACTTCCCGAAGGATTTGTTTCCAGCTGTCAGATGAGGAAACTGGCGCTCCCAGGGCCGGCGCAGCAGGGGCGGGGCTGTGCACGAATTCTGTGGGAAACTTCTCTCCGGAGATAAGCCCCTGGTCCACCCCGGTAGCGCTCCGGGATCGATTGGGTGCGTTCCTTCCGCCGGTCCCCTTTGTTCCCAGCGCCCAGCCCGCGGCCCTGCTCTTCCTCCAGGCCCCGCCCCTTCCTCCAGGCCCCGCCTCCCGCCCGGGCTGAGGCGCGCGGCCGCGCGTGCGCCCGCCCGCCTGTCCCCGCCTCGCGCATGCGCCGCGCTCGCTCGCGGGAGAGCATGGCGGGGGCCGCGCCGGGCGCCATCATGGACGAGGACTACTACGGGAGCGCGGCTGAGTGGGGCGACGAGGCTGACGGTGGCCAGGTGAGGCGGGGCACTGGGCGTCCCCCGGAGAGGATCGTTCGTCTCCGCCGCCGGCGGGCCGGCTTCGCTCCCGGCGAGGCCGCGCGGCGCGAGGCCGCGGGCGTGCGGGGGGTGCGCGCGCGCACTGCCCGCGCGGTCACCGTGTGGTTCAAGCACAGCCCGCCCCGCCCCCGCCCACCCGGGGTCCTGCGGCGCGGCCGCCGGGGTCCCCGCCTCCTCGCCT